>NW_027532605.1:2800656-2893224 GCF_008692635.1 Crocuta crocuta
TATACTATAGATATATTTTTGAAAAATATTATTTTGTAATATAAATTATTATAAGTAAAGTTAGAAACAATCTGCTTGGTCAAGAGAAATATTCAGAAGATTGAGCCATGATCTCCTGCAAGAAGGGAGCTCTACTTGATCAGAATTTGGAGGTAATAAGGTTGCATTCTTATGTTTGTTGAAAAAGGACCCTGGGTTTTAAAAGCCCTCTCGCCCACCAGTCAAATTTTAGAAAAGTGTAGTAGGTTTTTATCTGTTTACTTACTTTCCTTTAAGTCCTTTGCCCCTATGACTGCAGTAAAAGTGATCTCCCCAACGTCCTCAGTGATCTTCCAGTTGCTACATCTTAAAGGCGGTTTTAGATCCTTGTACCACTTGACTCCTCTACCACATGACACCTTACTGCCTCCTTAGAACCTCTTTTTTCTTGGCTTCTGTTTGCTACCTCACTTTCTTTTCCTCTTAATGGTCTCACTACCTTTTCTCAATACTGTTTATCATTCCTTTCTCTCTGCCTTTTCCCTTTGAATATGATGTTATCTTAGCTTCTATTGTCAACTCTCTCTCCCTAATTTCACCCACACCCAAGGCTTCAACTACTGATGACTCCTGAATTTGTATTTCTTAAGCTCAAGTTCCAAATATTCAAGTATCTACAGAGTGTCTACCTCAAGCTCAATATATTCAGAACAGAAACTGACAGGTACCTCAGACATAATATAAAAAGAGAAATCATCATCTCCACCAATCCCAACCCCAGTCCTTTATCCCTAGTCATGGTGAAGGGCACCGCCATCAATCCAGTAACCCAAACCAGAAGTAAACGTCATCCTAGATTCCTCTCTCTGTCATCGTCTGACTCTACCTCTCTGAGGTTCTGTTGTTTTTCTACCTCCTAGCTGACTCAGGTATCCATGCTCTTTTCTCCACACTCATTGCTTTCCCTTCTTCCCCTTAAAGCCTTGACTTCAGGATATTCCACTGGCATACCTGTGACTGCTACACTAGTCCACTAGCCCAGGCCTCTCACACCAAGTCCTCCCAGCTCCTGATCTCTCAGGACTCCTTACCTTTTGCATTTGCTGTCTCTGCTGCCTCCCCCTCCCTCTTCTCCTTGCCAACACCTTTTCATTCTGGAAAACAATACCTCCTCTGAGAAAGGATAATATGAAATGAATGAATGAATGAATGAATACAAAGTTTTTCCAGTATCTTTTTTTGTGGGTCCTGTATGGCTCTTATGGCTCAATTTGAAAGATTACCTCCATTCTCTTACAGTAAACTTCAAGATGTTTGGTGTAATATCCTCTTCTAATAAGCTCAAATACAACAAATAACTATAAATGTTTTTGTAAAGCCAATTTTTCAGTTTTAATCAATCTTGGAACTGACATCTCCTATGCTTCTGATATACATTCTCATACTTTAATGCTAAAGGATTCTTTTTTTAAAATATTTTTAACATTTATTTATATTTGAAAGAGAAATAGAGAAAGAGCAGGGGAGGGGAAGAGAGAGGGGGAGACACAGAATCTGAGGCAGGCTCCAGGCTCTGAGCTGTCAGCACAGAGCCTGACGCAGGGCTCGAATACATGAGCTGTGAGATCATGACCTGAGCCAAAGTCACCCGCTTAACCGACTGAGCCACCCAGGTGCCCCAAGGATTCTTATTTCTGTAGAAACAGATAACCACTAGGCTGACCTCACGCAGCTTATCATTGATGCTCCATACTGCTTGCTTTCCATCTCTGCTGCAGAACCAATACTTATGTTCTTCTCAGCCTTCTTGCCCAAGTCAATTCATAAATATTTTTAATCGATGAACTTCTAAACTCAAAAAGACTTATTGGGCCATATTAAATACTTATTTCTTGCTTACATGGAATTGAAAGATCACAATAGCTCGGGATCAATTGCATTTCATCTTTTCAGTACTTATTTCACAGCTGAGCACTTCTCAGAGTTATGAACATGAGTCTGGTCCCCGACAAGCCACAGCAAAGGCCAAAAGAATGAGCAAAATTATCCACCCTGGAAGCCACATGGGATAGCAGGGGCTGAATAAGCAGCATCTGCTGTGACTTATTACAGCCTACATGTTACGCTAGGCCCCAAATCAATCCCAAAACGGAAGTCTTGTGTTATGGGTCTTTCACCACAGGAAAGCAACATAAACATACATTCGACAATAACACTCCATAAATCTCTGTCCCAGTTATAGAGCTTTATCTCATGTGGTGCCAATAAGAAAGACAGATATCTTAAAACAGCAGGAAGAAATTACTGTTTCATGTGCAGAAACATTTAATATCGCTGTAGAGAAATCTTTTAACATAAGTAAGACATGGAACTATCTGCCTGAGAAGAAGTCCAAAATAAGACTCTCTCCAAATAGTGTCTAATAGATTTTATATTTTTAAAAAAAGGATAAGTGGGAAGAAAATAAATTATTTCTAAAACTACAGCTATATACATAGGCCTTACCCAGGACATCTTGATTATGGATAGAAGAATAATATATGTGGCTGGGTGGGAGAGGGAGAGATTCTTAATCTAGGATCAACAAGCCTACTGGGATTTACATCAAAGTGAGTGTGTGTGTGTGTGTGTGTGTGTGTGTGTGTGCATGCATCTATTTCTCTGGGGGAGGACTCTGACCAGTCCTCAGATTCTCCCAAAAGGCTTTCAACTCACAAAGGGTTACCAACCACTGTTTTTTAGCAAATATTTCCCAGGTTCATAAACAAAGATGTGCTACTGTCAGCTGAGATGCAGGATTACTGAACACAGGAGAGAAAAAACCACTTCCCTGGAGTCCTGAGACAGTGGTGCCCAGCAGCAGGGTTGTGCCCACTCAGATGAGAATGAGAAAGGAAATCACTTACAACCTCCACGTAACATTTTGCCAGAAACTCAAATATTAGCGAGGTAAGGCCAGCAAATCCTCCTCTCCATGTTTAGAAGAGTGCAAGCAACAGGGTGCCCCAGGCACACAGAGAAAAAGAAGCTTCCCCTGTTTCCCTAGTGCACCCCTTTGAGGCACCCCAGCCTACCTTTGGCAGCTGTTAGTTTTATAAGGTTCACTGCATGGGGCATCTGGGCAGCTCAGTCATTTAAGTGTCCAACTTCGGCTCAGGTCATGATCTCAGTGTTCGTGAGTTTGAGCCCCGCATTGGGCTCTGTGCTGACAGCTCAGAGCCTGGAGCCTGCTTCAGATTCTGTGTGTGTCTCTCTCTCTGCTCCTCCCTTGCTCGTGCTCTCTCTCTCTCCCTCTCTCTCTCAAAAATAAATATACATCAAAGAAATTTTATAAGGTTTGCTGCATGTATAAAAACCCCAAAGGTGCATGGAATAAGGTCATCCATTGCAGCATTACACCCTGGAGAACTGTTGATCTCTCAAATCAACACTGAGATGTTGCTGTTTTTGTTTTTGTTTTTTCATTTGTTCCTTTCTTTTTTTATTTAAAAAAAAATTTTTTGTTTATTTATTTTTGACAGAGAGACAGAGTGTGAGCAGGGGAGGGGCAGAGAGAGAGGGAGACACAGAATCCAAGGCAAGCTCCAGGCTCTGAGCTGTCAGCACAGAGCCTGACACAGGGCTCCAACTCACAAGCCATGAGATCATGACCTGAGCCGAAGTTGGACATTCAACCGACAGAGCCACTCACACCCTCCCTATTTTTCTTTTCACATTTGTTGTTTTACTACATCAAAATTATGATTAACCCCTTGTGTCTGGGAATTTTGTGTTCCTTTTTAACACTGACAGACCTACTAACACATTAGTTCAAATGCATTTGCCAAGCTGATTGAGTTATACACAAGGAAGATTTCATTACCACATGTAAATTTGATAAGCTCATTAGTCAAAAAGTAAAAATTTGAATATGTATTTTATGATTATTATTTACATAAATTACACTTTTTAAATGTTTTTGAGAGAGAAAGAGAGAGACAGAGCATGAGCAGGAGAGGGAGACGCAGAACTGGAAGCAGGCTCCAGGCTCTGAGCTGTCAGCACAGAGCCCGACAGGGCTTGAACTCACCAACCACAAGATCATGACCTGAGCCGAAGTCAGTGCTTAACCCCACTGAGACACCCAGGCTCCCCTATAAATTATACTTTCAAGGTTTAAGCTATTGCTTGAGTACTATCTCTTCCCATGGACAGCTCACATTCTCCTCTAGTGGAGCTGAATAAGCAGTTATAACAAATAACCTCCAAATATACAACGACACAAAGGCAATAATAGTTTCTTTCTTGTGCACGGGCCAGTTTGAGGTGGCGTGCATGTTCAGTAGGCTGCTCTCCTCCATGTGGCCCCTTAGGGTTCATTCCATCTTAAGGCTCTGCTATTCTCTGACTTCCTGTCATCTGGATTCAGTTGATGAAGACTTTGTAAGACTTGAGAACTGAAAGGTTTGGAGAAGGTTATAATCTCTTAAATTGGTTTTAGGTTACTGGGTTTTTTTTTTAAACGTTTATTTATTCTGAGAGGTAGGGAGATGGGCGCAGAGAGAGGGAGAGAGAGGATCCCAAGCAGACTCCACACTGCTGTATCAGTACAGAGCCTGATGCGGGGCTTGACTCATGAACCGTGAGATCACACCTGAGCCAAAATCAAGAGTCGGATGCTTAACCGATTGAGCCACCCAGGTGCCCCAATTACTGGCTTATTATAAAAGGATATAACTGGGGGGGGCGCCTGGGTGGCTTAGTCGGTTGGGCGTCCGACTTTCGCTTGGGTCATGATCTCGCGGTTCGTGGGTTTGAGCCCCGCGTCGGGCTCTGTGCTGACTGCCAGCTCAGAGCCTGGAGCCTGTTTCAGTCTGTGACTCCCTCTCTCTCTGACCCTCCCCTGCTCACGCTGTCTCTCTCTCTCTCCTAGAGATAAATAAAGAATATTTTAAAATAAATAAATAAAAGGATATAACTCAGGAACAGCCAGGTAGAAGAGACACATAGGATGAAATATGTGGAAAAGGGTGCAGAACGCCCTGCTCTCCTCAAGCACACCACTCTCCCAGCACTTCCACGTGTGCAGCAATCTGGAAGCTTCTACTGTTATTGTTGTTATAATCTTTAGCGCTCTGACCAGTCAGGACCCAGATGAGAAAACAGAAACTACTGTAGGGTAGGTGTTTCAAGCAAAGGGATTTTATTACAGGAACTTGTTACACAGATGATGGAAGAACCAGGACCAAAGAGTTAAGTAGAGACGGTAAGGATCACCCAAAGAGTGACAAAAAGTCAGAAAGCACTAACCCCCTAGGGCTGGAGGAGCCCAGGGAGAAGGTGGTGCTATCAGAGACTGGAAGATGGAATCATCGGAGAGTCGTCAGAAGCACAGAGGAGGATTCCTGGTAGATGCTGAGACCATGAAGGGAGGGGCTGTCTGACAGTAGTTGGAATCATGGAGGAGAAGAAGCCACTGCCAGAGAAACTGCTCAAAACAGAAAGAGAGGAGGAGAAACTCCTTGGCTCTCCCCTTCATCTTCTACCTATCCCTCCCTTTGGTTCAGCCTATGTGGAAGTCAGAAGGCAAAGAAACTAGAAAATGTAGTCCCCTGGGGTGCCTGGGTGCCTCAGTCAGTTAAGCTCCGACTTCGGCTCAGGTCATGATCTCATGGTTCGTGGGTTCGAGCCTCGCGTCGGGCTCTGTGCTGACAGCCAGCTCAGAGCCTGGAGCCTGTTTCGGATTCTGTGTCTCCCTCTCTTTCTGACCCTCCCCTGATCGTGCTGTCTCTCTCTATCTCTCTCAGAAATAAATAAAACATTTAAAAAATTAGAAAAAGAAAAAAGAAAATGTAGTCCCCTGTGACAGTGCAGAAATGCCAGAGCAACAGGCAAGTGACCAGCATGTTCCTTTAATGACCACGGTGCTCAGATGAGCCTGAAGAGAAAGGCCACAGGGCTACGGAATTCTTTGCTGGTTGGGAGGAGGCAAGGAAGGGAATTCAAAGGAAGAAAGGTAGGAAAAAAAGAGGAGGGGGAAAGATTGCAAGTCAAGAGGAGATTGAGGAAGGGGCGCCTGGGTGGCTCAGTGGGTTAAGCGTCCAACTTCGGCTCAGGTCATGATGTCACAGTTCATGGGTTCGAGCCCCGTGTTGGACTCTGTGCTGGCTGCTAGCTCAGAGCCTGGAGCCTGCTTCGGATTCTGTGTCTCCCTCTCTCTCTGACCCTCCCCTGCTCACACACACACTCTCTCTCTCTCAGAAAAAAAAAAATTTTTTTTATTAAAAAAAGAGTTAGAGGAGAGGGGCAGAATCTCTCTCTAAGTCTGCTCCAGCAACTGCTTAGATCAGATGCTCCATTTGTATCCCTGTATCTAGAACAGGCCGACAGAAGAATTACAGAGCCCTAAAAACCAGTAGAGTACTAAAATCCCTACTTTGATGAAACTGAGGTTTGTTTGGATTTAACACGTAATTGATTGAAATTAATGCGATTTTAATTCCCTCCTGTCAAAATGAAATCTAAGTATCTTTCGAGAGACTTCCAAAGAGATTTCAGAAAGTCAAACCACTGCAGGTCCTTGTGTTGAGCACAAAGGCAAAGAGAGCTGAGAACAAACAAAGCAGCAGAAAAAAATGTGTGTGGGGGGAGAGGGTGTGGGAGAAGGGAGCCCAAGGGATTTCTTCAGTAATGTTTGTTTATTGCTGTTTCAAATTAGGGAACTAATTTTGGAATGGAGAATAAATAAAGAAGTTCCTTGAGAAAGAGAAGACTCTTGCTAAGAAGACAGCACTGCCTGTGCTTAAGTGGAGGAAAAAGGTCTATTCACACTTACACCTGGCTTGTTTATTTTGTGATGCCAACGTGTCCGTGAAAAGAATCCGCCTTGCATTATTTTTCTTAACATTTCCTGTTAATCTGCGCATGCAGATAAATAACTGCTATCTTTGCCTTTCCTGACTCAGGCCCTTGATGAGACTATCTTTTCAGTAGAAGCAAGAAAGGCATCCCTGGAGCCTGTGTCCCTTCTTTTGGGCACCATTTTGTAGCCCTTCAATGCCCAGTACTGGATTCCTGGGCGCCGGGGACTCTACGTCATGGCGTGATGTATGTGAGTTCCCCCAGATGCGCGAAGATGTCTGGGCCCAACCATGCACTTTGGTCAAGAGCTTAGTAGATGCCCATGTGGAAACACGTGACAGGTGTTTTGAAGGGGGCGAGTTGTCTGTGTGAAATAGAACCTGCAAAGCAGTGTCGCAGGAGCATCAGGCAGGGCACCCCTGGGCTGTGGGCGTGGAGTTTGTACAAACTCCCGCCCCTTCTTCGCTTCCCTGGGCCACTCAGCTTCATGAGAAAGGAAGCAGAAAGCCTGCCTGCAGCTCTAACGGGTTTTACAAACTAATTCTCCCAGGATCAAGACCTCATCCAGGAAGAGTTTTAGCTTTCGCTTTTAATTTTTTTGAGCTGCTCAAAGAGACTATTACTCTGGGAAAGTTCCCATTCAATATTCAGCCTGATCAACTGAGTTATTAATAGAAAGTAGTTCATGACAACCATTTCTAAGGTATAATAAATTCTTAGTATTAAAACAACCAATGATCTTCTTGTATGGATTTTCTTTAAATAGTAGCTTTGGTCCTACCTCTTCAATGCTGAAAACATGCCATTTCTGAAACACATTATCTTGGCCATTCCTGTTGTAATTTATAGGACACATCCTTCAAACTCGTGAGCATGTGAGTTCGTGCTAGGGAAAAGAGATGTTGGTAGTGCAGAGAGCATGAGATACGATTCCTGCCTTAAGGGGTTTATGGGGATCAGCTAAATAACCAACCTGAGTCATCAGCTCAGTGGTTCTTTTCTCTTCTGCAGCCCGGAGAGCTCCTTACAAAGATAATCATTATATCCACAAGTTTTCAAGTGCCTCCTAAAAGCCAGGCACTGTACTTACTTCATCTAGTCCTCACAGAGAACTAGGGGAAGGGGAAGGTAAATTAATCATGCCCATTTTTAAAAAATGGAGGTTCAGGTTCACAGATGTTAAGTAATTTTCCCAAGAGTTACACAATTATTAAGTAGGAGGGCTGGGGTTCAAACTCTTGATTTTAAAACCCATGCTCTTCACCACTATACTCTGGGCCCCCTTTCCTGGCTGCACACCTGGACAGTAGCACAGGCCCTGACACCCAGAAGGGGCCCACGCTTAGTCGAATACTCTGCAGTCACTGTCTTGAAATTCTGAATAATTCTTTTTTTTTTTTAAATTTACTTTAATGTTTATTTTTGAGAGAGAGAGACAGAGCGTGAGTGGGGGAAAGGCAGACACAGAATCCGAAGCAGGCTCCAGGCTCTGAGCTGTCAGCACAGAGCCCGACATGGGTACCGTGAGATCATGACCTGAGCTGAAGTAGGAGGCTTAACAACTGAGCCACCCAGGAGCCCTGAAATTCTGAATAATTCTTTTTTTTTTTTAACGTTTTATTTATTTCTAGGAGAGAGAAAGAGAGACAGCGTGAGCAAGGGAGGGTCAGAGAGAGAGGGAGTCACAGACTGAAACAGGCTCCAGGCTCTGAGCTGGCAGTCAGCACAGAGCCCGACGCGGGGCTCGAACCCACGATCCGCGAGATCATGACCTAAGCGAAAGTCGGACGCTTAACCGACTAAGCCACCCAGGCGCCCCAAATTCTGAATAATTCTTAAGTGGTTCTGCATTTTTATCTTGCACTAGGCCACACAAATCCTACAGCTGGTCCTAAGTATATCTTCTGACATACTAGATGAATACTGTATGTAGAAGTTTAAAATTCTTCAACAGTTCTTTCTCTAAAAGGTAGAACCAAATTCCTACTCCCTGCTTGACCATGGATTGGACTTAATCACTTACTTCTTTTTATTTTTTTATTGTTACTTTATCTTTGAAGGAGAGAGAGACAGCGTGAGTGGGGGAGGGGTAGAGAGAGAGGGAGGCACAGAATCTGAAGCAGGCTCCAGGCTCTGAGCTGTCAGCACAGAGCCCAATGCGGGGCTCAAACTCACGAACACTGAGATCATGACCTGAGCCAAAGTCAGACGCTTAACTGACTGAGCCACCCAAGGGCCCCAATTACTTAATTCTAATGAACAGAATATGGCCGAAGTGGTTGTATGTGTCTTCGTGATCCAAATAATGAAAGGAATTGTGGCTTCTGCCTTGTTCTTGGATCACTTGCTTTAGAAGACAGCTGCCATGTCAGGAGGATACTTGAGCAGCCCTTGGAGAGGCCCATGTGGTAAGGAACTGAGGCCTCCTGCCAGCAGTCATGTGAGTGAACCATCTTGGAAGCATTCAGACAAACACTCGGGTGTCTACACCCGCTGGCCCAGAGCTCTGCTGCAGCCCCATGATAGAAGCCCTGAGGTAGAGCCATCCAGATGAGTCACTTCTTGATTCCTGACCCTCAGAAACTGTGTGAGATACATTTGTTGTTTTAAGCTAGGATCACCTCTTATACAGCAACAGATAACAAAATACAACAGATAATCTTAGAACCAAGAAATGAGACGAACCTTTGATTAAAAGGTGAATTCATGCGTCAATATTTGTTGCAACCATGAAAGTTAATTTTGTTGTCTCTTCAGAGCACATTGGTATTTTATTCTAGGGAACATAATAACAGTGTTCTTCAATGAGCGCCAGAGGGCTTCTTTCCACATGATCATCGTGTGAAGGCCTTCCTCTAATTTGGGCGCATGGCTTTTGATCATAACACTTAACATTCTGTACTTACTTTTTAAAAATGTTTATTTATTTATTGGGGGTGCAAAGAGAGAGAGGGAGGGAGAGAATCACAAGCAGCCTCCATGATGTCAGACAGAGCCCGACATGGGGCTTGAAGTCCCAAACCATGAGATCATGATCCAAGTTGATATCAAGAGTTGGACACTTAATGGGCTGAGCCACCCAGGTACCCCTCTGTCCTGATTTTTAATCCAAAGACTACCAAACTCTTTTTTATTCCACAAGGGCCACCTCTCTTCTTTTTTAAAATTGTTTTGCGTATTTATTTTTGAGAGAGAGACAGAAAGACAGAGTGCAAGAGGGGGAGGGGCAGAGAGAGAGGGAGACACAGAATCCAAAGCAGGCTCCAGGCTCTGAGCTGTCAGCACAGAGCCTGATGTGGAGCTCAAACCTACAAACCATGAGATCATGACCTGAGCCCAGGTTGGACACAGCCCACTGAGCCACCCAGCCACCCCAAGGCACCTCCCTTCTGATTAAGAAGCCGTCTGACCTCGGTGTTCCCAGGCCTGCCACACCTATGCCACATGGCCTGGAATTGCACTCCAGGGTGTCTGACAGCATTTCTTCCATCTGCCTGGCCTGGAATTGGGCCACCTGGGCTTGCTCCCCTACAACAGCCTAGTTCTTCTGCTGCCACCTGACTCGGCATGGTCCTGCCCAGGGCACTAAGAAGGCGCTAAGCAGTCCCTAGGTACTGCTGGACTGGCTCCATTCCGTGTCCTTGTTCTTCAGGATCCAGTCACACTGGTTCATAGGAAAGGTGACAATGGCTCACACATGACAACAGTGGACCCACTTGGAAAATAAATCCAACACCGGCTCTGCAATAACACCCCAGCATCAGAGTCATACATGTGGATTCTAATTCAACAGCCCAGGCATTTAAAATCTGAAGCTGGAGGTCAAACAATCTCTTGGTTAGGGACCTCCCCCATCTGTAGCTAGCTGCTTGATGGGCTTGCCTAAACTAGAACCACTGGCAACAAATGAAACCAGACTTTGACTCCTTCCTTCTTCATGGTAGAAAAATATTGGTCATAAAAGGCAAATTATGGGGCACCTGGGTGGCTCAGTTGGTTGAGTGTCTGACTTTGGCTCAGGTCATGATCTCACGGTTCCTGAGTTCCAGCCCGACATTGGCCTTGCTGCTGTCAGCAAGGAGCCTGCTTTGGATCTTCTGTCCTCCTCTCTCCTGGCCCCTCCCCGGCTTGTGCTCTCTCTCTCTCTCCTCTCTCTCAAAAATAAATAAAACATTTATTTTTAAAAAAGGCAAATTATGACTACTTTAACATGGAAAGCTAGAGTGACATAGCACCATTTTTGCAGAGCCACAAATGAAGTGAAAATGGTCTGGTATCAGAAGATGATGTGGGCTAGCCTTATTGTAAATGCAGACTCCAAACCCTACTTTTTACTTGATTATAATATATATAATACATAATATATAAAGCAAAACAAGGAAGGATGGTGATGACAAAGGTGGGGAGAAGGGGCAGGCAGGGAAGACAGGAGACTTGTATCATAACCACTGTTCTATAGAATCAATCATATATCCATTGTCCTCAAGGAAGTCTATTCCTTTAAAATGACCAATTTTTCTGATGGTAGATACAACCATGTGAACTAAAGCCTAACATTCCTAAATGAGCATTTTTAAAAATTTTCTTAATTTTATTTCTTCCTGAGACAGAGAGAGAGAGAGAGAGACAGTGTGAGCAGGGGAGGGTCAGAGAGAGAGGGAGACACAGAATCTGAGAAAGGTTTCAGGCTCTGAGCTAGCTGTCAGCACAGAGCCCAACGCGGGGCTCGAACCCACGAACCATGAGATCATGACCTGAGCCGAAGTCGGACACTGGACCAACTGGCCACCCAGGTGCCCCATGAGCATCTTTTTTTTTTTTAAAGAAGGCATAAGAGATTCATTTATTATCCTGAAAATTTGGGGTTGTTTTTTTTTTTCAGTGCAGTCCCTTCTCCTGTCCAGTGTTTTAACTGTGTGCCTCAGATGATAAAGGTTGAGCCAATCAGCCCCCTAGGAAAGGTCCAGAGAGAGGAGCTCCCACAAGAGGCCATCTTTGCTGCTTCTCATACCAGGCATGTCCTAACTTTGATGCAGACAGGATCAGAGTCATGAACACTTTTTCAGCCTGAGGTTATTGACTAAAGTTTTGTTTGTTTGTTTGTTTTGACATCTCTTAGGATGTCAGCCGTCTAAGAGTAAGATCTCTAAGAGCGATAGTTGTATTTTCAGTTCCAAGGACAGATCCTGACATACAGCAGGCATCAACAGATAAATGAAGGAAAAAAGGAAGAATAAGCCCACTCCTAAAGGAAGTAAATGAGGGGGCGCCTGCGTGGCTCAGTTGGTTAAGTCTCTGACTTCAGCTCAGCTCATGATCTCATGGTTCGTGGGTTCGAGCCCCGCGTTGGGCTCTGTGCTGACAGCTAGTTCAGAGACTGGAGCCTGTTTTCAGATTCTATGTCTCCCTCTCTCTCTGACCCTCCCCTGCTCACGCTGTCTCTCTCTCTCTCTCAAAAATAAATAAAACATTTAAAAACAAAAAAAGGAAGTAAATGAGACACATTACTCTGCAATATCCCAAATGGAAACCCTTACACCCCAGACAACCAATAATGTTCTCCATCATTCATTTACCAAACATTTGATCAGTACCTTGAGTGAAGACATTATCTACCACTCTTAGGACACTGCACTTCTTATTTCATCCATTCAGAATATCATCTCCCTCCAAAAGCTAAAGCAGAGGCAATTCCATCCTGAATTCCAGGACAAAATTCCGCAATGATAGTATCTCTCAAAGTATTTTTCCAAAGAAGGGCTACCTGTTTCACTACAGAAAACACTGCTACCTTTATGACACCAGCTATCTTTATGGTTAAACTGATTTAAAAATTCACTACATATTTCACGTGTGAATTCTTGTTAGTACATCAGAAGACAGTTTCAGTAGATGGAATTCATTTTCCTACTTAATGTGTTCTAGCTTACTATTATTATGGGAATGTTAGCAAAAATAAGGCAAAATTCCTATTTCAGGGAACTGGTCAGTTTTTTTCTTTCCTCATTCCTTTTGATTTATTTATTTCCTGAGAGAAGACTAAAAGCTGATCTCTATCTAATGTAGCAGACTCTGCTATTTCTCTAATTCCAGAAGTAAACTGAAACCGACTTTTTAAAGAATAAATAGCCAGGCACCATGCAACTGTGCTCTTAAAAGTGACAATTTGGGGGCAATCTTTTACTATGTATGTGAAAGGAAAATCATAAATGCTCTTCAGAATCACATTGTATCTATCATGTGGCAGATGTTAGTATGAATGAAGAAAGTATGCATAGAATGTTTGAAAAGGTTATTCTGAGGCATCTGCCTCCTTGAGGAGCCCCTGCCTAGCGTGCAGTTCCACTGTATCTTTCAGGCAAATGGAAGACTCCTTGGGGACTCAGAAAATGTTTCCCATCCTAACGTAGGTCTTTGTAGGACATTTAGAAAAGGGGGAGAGAAATAAAAATATTTTCCCAAGTCAGAAGACTTCTGGTCAATAGGAACAAATGTGGAATCTGGACAGATTCCAATCAGCTTCCTTGAAGTAAAATCATGTCAAGGTTTTTCTTATTTCTAAAATATCTTTCACTCATGTAAGCAACATGAACAAGGGACTGATAAATTTCATTAACGTAACAGCATCATCACTTGGGATAAAATATTCTCCTTGAGAGTCAATTGCTTTTTGAAAAATTCTTAATACCCTCCACTCTCGATTTCAATTAGCTTATTGGTAGTTTTATGATTTCACAGATGATTTGATTGTTTTTATACACATAGCTGGGATACAAATTATTGTTATTATTATTTTAATGTATTGAAAGTCTATTTCAAACCTGTCTTAAGAATTACTGCTTGGGGTACTCAGTGGAGCACTAACACCTCCATCAGTCTCCTAACGGGGCTCTGCAGGGAAAAATCCTGTCCTGGACCTCAGCAGGGGTAAAATCATGAATGAAGCAAGAATTTCTTTTGTTTGTTTATCCAGAAGAGACAAGGGAATGCAAAATAAATAAAATGTTTTCCTAAAGAGAAAGAAAAACATCTGGGTGTTTCTTTTCCTCACTGCCTTCCTAGGTACTCAAACGGAAAGATAGAGAGCCAGGACTTTCTTGAGGACCCTAACAAAGTCTCAGAAATCACAGAGCTCACACCACCATTTCTGGCCTCGATTTCCTCACGTGTTAAAGAAGAAATAATATCGACCTCATAGAATGGTTTAAATACAATGTAAACTTTTGAGATGAAAACGGAGTGCTCATTTAGCATTAGCTTAAGTGTGGAAATGGCCCTGGATAATGTTGATTTTAAGAGTCAAGGGTTTATAGTTAGAACTTGTTCTAAAACTCTCAGTAAGGATACAGTACTTTTGAGGGTAAAGCATTTGGTCTGGCACTTTCCATGGCTATCTTATCTTCCAGCAAACACATACAGATTTACTTACATTTTGCTTACTGTTCATAAGCTACTCTGCAGGGAAGGAGAGAGGTCAGGACCCAGGGCCTGCTGTCTGAATGTTTACGGTCAAGGGACAAAAGCATTCCTAAACTAGTTCTTGCAATGCAACACGGCAAGTTCTGTAATAAAAATAATTATACCTATTATTTATTGACTGTGTTTGGGGGCGGGTCAGCATGTTGCAAATATTGTCCTACTTGTCTCTCACAACAGTTCTATGAAGTAAGTGCTATTATTCCCATTTTTCAGATGGGGACACAGGTTCAGATAGGCTAAATAGCTTGTCCAAGGTCATATAGCTAGCAAATGATAAGGCTGGACTTTGAACTTGGGCTGTTTCAATCCAATCCAAAATCTATGTTCTTAATCACAACACTATACATCCTCCCTTAAATATGATATAGAAGTAGAAGTATGTATTATTTGTATTAAAATAATGAATAGATTGTTAAACATAGATAGTGAAAATGTTTGGGAGCATAGAGGAGCCAGTTGGCTAACTCAGCTAGAGGGAAGACGGGAGGGCCTCAGGGAGGGGGTGACATTTCAGTTAACCCACAGAGCTATTTTTATGGATACATCATAGATTAGATTCAAATATATGTCTTAGTTGGTTTTCCACCACCCAGTCACCAGAAATCGAATTTTTAACTTTTCTTTTTTGCAAATTTTTTTAAAGTTTATTTATCTATTTTGAGAAGGGGGAGGGACAGAGAGAGAGGGAGAGAGTGAGAATCCTAAGCAGGCACCTCACTGTCGATGAGGAACCCAATGTGGGACTTAATCTCATGAGTCATGAGATTATGACCTGAAACAAAATCAACAGTCAGATGCTTAACCGACTGAGCCGCCGAGGTGCCCCTTAACTTTTTCTAATCAGCAATACATTTTCAAATTTCTTTTGTTATGTACTGTATTTGGTCACTGAATACATTTAGTCACTGAAACTCTCAAAGACCATCATCCCTAAATACCATTCTCTTAAAAAGAGGAAGGAAAAATCACACACACAGACACACACATGCACGTACTCGCGTGCACATGCACATGCACATGCACACATCCTAGTGTATCAGGGATTTCTTAAACACACTCCAATAGATAACAATACATTTTTACAATGCATACCTTTTGATATATACCAAAATGTTAACACTGACTACTTCTAATTTTACAAGTTCTGAGCTATTGGGTGCAATTTGTTTACTTCAAAATTTTGCAAATTTTCTCAGATACACATTTGTTAGTTTTGCAGTCAGATTATACATGGATTTAAAATAACAAGCAACAAAACCTCCTATGTGTTTTCCTAAAGTCAATGCATATTCAATTTACACACCCACATCTTGTCTGCACCTCCCATAATAAGCTACTTAACAACAAGGACTGCACTTCAGGAAGAGATAGAAGTAAGGCCTTGTATGTTTGTGGTGGGGGCTTGACAAATATTTGCTATCTCTTAATGTGACAAACGAATATTTGGCGTAATTTACAAATGAAGTCAGACTTGAGAGACTCTTAAACTGATGGTCTGGCCAATAATGTATAAATGAAACAACTATGCACATCCTATTCCATAAGGGTTCTCTCAAAAATGGGGCCTGTCATGTACAGGGTGCTGAATAGGAAAAAAGAAGACAGGAAAGAGCTACTTTCCAGCCTTGAATATCTTGCAGTCCAGCTGCAGAGACTAGACATCAATGCAAGAAAAGATACATGACAATATGTGTCATGTGTGTAGAAAATCCATCCCTTTTCACAAACCCAGACTGGCCTCAAGCCTGCTGGAAGATACCCCTGAGAACCCGACCTTCTCTTCACTCAGTCTGGCAGTTGATTCTCAAGGATGTGCCCTTGTTGGCTCCCACACACTACTTGCTTCTGGTGAGTAGGCATGTAGGTAGCTAGAATTTCCACAACACTCAGGCAAGAAGAAAGATCAGAACAGAATTCAGCCTCCTATGAAAATGGGGCCATTTTGCCCTGTTGCATCCTGCAGTCTACACGCAAAACCCTGGGGGAGATTCCTGGGTATCAGACCTCCATGCTGTGTTACCTCTCGTGTTATATCACTATCTCTACATTTCTGTATTTTTTTTTTCGCTTTCGTTTTTGTATTCTTTGCCATCAGTCATACCCATTGGTGTCATTCATCCATTGTGACATACATGCAAACGTCACAAGGGTAGAAAATTTAGTGAGCACATTTTACAAATCTTAATATTATTATTCTCAGCAAGTCCAACTTACTTTGGGTAAGTTCACCTTTTATTCAACTAAATCTTACTAAATAATGAATAATTATCAAGTACATAGTATGTACTCAGGACTCATGGCTGGGATACAATAAGAAGTAAAGCATGTATACTTGCTACTCTCATGGGGCTCGTGATTTGGTGCAGGAGACAGTTAAAATTAAGTTAAAAATAACTTAAAAATTTTTTAACGTTTATTCATTTTTGAGAGACAGAGAGAAAGTGGAGGAGGAGCAGAGAGAGAGGGAGACACAGAATCTGAAGCAGGCTCCAGGCTCTGTACTGTCAGCACAGAGCCTGACACAAGGCTCGAACTCACCAAGTGTGAGATCATGACCTGGGCTGAAGTAAGACACTCAACCAACTGAGCCACTGAGGTGTCCCAAAAATAAATTTTTAAGGGGCGCCTGGGTGGCTTAGTCGGTTAAGCGTCTGACTTTCGCTTAGGTCATGATCTCNGAAAAAAAAGAAAAATAAATAAATAAATTTTTAAAAAATATTTATTTCTTTATGTATTTTGAGAGAGAGAGAGAGTGTGTGTGTGTGTGCGCGCGTGCACATGGGTGTGCACACATGCACATGTGGGCACAAGCAGGGGAGGGACAGAGAGAGAGGAAGAGAGAGAGTCCCAAGCAGGCTTCACATTCCACATGGAGACTGGTGTGGGGCTCAACACAGGGCTCAAGTTCATGACTAAGAGATCATGACCTGAGCCGATATCAAGAATATGATGCTTTACCTACTGAACCACCCAGACACTCCACAAAAACAACTTTTTAAGGATCAAATACATGATAACATACAATAATTGCTACGAGGGAAAAGTTCATGAAACTAGCCTGAGGCAAAGGAGGCTCTTTTTGAGGCTGTGGCAATAAGCTGATACCTAAATATTGAAGGTTGAGTAGGGGCTAACTTGACAGTTAACTTGAGGGCTAGGAGAGAATGGGAGCCCACATCAAAGAAACAGCATTTTTCAAAGATTGGAGACCAGAATGGCTGGAGAGGTATCATGAAGTAAAGCTGGAAGTAGAAAGCAGAACCTTATAGAAAGTGTTAAGAATTTTGCTGTTTTTCTTTTCATAAGAACAACCTGGAGTTTTATGTGTAAGTGTGACATGTTCGCATTGGTATGTTAAAATGGTCACTCTGTTTGCTGGGAAATCATCCCTCCTTCACCTCAGCCATATTAACAGTTCACGTGAAGAACTCAGAAATCTCAGTCTCTGGCCACAATTCTTCTGTGGTGACAATACCTCAGGATACCTGCTCTTTCATTTCATAAGAGACCTCCAGGGGCTTTCTCACTCTGCTGTCTCCATTTTCATTCGCTCTCTCTTTCCTTCACTTTCCTGCCTGTTGAGTGGAAGGGGTTCAGAACTTACCACCCCCAACAATGCGTATTAATTATTTTGAGCAGAAGAAACAGCATGTGCCCAAAGGACTCTCTGCCCTCCCGCTTCTACTTAAAAGCAGGACATAAATGTCCCATGAGAGAGATGCCCTCTGTGCCAGGAAAAGGAGAACGTTCTTATCACTGGAAACGAGAGGAATCTGTATAAACAAAACCCTTAAAAAAAAAAACCCTTATCTTTCACTAGTTTCCCCATGTATCTATTTGTTGCTGTCCTACAATTTACTGCCCCTGGCTCCGAACCCTTCGTTCTTGGTCCTGTGGCATCTCTGCAGTGTATGGTTCTTTGCTGAAGCGGCTATGAGCTCTCCGAACTCTCTGCTTCCTTGGGTCAGATGCCTTTTCTCCGAAGGCTCCTGTGCCGCAGGAAAGCATGAACACCAGGTTAGGCCTGAACGTTCGTCTTTTGTCAGTTTCATTCCCAGGTCCAGGCTCAGGAGCTTAGAGGCCAAAGGAGAAGTCTTTCGTCCCTCAACACAGCTAAGATTCTGTGGTTCCTGAGTTAAGTCACTCTTCCGTTAACACCCAGAATTACCTCGCCGTCGTCTGGCCTGTTGACATCTGACGGTAGTGCCCGGCGCAAGGCAGAGGGGCTGGCACAGAGCAGATGCACACGTGTGAGCGGACGCACCCAACACCCCACCATCTCTGAGTAACCTCTAGGCCACAGACATCACTCACCTTCTATTCGTGTGACTGTAAGTCAGCGGTCAGCAACTTCACTTGGGCGGTCATCTAGCTTAGCACGTCGACTATGTCAAATCTTCGCTCTGTTCCCACCTCATCCTCGCTGACCATCAGCTGATGACACCCTTTGTGTCTAAGAGACAACCACAGGAGTTTCCGGTACCAATGCTCCAAGCATTCTTGAGCTTACTTCATTCTTGGGCTTCTCAGGAGGAAGTTGTCCTTCCTCCTGGGTCCCAGGTCCAATCCCCTGCTGCCTTTTGACGCATCTTTCTCTTGCCTGCATTTTCAACATCTCTCTCTCTCTCTCTGTCTCTCTCTCTCTCTCCCCCCTAGCTTTGCTGTATCAGCATTAAAATTGCTCATGTTTATCCCCTTGGGGAAAAAAAAGCCCTTCCTCTACTTTACCGTCCCAGCCAAATTTCTAGAAAATGTTTTCAGCATATATTATCACCATTTCTCTACCTCACATTTAACTTCTCAGCTCATCACACTCTGGCCTCAGCCTTCAATGTGCCATAAAACGAATCCCACCAGGCACATGTACTCCAATGTTCATAGCAGCACTTTCAACAATAGCCAAATCATGGAAGAGCTTAAATGTCCATCAACTGATGAATGGATGAAGAAGATGTGGTTTATCTATACGATAGAATACTGCATGGCAATGAGAAAGAATGAAATCTGGCCATGTGTAGCAACGTGGATGGAACTCGAGGGTGTTATGCTAAGAGAAATAAGTCGGGCAGAGAAGGACAGATACCATATGTTTTCACTTATAAGTGGGTCAGAAGAAACTTAACAGAGGACCATGGAGGAGGAGAAGGGAGAAATAGTGGGGAGAGGGAGGGAAGCAAACCATGAGAGACTCTTGAATGCTGAGAACAAACTGAGGGCTAATAGGGGTGGGGGGTAGGGGAAGAGGGGTGATGGGCATGGAGGAGGGCATTTGTTGGGATGAGCACTGGGTGTTATACAGAAACCAACCTGAAAATAAACTATGAAAGAAAAAAAAAACTGATCCCACCAAGGTCACCAGCGACCTCCTTGTCCCCGAGTGCAAGGAACACATTTTAGTTCCTAGCTTCCCTGACTTCCATAGCTTTCAATACCATTGACTTTTTCCTCTTTCATAATCATTTTTTGGTGGGAGGGGAACTGGACTTTCTGGTTTTCCTCCTGTACCTCTGAGCTCAGTCTCTGTTTTCATTACTGATTATTGATTCCTAACCTCTACCAACTTAGAAAATGGTGAAGTTTCCTCAAGAACTGTCCCAGGACAACTTCTCTTGTCCCACCTGACTTGCTCCTTAGAAGTTTTCTTCAGGGTTTCCATTATCTCTGTATATTGGTAAGACTTAAATCTGGATGAACAGCTGTCATCTTTCTTTTGAGCTTGACACATGTATGTGCCTTCTTAACAGCTTCTGTTGAATATTTGTTAAGTGCCTCAGACTCCAAGTATCCTGAAATAAACACAAGAGTTTTCTTCCAAAACTGCTACCTCTTCCAACATTTTCTACCTTGGGAAATGGTAATATCATCAATCTTCTTGTTCAAGCCGGAAACCAGGACTCTTCCCTCTCACACATCTCATCGATCACTTCCTGCTGTTACAAATAAGCCCATCAACCCAATCAACGGAGAGATGCGGAGACTTGGAGCACAGTGAAGCGGGGCTTTAATCCATGTTCTTGTAAGAGCGGGTGTCTGACAGACAGGCAGAGCCTGGACAGTCACAGCAGACAGTTTATCTCCTAGTGTGCAAGTCCCTCCCCTGGTTCCTCACTGGCGGAAGCGCTACAGACGTTACAGCCTTGCTGGGAGGTTGCCTATGCCCATGTAAAGCAAACTGGAGTCTAACTGGAACAAATGTACATTCCCTGAGGCAACAGAAGGATTTTCAGTCCCTCCTCCCTTTATTCTTGGGTTCATGCTCATTGCAAGGCCTGTGAAAACAAGCCTGCAAAATGGAGAGGGGAAGAAAAACCAGGAAATGAAGTGGCTACGGATCTGGGACTCCGTTGCAGGGGATGGGCTCGTACATATTTCCAATAGGCTGTACATTTATTGTTAGTTAGACAGCACAGCTTTTATTTGGTATTTCTGAAAATGAACCATCTCCCTTACTTCTCACACTGCCGTGCCGTGAAGGCTGCCATCATCATCGGGCTAAAGTAAAACAAAAGCTTTTGCACTGGTTCCTCCCAATCACGTCTTACGTATTCTATCCAGCCTCCCCATTTCAGTCATAACATCTTTTAAAAACAGTGCCCACACTTGTGTCTTTTTCCTATTTAAAATGTTTCAATACTTATTGCCCAAGAAGCAACCTCTCCAGGTTCGAGCCTCTCCATACTACTTTTTCTCCCCATGAGCTATATATCCTGGAATGCTCTCAGTTGTTTGCCTTGAGCAGGCTACTTCCCACTTACTGGCCTGTGCAAATACCATTTCTTTTGCCTGGAATGCATATCCCTCTTTTAGGCTAATTACCACGACTACCTTGTACTATCACTTCCTCTTTGACACTTTTCCTGAGCTGTAGACCCAGTTAGGCTCATCTGGTTTACATTCCTGTAAGACCCGGTACTTTGCACATTTGTAATTGTATACTTTTGAGTCGGTATTTGTTTAACACGCATCTTCCTTGCTGGGTTAGAAACTTCATGAGGGGGAGGGTAATAGCTGCCCTGCTCATCTTTGCAGCAGAACACAGAGAAGTGATAAGCTCACTGCAGACATTAAATCCATTTTCTGCTTCTAGTGACCATCTTACATCTCGTAAAGAGTCATAGCTTTACCTTAGCACTTCAGACTAAAACTCATCTCCCTGATGGTATATTCTGAGCCCAGTAAAATGTTGACTACATTTAAGTGTCCATCTACTGAAAGGTCATATTATCAATTCCATTTCATGGAACATGCATTTGGGTCTTCTGGGAGCGAAGCACTCTTATAACAGGTGATGCGGAATGAAGTAGGTACCACAATTGTTCTCATTTCACAGATGAGGATCTTGGGTCACAGAAAGGTTGAGTAACTTTACCAAGGTCATACAATAGCAATGAGCAAGGCTGGGATTTGAAGAAACCTGCATTTGAATTTGGATTTGAAACAGACCTGCATCTATCCACTACACCGCGGTGATTATGCACCTGAGAACTTTCCTCCTCTGATAGCAAAATAGGCAGAGTGCACTGGTGTCCGGCATCGCCTAGATTAGCCCCGGATCCAAAGCCATGGGCCTAGAAAACCTGAATCTTTTTGCCCAGGGCGCTGACAGGACAATGGAAGTGTGCTCTAGCAAGCCCCACATTTAGAGACACTAGTGCCACCTGGTGGATATAGTTGTTGTGCTGTCTTGGATCCTTCTTTTTTGTTTAAGTTTATTTATTTATTTTGAGGGGAGTGGGGAAGGACAGAGAAAGAGAGAGGGAGGGAGGGAGGGAGAGAGAGAGAGAGAGAGAGAATCTCAAACAGGCTCCACATTGTCAGCATAGAGCCTGCCGTGGGACTCAAACTCACGAACCACAAAGTCGTGACCTGAGCCGACATGAAGAGTCAGATGCTTAATGGACTGAGTTGCCCAGATGCCCCAGGACCCAACACTTCTTTAGTTTTATTTCTAATGCAGCTCCACATTCATGTGGATTTTAGGGGTTTGTTAATAGATTGTTATGCAATGATATACTTGGACACTATGCTAGGCTATTCAGAGATGAATTCCTCTTTTTGTCTTTTTTTTAAAATCGCATTTAATTTTTATTGAGTCTCCACTGAAGTTGGACAAAAACAAATAGGAGAAAGTCCTTTGTCATTGTCATTCAGAACTTTTTTCTGAAAGAAAGAAAGGCAGCATTTGTTTACAATTAGACTTAAATTTTGTGTCTTTTAAAAAAAATTTAATTGGTGACCAATAGTAGCACTTGCCTCGGAGGGCTGTGGCAAGAATAAGTTAAATTAATCTGTACGAAGTGAGAGGGCCTTGCTGGACTCTTGATTCCAACTCAGTAAGTGTTGTCTTTCCATTACTTGTATTATCCCACAGGGAAATTGGATACTTTTTTTCCTAGAGGATTAAGACAAAGAAACATTTCAAAAATCTGGCATGCTCCAGAGTCATTCCCTTTTTAAAAAAAATTTTAGAGAGAGTGCATAAGCAGGGGAGAGGGGCAAAAAGACAGAGAGAGAGAATCCCAAGCAGGCTTCACACTCAGTGTAGAGCCTGATGTGGGGCCCAGTCTCACAGCCCTCAGATCATGACCTGAGCCAAAATCAAGAGCCAGACGCTCAATCGACTGAGCCATCCAGGAGCCCTTAGAGCCATTCCTTTTGACAGCAAGGATGGCCTAAAGAGAGAAGCTTGCCTATTACAACCAGGCATGCAGTTATGGGTTAAAGTGTTCATTCATGCTGTACATAGTTCCTGAGTCTCTACCATATCCTGAGGAACAGGAAAGCCATGAGGAAGGACAAGAGCCCCTGCCTGCAGAGAACTTAGTTATAGAGTCTTGGGACAGAATGAGTAGGCTGGCCCAGCAAATAAGCCGAGTGTGCTGTTGCTCTGTCTTGAGAAGCACGGAACGAATGCAGTTTGCCCCTGGAGAGACAGACTTTGTCTCTGGTAGCCCTGGTGAGTGCCCCCTCCCCTCCTGGAGGTAGTCTCTTACTCTAGCTAACTTTTTTAACCACCTTGAAAGCCCCCCCCCCCACCTCTTTTTTCAGGTCACTGCCAAGTAATCCATGCTAAGATGTGAACAATCACATCTTCAGCTGTTGCCTAGGAACATAGCTTTCCAAGGGGTATTTGCATTTCAAGGAAGAACCTAAAAGTTTTTTAATTTATTTATTGTGGGGAGAGTGCAAGCAGGGGAGGGGCAAAGGCAGGGACAGAGGATCCGAAGCAGGCCCCACACTGACAGCAGAGAGCCCGATGTGGGGCTCTGACTCATGGACCCGTGAGATCATGACCGGAACCAAAGTCAGATGCTCAGTCGCAGCCCCCCAGAAGCCCCTCAAGGAAGAACTTTAGAAGATCTACTCACAGTCCAAGCCCCAGACCAAAGTGTCACCAAATGTCCTTTCTGACCTTATGATTCTTAGTTAAACTCAGTTCAACAACACAGACTAGAGAACAGTGGCCAAATGACCATCGGATAAACGGAATTAACAATGAATTTTAGAAAACAACATAATTTCATGTTCTAAAGGATGTGAAAGTGCTTTGAAAGAAGCAAAAAAGCACTGTGCAGATGTGAGATATTGTTCCCCCTGCATATGCATAACTCACTCCCTTACGCCACGGGTATTGAGAAGTTCATTTTGGGACCATATTTCTGGCTCCTAGGTCCAGACATCCTGGTTATAACAGCTGTCACATAAATGAGCTCCATAACCCAGGCCTGCTTTTATGAGATAAATACTACCTGACTCTCTGAAAAGATGTCTCTGGATAAAACATTGAGTTGAAAGGCTTAATTACATCTGTGTTCCTCTTTAGTACCAAATAGTATCACAACACAAAGAGCTTTTTGTTGTTCTGACTTAAACATTAAAATCATATTTTGTCATTTTCTGTCAGCGTATCTATCTGCTTCCTGTCTCATCCTTCCCCTCCCCACCATCAATCACCAGGATATAAAAAATAAAAACAAAGCTAAACTCTCTCATTCAGAGAGGAAAAGTCCAGACCAGAAGTATATAATCAAATAAAATTAATGGCTGGGTGAACAGGGATTCAAAAGGATGTGAGCCAACCCATCAAGGTGGCCACAAAATCCTGAATGTATCATATGCTGGTAGAATTAAGTCCCAGGTTTTTATCTAGCATCAGTAGAGCCTATGATCATACCTCCCAAGGCCCTAAACCACCAAATTCCTTTCTGCACTCAGCTTCATGCTTCAAGTTTGTCAGAATTTCCACTGGGCAGGATGGAACAACAGAGCCACTCTCCTCAACTTCTCCATTTGCAGTGGCTCACACCCTCCCTCCTGTCCCTAAGCTGTCCAATTTTGTTTTTGAGACAAATACTGTCACTTCCCCAGAATGAGATAGAGGATCCTATTATATAACCTGTTTGAGATCTTCCCAAGTTGCCCAGTTTGTTAGGAAAGTAATATGGCATTAGCAGGCCTCCAGGAACAGAACTTTTACGTAATAAGCATTAAATAAATGTTAAAGTAATTGAATTGAGTCGTCCAAGAGGGCACAGCCACATGGAGGCATGAGGAACCACTGGAGACTATCCGAATTCCACCACTGATGAACAGGGCTAATTTATCCAAGATGTTTTTCTCCCAATAACTGGCTTTCCTAGTCTGTCAAATAGTTTGCTGAAAACAAGTCTGGCTCAAACTAAGAAAAGTACTTGATTAAATGACGGGGGATGTGGGGGAGGGGGTATGGACTCTGCAAAGATGACTTAAATTAACCTGACAATGACCGAATTCTGCCTGTATTTTCACAAGTAATCACTGTATTTTTTTACACTCCTGCTGTGTGGTTGTTCCAATGACTTGAACCAGTTTCCAAGTATAATTGGTAGAGCATGAGCGTCCTCTTGGCTGGAGAGCGCTTCTTCCAGGCCACTTTGCTTTGCACAAATTGCCCAATTGAGGTCAGGGTGAGGACTTGGGGGAGTACCTAGACTCCCCTTCCAGTGAGCGGTCTTTTCGAGCCAACCACAAATTACAAGTTAATTGCTCTGGTCTCAATAAAACTGGCTAATTCAACTTAGTATTTTAAAGTTAAAAATCTCCCTCCCGTGGTGTAGACAGCCTTAAATTAACCACAGTTTGCAATTATTGCCCCAAACTGTTGGGTCTTTCCAAAGTCACTCTGAAAACAATAGCGATGCTGTATCGACAAATTACAAAAAGATGGTGAGATTTTTGTTTAGAAACAGATATGGGAAAGTCTGGGTGTGGCGAATTACAAAGCAAATTGAAGACATTATGACCTAGAGGGAAGGACTTGTTGTGGAGTTAAAAAATGAAGATCTCAGTATGGGTTCAGCTGCCTTGTAGTATCATGAGGTACCACACCTTAAACACCACTCAAAGGGACATGGCTTTTATTTAATTATCTTTAAAGGTCACAGAGCAGACCTTCTAGAAGGGAGGCATATGAATTTGCTCTTCTCTTTTCCTTAGAAGCCACAGGAAACCACTAGCACATTAAGGGTCAAAATACAAACCCTTTATATCAAAAAATTAAACAAAGAATTCTGTATTTCTAGTATTAGAAATATCACAAAGGGCAGATCTCTAATGAAGCTAATGCTATAGGGGTGCCTGGGTGGCTCAGTTGGTTGCATGCCCAACCCTTGATTTCTGCTCAGGTCATGATCTCACAGTTTGTGAGATCAAGCCCGCATCAGACTCTGCGGACTCTGCTTGGGATTCTCTCTCTCTCTGCTCTCTCTCTCTCTCTCAAAAAATAAATAAAGCTTTTAAAAAGAAGCTAATACTAGATATTTTTTATATGATTCCTTGGGTTCAGCAATCTTGTCTTTGGCATAGTTCATATTGACCCTTTCCCTCCTGTTGCCCTAACCCAGCTTCTCATCACTTCTTTTCCAGACAATGACAATCACTTCTAACTGGGCTACCTGCCTCCAGGCTTGCTCCTGTGCTGGTCTTTCTTCCACAAAGCTGTCGCAAATCAAATGCTTATAGCTTAAAGCCAAACAAAGACAAACGACATACTGGTGTTTTTTTAATAAATAAAATAACAATATTGGTGAGATATTTTACATTCTTTTTTCCATACTAAGTCTTCAGGTTTATTTATTTATTTATTTTTTTAATTTAAATTTTACCTAACATACAGTGCAATATTAGTTTCAGGAGTAGAATTCAGTGATTCATCACTTACATACAATACCCAGTGCTCATCACAACAAGCGCACTCCTGAGTACCCATCACCCATCTAGCCCATCCACCACCCACCTCCCTCTGTCAACCCACATAGTTTGTTCTCTACTATTAAGGGTCTCTTATGGTTTGTTTGCCTCTCTTCTCTTTCCCCTCCTCTTGCCATATGTTCATCTGTTTTGTTTCTTAAATTCCACATATGAGGGAAATCATATGGTATTTGTCTTTCTCTGGCTGACTTATTTCACTTAGCATACTACTCTCTAGCTCCATCTACAATATGCTGCTTGTGAATCTATTCATGGGACATAAAATCCTTCAAAAAGCAAGAGAAAGTGAACACAGAATACAGAAGAGTGGTAATCTCTTAGGGGAGGCAAGGAGATGACACAGGGAAGAGGCATATAAATAGAGCAGTAGAACCAGAAGTGTTTTAGTTCTTAAGTTGGATAGCAATGCTTGCTTCTTACACTGAGTAATGAGTTCACTGGTATCCATTCTACTATTCTGATTTGGAATTTATGTATGTGATATATATTCTTTTTAAAGTAATCCAATGCTACAGAACATACTATTTTAAATAAGGTGAGTTAAGTTTGATTCAAAGAAAAGTATTAAGTAAACACTGGTACAGATATTATACATTATACATGGTGATAACGTGAAAGTGGTGGAAAAAATGGCTGTTATGTAGGAAACACAGGCCTATGAAAACAAATCCATATTTCTTAGCAGGTCATAAAAAGTACAGTCTGGGTCATGTTTATTTTCCCAACAATTTGCTCTCACTGCCTCCCTCCCAAACATACCACATACCATAATCTTTCATGTTTCTGTGCCCTTGCACATGTTATTTCCTCCTGCTGAACTATGTCCCCTACTTTCTCCACTTAATGAACTCTTTTTCATTCTAGAAAACCCAGCTTAGATGTTCCCTTCCCAAGGACACCGAGATACCATACTACTTTCCTTAGGCAGAGTTATTCCCTCTTTACATTTCCAGAGCACCCCGTTACTATCCTCTGCTAGTGCAGTCATGCATCACATGTTTATTTTTTATCAACATTCCTATCTGAGTGATAAATTTCATGAGACCAAACTTACTCAACTTTGCACCCCCAGTACCCAGGGCATTGAATGGCATCAAGAAATCTCAGACGGACTGCTCACAACAAATATCCAAAAGTACGTGAATAAACCTTCCTCTGTTTGAGTTGCACTGTGACCTCCAGCACACTTAGCCTCCCAAAGAATACAGCCATTTGAAGACTAATTCTGCAGCCACACAGTGGGCAGGGACAAATAAGCCAACACACTAAGGAGAGGAGAAGTTGCAGTGGCAAAAAGCCACTGAGCAAAGTGTGTCCTCAGTGTTGGAAACTGCGTCAGAAAGGGACTGAGAAACTATCATTTAGGCACATCTATACCTCCTCTCCATGGGTAAGTACGCACATGGAAAGCACTGTTATCCTTAGCTCACAGAAGCTTCCAGAGCTTCAGTGATTGAGAGAGACAGACAATAGGGCAGGGAATTGGCCGAGGAACACAACAGATGAAAAGGAGAAGAAACATGAAGTGTTACCAGCAGTTCCACTGAACATGCTGTGTCCATGGCAACTGAGGGTAAGGAGAAGTTGGCAGGAGCTATAACCACAACAGGACCATTGACCTTTGAAGCACAGAGCCAGAGGACACTGGTGCCTGCATTCAGAGACTGCAAGGAACAGAGCTGGATTTTGGTAAAAAAGTGAATCAAGGGCAGCTTCTCCTGGAGGCCCTTCCATTCACCTGCATCATTCACAAGTGATTTACAAGGCGCTACTATTGGACAGGCATGGTCCAACGTGCTAGGAGATGACAAAGGTTATTATAATTGGGTCCTTCCTTTAATGAACTGGGGTGGGTGGGTACATGTGACAGGTGTGCCAAGGCAATACAAGTTAGAATTGATAATTATCCCGTGTGAAGTATAAATCGAGAGGTGTAGAAACACAGAGGAGAGAAAACAAAGTCTCAATTTAAATATATTGACAAGGAAAGAATACGTAAAGGGGGTGATATATCATCTGAGTATTGAGGAAGGTGCAGAATTTTAACAGCGATAGGCAGGAATGAGAAATGCAAGAGAGGACGAATAACGTGAGCATGGAGTGAATTTGGAAAATCTAGGGCAGAGTACATGCTTTTTCTTCTGAAAGAATTCATTCAGGATTCTATGTGTCCATCCCAAATAATAAATACTCCTATGGCATCTCGTACTTCTTTATGATACTTAGGAGAGTTGGGCTTACAACAGAGAAACACAGAAGCCCTGTGCCGACACCGCAGCTGGGCATTGTAGCAACCATTGTATGTTGCTAAAAGAAGTGGGTTTTCAGCATTGAAGGCAATAACAGACAATACAGACGTGGAATTGGTGTCTTCAGTTTTTTTCGCAAAGGGCCTCAAGGTTGTGGGACTAAACTAGTCATACTTCATGGTTCAGGATACACTCTTCCTTGGTTAATGCATGGAAGCCTTTATTTGCTTGTTAGTTGGATAGTTCTTTTTATCATGTAACAAAATTTCTGCTTTTGGCAAACAATGACAGAGTCACTTATACTGGACTTATGCTTTCTCCAAAAACAACTAGAAAATTGGATGAAGTGTAGGAAAAGATCATGCTTTCAGATACTGGAAAACGAGTAGTGCAGGGGAGTGATCCCTGAGCAAAGTGACTCAAATAAAGTTGATCTATGATCACCCTGGCTTTCTGCATGGAGGCACTTTCTAGACTGTGTAGCAGGCAGGGAAGCCCAAGCAGAATTCAGAGGACTCACTGAAGTGGGGAGACAGAAATCAGAAGAATGACAAAATCTAGATAGACAACAATGTTAAAATGATAATGTCCAGCATCTAATAAAAAATACTAAAAAGTTAGATAATATTTTGGATAATAGATAATACAATACTAAAAACAGGAAAGGCTGGCAAATGTGCATTTTAACCAGGACAGAAGTAACTAACTGAGCGCAAAATAATAGTTGTCAAAATTAACGTGAGCTAGCAGATAACATTTCTAGCACAATGAAAAGCAAAGTATACCTTGGCATGCTGAAAACAAAAACGCTGTCAACAGAGAATTCTCAGCTCTGAGAGACCATTGTCCCTTCCTCCCCACAAAAAGCCCCAACATGGAATTCTATACCTAGCAAAAACATCTTTATAAAATGAAGGACATGGCCATTATTAAGTAACAGGGACTTGATGAGCACTGAATGACGTATAGAATTGTTGAGTCACTATATTGCACACCAGAAACTAATACAACACTGCATGTTAGTAATACCTCAATAAAAATGTAAACATGATTTAGACCTTGCAATCTTATAAGATTTCTTAAGAATCGTAAGGTTTTTGGAGCACCCGGGTGGCTCAGCGTCTAACTCAATTTTGGCTCAGGTCATGATCTCACAGTTTGTGAGTTTGAGCCCTGCATCAGGTTCTGTGCTGATAGCATGGAGCCTGCCTTGAATTCTCTCTTCTCTCTCTTTCTTCCCCTGCCTGCCTCTCTCTCTCTCTCTCTCTCTCTCTCTCTCAAGCTCTCTCTCAAAAATAAGTAAATAAACTTTAAATTTTTTTTAATGGTTTATTTAATTTTGAGAGAGAGGGAGAGAGAGAGTGTGAGCAGGGGAGGGGCAGAGAGAGAGAGGGAGACACAGAATCTGAAGCAGGCTCCAGGCTCTGAGCTGTCAGCACAGAGCCTGACGTGGGGCTTGAACCCACTAACCATGAGATCATGACCTGAGCCAAAGTTTGATGCTTAATCGACTGAGCCACCCAGGCACCCCCAAAATTTTTTTAATTAAAAAGATTTCTTATACAAATTTTTAAAAAAGCATCTGCTATAAACATTGATAAATTACGTTAAAATTAATATATTTTGTTTATCAAAAGGTACCTTAAAGAAAAGGAAATGAAAGAGATACGTCAACTTGAGAGAAAATACTTGAATACATACATGATTAGTATCAAAATGAGTAGTATCAGGAATAACTTCCAACAATAAGAAAAATACCTAAAATTAGAAAAAAAGAACAAAAGAAATTAGTACAGCAGAAACACAAAAAGCCAATAAACATAGGAAGAAATGTTCAATATTATTAGTGATTAGAGACATGCAAATAAAGACCCTAATCATATACCATTTTATACTTATTTGGCAAAAATACAAAAAAATGTTAAAATTTTGAACAATAAGACTCTAGTGTATTGTAGTTTGGCTGAAGGGTAGAATGTGTACTACACATAATCTTACAAAGGCACTTTGAAACTAACCCATGGAGAGTATTAAATGCTAAGTTCAGTAGTTTCATTGTAGGTATCTGAGGCTGTAAGGTAGCTGCTGGCTACTCAGACCCTCTCAATGGAGTGAGAAATACCTTTCCCTAAAGCAGCGATCTCTGATTCAGCTCTTTGACGCATCTTCCCTGTTATCTTCACAAACCACTTACCACATGTTTTATTCCACAGAATGTAAAGCATGAAAGAAATATTATCCTTTTCAAATAACTTTTGATTTTGGCATGCAGCTTTCAGTACGTCATCCCAAAGGTATGAAGATGGGGATTTCAGATAGCTTGGTAAGTGGGAGAAATTTTTATTTTTTGTTTCAATAAAACAGATACCTTTATTGACCGACTGAACCTTTCAGTCTCTCGCTCAAATGCCTGGAAAGCCCCAGAGGAAATAGTACATTCGATTTAACCGTTTTAGATGAAAAAAAAAATCTGTTTGTCTAAAAACGCAAGTTACAGAAAAGGTAGCTGTGATTAAACAATATTCCGATGAATAACAATAATGCCACCTCCTATTACAAAATACAGTACCTTCCCCCAAGCCCCTTCGCTACTGCTTTGTATTTGCAATTCTATAAGGCAGGGTAAGTACTGTTATTTCCATTTGATGAGAGAGAAGCTGAGACATGAAGGTAAAATGACTTGGCCTGAAACGGTTGGCCTCATAGACAGTAAGGTTGGAAACCAAACTCAGCTGTCCTGGCCCCGAAGCCCTGTTCTCACTCTCTTTCTTCTCTCTTCTCTGTCCTGTTTCTTCCTGCTTCCCTTCCACTCTCTTCTTTTTTCTAAGTATTCCTTTTTAACAGCTAGTTAAAGTACATATTTGTTGTTGAGAATTTAGAAAAATATAAAAACGTAATTAAAATCACACATGACCCAACCAGATAACAACTATTAAAATATTGTGGGTGCTTTTTAGTCCTTTCCCTTGTGCGTACAGATTTTTTTTATTTTTATTTTTTAACGTTTATTTATTTTTGAGAGACAGAGAGAGAGACAGTGTGAGCAAGGGAGGGGCAGAGATAGAAAGAGACACAGAATCTGAAGCAGGCTCCAGGCTCTGAGTTGTCAGCACAGAGCACGACGTGGGGCTCAAACCCACGAACTGTAAGACCATGACCTGAGCCGAAGTCAGACGTTTAACCGACTAAGCTATCCAGGCGCCCTCAAATTTTTAAAATAGGGAGCATGCTTACCTATTACTCTCATCATATGCTTCTTCACTTGATGGTCTAGTGTAAATATTTTTCCAAATTGTTAAATATTTTTCAAAAACACAAATTTTAGTGGCTGCATAGTATTGTAGTATATTACTATATTATAATTTATTTAACCAGTCCACTCTGCTTTTGTAGGTGATTTTCAATGCTTTGCCATTAAGAATGGAAGAGTACTGGACATACAAATAAACACATCTTTGCATACATCTCTGATTTTTTAATAATGAGAAATGCTTCATAATGGAATTTCTGAAGCATTTTTTTGTACTCTGAAATCTATGGTTACTTTTTGTACTCTAAAACATGGCCATTACGGAGTGACAGAGACTTGATGCATGTCTGAATGTTGGCTTTCAGAAATGAAATGGTTTTGGATTGTCTGGAGTGTGACCATGGAGGTAGGCGAATAAACTTGAAGGTAGATTTTTACAGACCAGTATGATAGCATTCTATGTATTGCTTGTGAGGGTATAAATTTGGTTTGATGAGGGGACGATTGGGCAAGCTTTAAAAATTAAAAATACATGTACCCTTGGATTTAGCAAGTCCACTTACATTTATTCCATAGATTTCCTTCTGCATGTGTGAAATGATGCACAGGGTTTTCACTGCAGCGTTACTTATAAAACACTGGAAACAACAGATCCTTCATCAATAGGGATCTGTCTAAAAAGAATGTTACAGTTGTTCAAAAGACATTCTTAAGTTAAAAAAAAAAAAGCAAGGAATAAACAGCAATATAAAACACTCCCGTTCATGGAAAAAGATAATAGTGGGGAGAACCCACACATACACAAACACAAATATATAAAATATATAATGGAATGTTATTCAGCCATAAAAGAATGAAATCTTGCCATTTGCAACAGCATGGATGGACCTTGAGGGCATTATGCTAAGTGAAATAAGTCAGACAGAAAGACAAATACCACATGATTTCACTCCTATGTGGAATTAAAAAAAGAAAAAAAAAAAAACAAGCTCATAGATTCAGAGAACAGACTGGCAGTTGCCAGAGGCAGGGGTTGGAGTGGGTGAAATGGGTGAAGGGGTCAAAAGGTACAGACTTCCACTTATAAAAGAAATAAGTCCCAGTGATGTACTGTCCAGCCTGATGACTATAGTGAATAATACTGTTTGTGTATTTGAAAGTCGCTAAGAGAGTAGATCATAAAATTTCTCATTACAAGAAAAAGAATGGAACCCCACGGTGAGAGATGGTTAAGTAGGCTTATCGTGATCATTTTGCAGTGTATATAAATAATGAATCATTATGTTGTACCCTGCAACTCATACAATGTTCTGTGTCAATTACAGCTCAAATTTAAAATAGTGACAATGCAGTACATTTCAAAAAAAGGGGAGGACCTGGCAACAATGGGCCTCAGGGCCCGCTTGCACTTGACACCATCGTCTCCGGCCCCATTACATCCCTGACGGCCGCCGCGTGGACAGCAGTTTTCTACACCCAGACCAATGCCTGGGAGGTGCTAGGCCACCACCGGTAACTCCTTTCTTGGCTTCCAAGCGTGTGTGGAAACAGAGGGGCTTTCCTGTTCCCGCCAGCGTGGCGGGGCTGTCATCCGTGGACCAGGGCCAGGTGGGAGAGCCACGGCGGAGAAGACGGGCAGGGAGCGTGGCCAGGGTGCACAGAGGCCAGCGTGATTAAAAGGTTGGAAGACAGGGCCTATGAGGCAAGTTTTAAGGAACTGGATTTTTTTCCCCTGGAAAAGAGAGGGCAGAGGATGACTCAATTGTCATCTTCAAGGGTCTGAGCGGTAATTACCAAGGGAGTGAAACCCAGCGGCTCTCCCTCCGAAGCCACCGCACCCTCCGATTAGGAGGAACGCCTCTGAGCAATAAAGAGCTTTTGACTTTTTCCTTCAGGCTGACAGAAGCCTCCATCTGCTTCAGGTCAGCCTAACTTTTCTGTCTGAAGAAAAGACAAAAAAAAAAAAAAACACACAAAGAAACAAACAAACAAAAAAGCTGGGTGGCTCCTTGACTTCTATCCCAACTTTCATTCTTTTTTTTTAATATTTTTATTTATTTCTAGGAGAGAGAGAGAGAGAGAGAGACAACGTGAGCAGGGGAGGGTCAGAGAGAGAGGGAGTCACAGACTGAAACAGGCTCCAGGCTCTGAGCTGGCAGTCAGCACAGAGCCCGATGCGGGGCTCGAACCCACGAACCGCGAGATCATGACCTGAGCCAAAGTTGGACGCTTAACCAACTAAGCCCCCCAGGCACCCCCCAACTTTCATTCTTAATGTTTTCCTCTACCTTATCCTCTTTTATTTCCACGGGCTTATCAGAAGAAAGTTCAGAAGAGCTTTCTTGAATAAGGAAACACAGTCTGAATCACTGTAAGATTCTCTTTAGCGGCATTTAGCCTTGACGTTAACACAGTAAAAAAAAAAAAAATGCATATACTGTACACACTCTTCCTAAACATACAGTTAGGACACAGATGGGAGAGTATTTAAGATTCTTTTTCCAAGTTTACTTTTTACCAGTTGAATCGCTATGGGGATACTTTGCTCACAGACTGGAGGGGAATAGTTGAGAGGACTTAACCAAGTGCAAGTCTTAGAGAAAGTATTCCCCAGACTATCTATTCTTAGTTGCTTTTATTTGGTTTTAAAGATAATAGCAGGTTTTCATGTCTCTGCTCGTTGTGGATTCTGCGAGTCTATGCAGAGGACCTGGAGGAATTTCTCAAGACGTCAAAGCTACTGGACGGCATCTGGTACAAATACATTAGAAAATAGACTCTGGGAGGCAAACGGTTAGCAGAGTAACAATAGCTACCCTCTGTTGTGAGGCTAGTGGGTGCCAAGTGCTTTTCATGTTCATCTTCATAATGACCCTATGAAGGAGATATGCACATCCTCATTTGATAGATCAGAACACAGAGTCAGAGAGATGAGGAAGTTGACCAAGGTCACATAGCTAGCAAGTGGCAACCTCCACATTCAAATCTAGGTCTGCCTGACTCCAAAGTCTGTTGTTTCCATGCTGCCCAGCTCCTGGTTTGGGTATTCACTTTGTTAGGATGCACTAGTTCCCCCCCGCCCATCCCTCAGGTCTGTGCAATTTAACGGGTTATTGGGGTCAGTCTCCTGATATCATTATTTTGGTCACAATGAGAGCTCATTAGCCCACCAGGTCAGTAAAAGCAATGGTCAACAGGGACATCATAATGAAGCAGCCTTAGCACCTTTCTGTGGTTTCATTTCCCATCTTCTCCATGCAGTCATCTGCTGAATTCTTCTAGGCTGCACTTTAAGGGTTCAGAGCTCTGGCTTCTTCATTCCCACCCACAAGTGCAGCCCTTCCTCAAGATTTTGTAAGTAGTCCTGGCTCTACGGTAGTGCTCCTTAAGGAGAGTGGCCCACGGACCTTCTGCAACCATGTCACCTGGGCTGTTGGCTAAAATGACAAATTCCCGGGCCTCTCCATTGGTCCGCTAATTCAAAATCGCTGGGGGTGAATCTACATATTTAATGAGTCCTCCAGGTTGTTTTTATACATGCTGAAATTTGAGAAGTACTGCTCTTAGAGCAGTGGTAAACAATAAACAATATTAAGCCTCGAATAGACATCGTAATCATCAGGAGAACCATCAGGATGGCCAGGGCATCAGATTTTTTAAGAGCTCCCCAGGGAATTCTGATATCTACCCAGGACAGAGGATCACTTTCCTAGACCTGGAACACAGCTTCTCAAACATAGGCATGAATCAGACTTACATGGAGGGCTTGTTAAAACAGGGATTTACTAGGGGCACCTGGGTGACTCAGTCAGTTAAGTGTCTGACTTCGTCTCAGGTCATGATCTTGCGGTTCGTGGGTTCCAGCCCCGCATCGGGTTCTGTGCTGACAGCTCAGAGCCTAGAGCCTGTTTCAGATTCTGTGTCTCCCTCTCTCTCTGCCCCTCCCCCACTTGTGCTCTGTCTCTCTCTGTCTCAAAAATAAACAAATGAACAAAAAAAGCCATGGATTACTGCCTGCTCCTCCCCCCACACACTGAGTTTTTCTGATTCAGTAGGTCTGGAATAGGAGCTGATACTTTGCATATCTAACAAGTTCCCTGTGATGCTGTTCCAGAGACCACATTTTGAGAACCACTGGATTAGAGATTCTTGAATATTAGCATGCATCACTGCTAGATTTTAAATAATTAAGGAAAAGTCTTTCTTGCCACTTTGAAAGCTTCAGAGACACATGTACTTTCCAGTCCTAATTTAAATAATTTTGCATATTTTAGGTCCACCACAAAGCCAGGCTTGTAAATAGAAGAATTATTAACCTATTTTCCCCACAGGAGATTTAGATATTCAAGGGAATGAAAGCAGCATTTAGCTGGAATAAATATATATGTTTCTTAAGTTAACCACCCCTTGCAAAGCTAGAAGATATCTGATGAGTGGAGACCCATGAAAGTACAGGTCACTTCCAATATCAAGGTAGGTACTAGAGCAATAAAATGGTAGGGAAATCAAACTTTTTGCACAAGCACACAAATAAACCTTGGCCTTGTCATCATTGGCTGTTTTCAGTTCTGCTACTGTCAGAGATGATGGGTGCAGTAACTGATTCCTTCGGGTCTAGGGAATCCCTGCGTAGAGGTGGGGTCACTCAAATGGACTTGCAGCCTATGCACACCACAACACCAGGACACCTTTCATGTAGACTTGGGTGCAAATTGTACCCTCTGGGGTTGTGTTACCCTAACCCCCAGTGTGATTGTGTTTGGAGAACTGGAAGAGGTCTATATCTTTTCTGGAGTTACAGAAGCCTGAGCAATCTCCCCAAGAACGGGGACCTAGAAAGCTTTGCAGTGCGTGCCCCAGAGATCCAAGTTCAGTCCACTGGTTTGTCCTGACTACACCTGTGCTCTCTGGTAACCTTCTAGGGAATGGATGGGGAGCACAAGAAACTCCTACAGTATTTGCTCACATGCATATACTGAGAGCACGTGAGCGAGTTTTAAGAGCCCGAGAGCAGTTTTAAGAGCCAGGAAGGCACCGAACCAAGTATTTGGGGTGAGGTGTAGATCTTGAACATACAGGGCCTAAGTATATACATGTAAACCTCAGGTCCTTTTTGGAGCTGTAGATGAAAGCTAGATCTCGCTCCTCAGCCAAGTTCCTTTTTGTCTTACTTCTTTACCTTTACATAATCTTCTATTTCCTCTGCTGTCTCCTGCACCCACCCAAGAGCAACCATAACCTATGTATTACCTGGAGAAATTCCAACTCCAAATACTTGTATCTGAGCCTGGACATCCATCTGCCTTGCTTTTAGCCCTGGAAACGTGGTCATTCTTAACTTCAGCCCAAAGGACTGTCAGGATGTCACCACTTCAACTCCATTCAGGCACTTAGCTGAGTCTCTTCTGGGACTTCTACCATCATTCATCCACCCAAATGGAAGTAGCTTCTGAGGCTGAGGATCTAAGCTAGGAGGTGAGGGTCATGCCCATGGGAATAATTCAAGGAAAGAAGTCACTGGTTTTCAAGTAAATCTTCCTGACAACAAGAATGAAATTTGAGAGATCCATTGCCCCTCCCAGGTGTTTGAGATGAAATCCAGATGTTATAGACTGAATGTGTCTTCCCAAAATTTATATGTTGAAGCCCTAACCCCCAAGTGTGATTGTATTTGGAGTAAGAATGTAATGGAGGTTAGATCCCTTCATTAGGGTCTGATAGGATTAGTATCCTTACACGAGACACCAGACAGCTTGCCAGGATGCTCCCCCACCCTCACCCCCTCAGGCACAGAGGGAGCAAATGCCTTGTGAAGCAAGCAAGAAGGCAGCTGTCTGCATTTAGCATTAAGCAGATTCTTCTCCTGCAGTAATGTGTGAAGGGCCCGGCAGAACACACAGTGGGGGTAGATTCCTGCAGAGGGTGCAGAAGGCACATGCCTATGCCAGCTTGTTATTTTACCTTTTACTTTTAATGGTAAATCAAGGAAGCATTTACTCCCACTGCTAAAACTTCGTGTGAATGTATTGAGGCCAGGAATGGTGGAGCTGCCGGAGTGAAAATACAGTGAACAATGGCCATGTCAAATGTGGAGGACAAGAATTCTGCATCATTCCCCAGCTCACGCACCTGTCTCCTCAGGCTTGGCTGACACTTGCCAGGCTCCTGTCCGGTGGACAGCTTGAGGTGCAGAAGACAGTGTGTGGGGTAAACTTCCTCCTAGAAGGGCTAGAAATCTTACATTGGTGAGTCCTTGGTATAGGACTGGAAAGATCTATGTAATCCTTACTAGGGGACATATTGAAAATATCTAACACCAGGTAGAACAGTTGTAAACAACCTGTGGTACTCAATGAGTGCATAGCAGTTACTCATCAGCCTGGGAGTGAGCTAACTGCTGTTTCCACTTTCCACATTTGCTTCACAGGCAAAAGTCACATTTGCGGGCACAGCTAAATCAGGGACTGTACAATTCATCAGAAGGATATGTGTGCTGCCGTAAGAGCTACTCAGAGAACTAGTCATTCAGGGGCTTGAGGACATGAGAACCAGGTCTGAATCAGATACATGTCCAGTTCATGCAACTGTTGTTTTGATTTTATTTTTTATTTTTTAATGTTTTTATTTATTTTTTTGGAGGGGGGGTGCTGCAGAGAGAGAGGGAGAATCCGAAGCAGAATCCAGGCTCTGAGCTGTCAGCACAGAGGCCAATACGGGGCTTGATCCCATGACCTATGAGATCATGATTTGTGCTGAAGTAGGACATGTAACCGACAGAGCCACCCAGGCAACCCAAGGGTTGTTTTGATTTTAAACTAAATGTTAGGGACCCAAGGAAATAATGTCCGCAGATATTCTGCCAAACACGAGTATGTTATACAAACAAACTGGTATCCTATTTTCACGTGTACTTTACCTTCTTCACCCAGAGTTTCAAATATCCCAAGGAATAAATTTAGAGAGACAAAATGCAGGGAATAACCCAAATATGAGATTTTGTTTATACTCTAAAAATTATGTAATGTGAAAAAATTATTTCTAGTAAGTCCTAGCACAAATTCTGTAAATTGAGGAAGAGTGATAAGGGGAGTAGATATAACAGAATGTAAAAGTTTCCCATCCAAATTGTTCAGGCAACATACAATTCTGCCATGTGCTTGAAGCACATACTTTAAGAAGAAACTCCCATATTTTGAATGCATCTATGCGGTAGGGCAAACTAAAACTTTTTGAATTCTACAAATGGGTTTTATATATAAGTATAACTTCAGCCACCACAGTTCCTCAGTGGTGGAGAAAACACCATTTATGTAGCAAATGTAGTATTCAGAACCCAGCTGAGAATCTGGAAAGTTATCAACGGCCTGTCATCGATGATTAACATAGGTAAGTCCATGCATTAAGTGCCATTCAGTTTACTTCCTAGGAGAAACCCACATTTCTCAAAATCTCTACACAATTTCTAATAGGTGTGGATATTTGGTATTAGAACATGGCAGAGATTGCTAGCGGTTGACCCCAACATCCTTTCCTCCATTTCAAGTTAGGTGAACCTCAAGTTTGTTCAGGAAAGTCATGCACCCAGATGAAAACAATATTTCCCAGTCTTCTTACAACTGTAAGTGTGCCAAGTCTTTGACCAATGAAATACAAGCAGAAATGTTGTTTTGTAAGACATCCAGGAAGTATGCCATGAAGGTGAGACCCAGCTCTCTGCCTTCCTGCCTCCAGTCTGCTGGCTGGAACCCTGATATGATGGCGGTAGGAATCATCTAGAGCTGTGACAGTAAGAGCTATGCCCTGAGGATGTTGCAGTGGAGAGCTTGAAGGAGGCTGAATCCCTAAGAAATTCAAGATGTGCTATACTCATCTTGGACAGCCTACCTCTGGAATCCTTATGCATGAGAATCTATCTTGTTTTAGCCTCTATTAGTTTTGTTCTAAATGTTAAATGTATCCAAGTTTATCCTAATAACTATGCTCAGAATAAATTAAAAAATAATAAAGTTCTAGTTTTGTGGTTGCTAAAAGCAGATACATTTTACCTGGGAGAAGGAACATCTGAACATTTGGTGTCTCCTAAAAATGAAGGATACACCAAAAAACAAAACAAAACAAAACAGAAAACAAACAAAAGATCAATAAAATCTATAATGGGTTTTCATGTAAATAGTTTTAAAGCATAGCATTCTAGCCATACCTATTGAAATAAATTGTTCTAGACCTCCTAGGTAGGCTCCAAGGACATCAATATGCTACAGAAAATTAGAATCATCTGAATTAATAATGCCTGGAGTCATCAAGAAAAGAATAAATTATATTTGACATAAGAAATAGGAAATACCTTGGGCCACCTGGCTCAGTTGGTTAAGTTTCTGACTCTTGATTTCCACTCGGGTCATGGTCTCATGGTTTATGGGTTTGACTGCTATTAGCGCCGAGCCTGCCTGAGATTCTCTCTCTCTCTCTCTCTCTGTCCCATCTCTGCTTGTAGTCTCTCTGTCTCTCAAAATAAACAAATAAATGTTAAAAAAAGAAAAAAGAAATAGAAAATGCCATAGAAATATTTTAATTAAAAATAGCTTAGTGTTTTTTGGTTTTAATTTTGTTCACTAAAGAGGATGGAAAAGTAGTAAGTTTTCTGGAAATTCTGCAATATGAAATAGCACATTTTTCCAGGTTGCAAAATAAATGAGTTGTCACCGTATAGGGTTCTGTTGGTTTGAACACTGTGCTGATTTTGTGTTAGGATTATTTTCTTGGGGCACGTGGGTGGCTCAGTCGGTCAAGTGTCTGACCTCAGCTCAGGTCTTGATCTCGGGTTGAACCCTGTGCCGGGCTGTGTGCTAACAGCTCAAGGTTTTGAGCCTGCTTCAGATTCTGTGTCTCCCTCTATCTCTGCCCCTCCCCTGCTTATACTCTGTTTCCCTCTCTCTCAAAAATAAAAATAAACTTAAAAAAGAATTATTTTCTTAAAATACCTTTACATGTAAGTATTGTATTCATTTTATTTGGTCAGTATTCCAACTAGTTATACATATTCCCCACAAAATAAAAAATTAAAACAAAAGAAAACTACAATATGATAGAGAACATAAAATCTCGATCTTGATCCTTAGAGGCAACAAAATAAAGAAGTTACACCTTTATTCCTCTCTTTATTTCCTGGAAAGTTTTAGGGCTTCTATTCGAATTGTGTGAAATCTCACCTGAGCAGTACAGATGGGCGGGAAGAGAACCAGCTCTGTCTGGCAAGGAGCAAAAGCAAGCCTTCAGGCAATTTGATCTTTAAGCCAAACCCAGATAAATGAGAAACCTATTCCAAATGGGAAATCTTCTGAGAACTTGCTGGCTATTTGCCATTCTCCAAACAGAGCAAAAGATAGCAGTGGTATAAACAATGCAAGCAAAAGGTTAAAGAACAAAAATATTTGAATAAAAGCCCTTAATAGTGCCTCCACTCATGCAAAGTAATCAGAACTCTCTCCTCCAATGCTTCACCTTCCAGGAGATCAACGTCCCCACCATATGCTCCGTTACCATCGCAACTTCCAGGATTCCTTGGGTCTTTCATCGATTATCACAATTTCTTTTTCACTCAAGTTTTCAGCTGCGTGAGGGCAAGGACTGGGTCTGTTAGCCACAATTATAGCCCCATTACATGCCTAGCATAGGGCCTGGAGAATAGTAGGTACTCATTCAGATGTTGGATGGGTAGATGAATGGATGAGAGAAAGAAATTTGGAGAATGGTGTGATCAGGCACATAGGCAAAGGGGATATAACTAAAAAGTTATCCTTAACACCCACTCCCTCCAACCTAACTTTGACTCTACAAAAAAGTATGGGCACATTCAGAGAAAGGGGAGAGAAAATGTAGAGAGGACATAGAGGAAAACAAGATGGTAATGAGATGTAAGTTAAGATATGGAAAAAGTTGACCAAATTGGTTCTTTAATATTCATCCTACACACACACACACACACACACACATACACACACACACACACACACACACTTCTAATACCCATAGCTGTCCAACGACAAGGCAGACATTGCCACAAAGAATGGTTACTTTGAATAAATTGTGTAAGTTAGATAACAATCAATAATATGCAAATTTCTGCACACCCCAACCTGAACCTGGCAGTGAGCCCCAGAAGAAACTTTCCTAAGTGGCAGTCCAAGGCCCGAGAACCACCTTTGAGGTGGGTGAATTTGCATTTTATTCGTCATTTTCCATCTGGCTCTGGTTGCTGAGTAATAACAAGCCTAGAGGCTGGACAAGAAAAGCAGGAAAAAGAGGAAGAGGCCCAGTTTATCCAGAAATTGACTAATACACCTGTAAGAACGTAGACAAAACCACCGCTTTATAACTCATTTCCTTAACTAGGAATGTGCATCTTAGCAAAAATGGAGCCACAGAAAGAAATGAATGGAATAATGATGTAATATGTGATAGACATCACTGCATCACTGCCACCGATCACTGCCTCCGGTCCTCCTGTCCTAGATCCACAGAGGACGGCCTCACCATTTCTCTCTGCTGAACTTACATGCGGCCACATGATCTTCTATAGTCAATGAAATGTGCGTGCCAGTGATACAGATCACTCCTGGGTAAGGCATGTTAAGACCTGGTGCGTGATTCTCCATGGTCTTTTCTCCTTGTACCAGCTTGATGAGTGGCACTCCGAGTGACAGAGTCTCCACCAGCCTGTGGGCCAGAATAAAGATTATTTAGAGTACAGATTAGCAAACTGTAGCCCCCAGGTTGGCTGCCTGCTTTTATAAATAAAGTTTTATTGGAATACAGCCATACTAATTTATCTACATATGCTTTCAAGTGACAATGGCAGAACTGAGTTGTTGGGACAGAGACTCTACAGCCTGAAAACCTAGAATGTTTACCAAATGGTCTTCTGAGCAAAACTATGCCAACCCTTGATACAGAGCACTGTACCTCCACCCGCATTTATTTGAGGAGGACATGTAGGTTGACGGGAGAGACAGGCCTCTGTTATTTTAAAAGAACAAAAATTGGGGGCTTGTTACTCATATATAACCCAGGTTATTCTGACTGATACAAAACCCTCACAAGAGAAAATCACTCAGTTTATGCGTATGTCATTAATAGAAATGTATTGGCTAAGCAAAGTACCTGACACAGTGTGAGCACTTGGGTAGTAGGTTCTCGTTCCTTTATTGAACATTCCCCATTGAAAAGGGAGATAGAACACTGATGTAATCACAGATGGACTACCTGTCAGCTCTCTCAGAACACACTGTCTAAAAGTAGTGGCTTTTCAACAGTTTTTAAAGGAAAGATGTTGACATGGCTGTTATTAAGATGGTTTAAAAAACCATTAGAAGAGGCCAAGTGAAAGCAAAGGTGAGCCATGAGCTGTCAGAACATGAGGCACATACAGAAAGAGGCAGTGTGGTCTCTTTTGATGTACTGGCTCCTGGGCTGCTGGAGTCTGGCTATACATTTGAAGCAGAGGTAAAAACATTGAACTGGACTCATTGGTTTCAGTGATGAAAATGATTTTAAAGTTTTGAATGGTAAAAAGAAAGTTTCTTTTTTTTTTAATTCTGGGAGAAAGGAAGGTAAGAGAATATTTGCTGAGTCTCTCATAAAACCAACACTGAACACTGTTCTAGCTCTTACAATAATCCAGGCACTGTTCTGAGCACCTGACACGTTTTAGCTCTTGTAATTATCACAGTCCTGTAAGTTGGATGTTATCATTATCTTTGGTTTACTGATAAAATGGTGAAGTACAGGGAAATTAAGTAGCTTGCCTGAGGTCGGCTATTAGAAAGAGGTGACGCTGAATTGCAATACAGATGTTCTGTGCCCAGTGCAATGGCTCTTAACCACCTTGCTGAATGTCCAAAGGCTTTGCCACTGGACTTGGGAGAGAGTATGAAGGCAAAGACTCTTTGCTAGGATACTTTTGGCTCTCTGTATCAGAATGCCCAATTCAAACTGGCTTACACAAAGAAAAAATTTATTATGTCATGTAATAGAAGTCAAGAGGAGAGGGAGCTGCGGAATTGCTCAAGCCACTGGTTCATTGATGTCTCTTGCCTTCTGATTCTGTTCCCCACAGAGTTGACTTTACTTAAGGTTGGTTGCTGTTAGAGTCAGTGATGGCAACCAGTAGCAAAAGGAAGGTAGGTGCTCCTTCGTTGCCACCCAGATAGAAACGAATCCACCCACCCTCTTCCATTCTTTCTGGGCCAAATTAGGTCACATGTCTGCCTGGGGGCGGAGAGGAAAAGTGACCAGGGCAATGCTACCCACTGTGCGGCTTAGAAAAATCAGAGTTCTTGGAGTGAGAGAAGGGGTCAGTTATCCTGAGGCAATCTGGCTTCACGGCAAAAGGACTTAATACCTGAATAAAATCAGGGTTTGGTTAGTAAGAAAGTTGGGGATTGGAGGGGTGAACAACCAACTGTGTCCACTAGCAGGTATCAGCTGAAGTGCAACCATATTTGCCAACTTGGCTATCTCTGCCACCCTTTCCCTGGGGATTCTTCCACAGAGACACTATATTGAGGTGATAAAATTCATACTCTCATTGCTTCATGAGTTTGAACTTTAATCCTCTTATCTGTTGATGGAGAAGTTGCTTAAACTCTTGAAAGCTGATTGTATAGATGAACAATGGCCAGACAATATATAAAAGTAGAAGTCTGACCAACAGTCTGCAGCAACCAGCCAATAAAGCCAACCTATTACCTATAGTAACCAGTCCAGGAAGTCAGATCATTATCTTTAGCAAGCAGCTCATGAAAGAAATAATACCTCTGTAACAATCAGCCTCAAGTGGTCAGGACTTGGTCGATATCTGATAACTTTCATAATTCTTGCCCCCACTTCCAACTTAGGACTAACCAGAGAAAGTCAAATATGCTCCCCGAACCAGTCACATAGGATTGTTGCTTCTAGTTAGCCTGTCCACAGCTTCTCCATGCCAACAGCCTCAAAGCAGGGCAGACCTGAAACCTTCCTTTTTCTCCACTGAAAAGTTTTCCCACCCTTGTACTTGCTTTTGAGTTTCTGCCAAACACAAGTGATGAGGGCTGACTCCTTTGCTCTAGCAAGCTCTGAATAAATAGCCTGTGCTTGTTCTCATTTGGGTTACCTTCATTTGTTTCCATACTCTCTGTGCTTCAGTTTCTTCACCTGTAAAGTGGGGATGATAAGGGTGCCTGAGTGGTTCAGTCAGTTAGACATCCAACTTCAGCTCAGGTCATGTTCTTGTGGTTCATGAGTTCAAGTCATACGTTGGGCTCTGTGCTGACAGCTCAGAGCTTAGAGCCTGCTTTGGACTCTGCCCCTCCCTCACTTGTGCTCTGTCTCTCTCAAAAATGATTAAACGTTAAAAAATGTTAAATATATATATATTTATAAAATGGAGATAATAATAATACTGACTTCAAGGTGAAGATCAAATTAAATTATGAATCAAAGCCGTTAGCATGTTAATTCTTATGGACTGGAAATTATCTCTTGAGAAATAAATGTTCATTTGACTATTTGGTGGATATGTTGATAGAGGTCAAAGGAACTGCAGGGATCATAGGGCATGACTCAGCAAAGCCAAATGCCATGTGATCTAAGCAGAAAAGGTCCAGGATTACAAGGCTGCTTTTCTATGAGAAGCTTTTGCCATATAGTTCACATGAAGTGTCCCCTGTGTCTTTGTGCATCTTTACCACCTCCACATGGGTTTCTCAGGACAATGAGACTGACCTGGATTGAAATGAACCAAAGGTACCTAGAAGATCACATTGTTGATAGCTTCCAGTGCTCAACTCTACCTTCCACACAGTAGACTGATAGTAAATAGTTGTTAATGGACGGATTGAATACCAAGTGCTGTTTACCACTGCTGGAAGTTTGAGAATTAATTTGACCTGCATGTGCAAACTATTCCCCTGTATTCTAAGTGGCTAGAATTTTAAGGATATCTGATGGAAACCCCGACTTCAGTCCTCATAAATATTTCAGACCACAAAAGTTCTAATTCATTACCCTTGCTGAAAGAAAGACAAGAAGAAATATGAAGAAAATATAATGAGGAAGAGGAAGACATAAAGGGAGAGAGAGAGAGATGAGATTTATTTTCTCATTTGTGTTATGAGACACGTGAACAAGGAAGCAAGAGACTCTCAGGGGAAAATGTCAAAGGACAGGATGGTATAAATATCTTACGGAGAAGGAGGAGAGAGAGTGATTTATTCCCTTTATGTTGACTAAGAAAATTTCTAAGTATTTGTTGTGTGCACACATCCATGCTGTAGGTTTTTCTGAGTATAAGGCATTAAATGCCTGAAAGAAAGGTAGAGAGAGCAAAGGTGATAATAACTATGGTAGGGGCAAATACAAGGTTACAGATCCCTCAAGACCTCTCCAAATGTCAAAGAATGTGAATAAGTTTAAGACAAAGTCATGTTAATCATACTGATTCAGAGTAAATATAGTGAGACACCTGTATGAGGTCAGTCAGTCATAACTAGGATTTTTGAAAATGATTCATGGGGTCCCCCAGATTCATGGGGACCTCTTAGCAGGGAAAATCTGAGAGGCACCCCACTCAGCCACAAGTCTGGACATTTGCAAACACGTGACCAGCAGAGGGCTGAGGGGGAAAAAAACACCACTTTGAAGGTGATAATTGTAGCCTCTGGTGGACACTGAGAGCTCAAAGAGATATCCTAAAAATTAGTCCTTGATCATCTGTAACAGAAAATAGTGAGGAATCAAGAGAGCCCCATTTCCTTTAAGTGATAAAGCAGTGAGAAACAATAGGCGGGCAGAGAACTCACAGTAATCTTCCACTGTGTGCCTTAAGCAAGAGGGTTGTTGTTTTTTTTTTAAAGCTCAGACCTGATGTCTCAACAATTGCCAGGCAGATGTTCCCTCTGTAGGCAAGGTTGTGTGCTCCCTCCCAGACTCTCCATTTGGCTCTATTACACTAACAACCCCACCGAGAGCCCTCCCCTTTCATGCACAGTGAAGCGGGGACTTCTCATTCCCCATGTCTCCAGGTGAAGTTGGATGCAGTGTCAAAATGCTCTTGACACCCACGAATAGACCCGCACAAATATACCCAACTGATTTTTGACAAAGGTGCAAAAGCAATTCAATGAAAGCCCCCCCCCAGAAAAAAAAAGAAGAAAAAAAGAAATGAGTCTTGACCTAAACCTCATACTCTATACAAAAATTAACTCAAAATGGATTATGGACTTAAATGCAAAATGTAAAACTATAAAACATTTAGAAAAGAACATAGCAGAGTGTTTGAGACCTGAGACTAGGTAAAGAGTTCTTAGATTCTGCACCAAAAACACAATCCATAAAAGGAAATATCAATAAATTGGTCATGATAAAATTTAAAACTTTTGCTCTCTGAAAGCCCATGTGAAAAGGATAGAAAGAAAAGATACAGACTGAGAGAAAATATTTGCAAATCACATACATAGCAAAGGACTAATACCTATCATGTGTCAAGAATTCTCAAAAACTTTAAAAGAGTTAAAAGAAATCCAATTAGAAAAGGGTCAAGAAGATGTTAATAGATATTTCACCAAAGAAGATATATAGAAAGCAAATAAGCACATGAAGATGTTCGAGATCATTGCACATTCAGGAAGTACAAGTGAGATATCACGCCCCTACCAGAATGACTAATATAACAAAGTAATAATACCAGAGATGCCTGGATGACTCTTGGTTAAGCATCTGACTTCGGCTCAGGTCATGATCTCACAGTGCGTGAGTTCAAGCCCCGTGTCGGGCTCTGTGCTGACAGCTCAGAGCCTGGAGCCCGCTTCAGATTCTGTGTCTCCCCCTCGCTCTACTCCTCCCCCACTCATTCTCTCTTGCTTCCTTTCAAAAATAAAAAAACATTGAAAAAAAATTTTAATGTGATAATACCAAATGCTGGGGAGAATGTGGGGAAACTGGGCGACTCATACATTGCTGTTGGGAATGTAAAATGATACAGCCACTTTGCAACACAGTTTGGAGGTTTCTTATGAAACGAAATATGCAACTGTCTTTTGATCCAGTAATTGTGCTCCTGAAGTATTTATTTCAGAAAAATGAAAACAATGTCATGCAAAAAAACTGTACACAAAATATTCATAGCTTTACTTGTAACAGCCCAAACTACAAATGAACTCAGATGTCCCTCAACAGGTGAATGCTTAAACTGTGGTCCATAAGTAACATGGAGCGCCACTCAGCAATAAAAAGAAGCAGACTACATGATGGCAGCACCAACGGGGGCTGGGCTCTCTAGGGATTCATGCTGAGTGAAAACAGCCGATCCCCAAAAGTTACATAGTGTCCATTTATAGAACATTTTTTGAAATGACAAAACCTTAGAAATGGGAGCAGATTAGTGGTTGCCAGAGATGAGAGACCACAAGAGGTGAGTGCGGTGAAAAAGAGGAATAACAAATGAGATCGTTTTGGGGTTCAGCATCTTAGCTGTGGTAGCCACAGATCACACAGGCAATCGGATCATATAGAACTTCACACACACACACACACACACGCACACACACAAGTACAAGTAAAACTGGGAAAATCTGAATAAGATTGGTGTTTTGTATCAATGTCAATATTCTGGTTGTGATATTATGTTATTTTATAGTATAGCTTATAGTTTAGCAAAAGGTTACTATTGGGGGAAACTGGGTGAAGTGTACAAGGGATCTTTCTGCCTGGTTTCTTATAATGGTATGTGAACTTATAATTACCTCAATTAAAAAAATATATTTATATGTATTCATATACATGATTGATGGAGTAACAACCAAGCTAACAATACCTGCCAGCATCCTAACCCAGGCCATTTTAATTCTGAGGTAATTCTGAGGTAATTCTGAGGGGCGCCTGAGTGGCTCAGTCAGCTAGGTGTCCAACTCTTGATTTTGGCTCAAGTCATGATCTCAGCATGCATTTGGCTCCATGCTAAGTGTGGAACCTGCTTAAGATTCTCTCTGTCCCTCTCTCTCTGTTACCCTGTTCTCTCTCTCTCTCTCTCTCCCATCCTCTCTAAAAAAAGAAAAGAAAAAGGAAAAAAGGGAAAAAAAGGTAATTCTGACCATTGAAGATATTTGTATGTTCGCTCTCAGCCTGTGTTCCTATCACACCCAAAGGAAAATGTTCTTTTATTTTTTTAAATGGCTTATATTATATTATCATTTTTAAATGGTTTTAAATTATAGAAAACATGAAAAAATATAGACATAAAAGCAAGGAAAATAAAAAACAAAAATCAGTTCTATTCCCACCACCGATAGTAACTTGAATAGTATGCCTTTAAGAGCTATGCTGTAATATCATTTACTTTTGGTTTTTGCCATTTTCATATCATAATTAATTCTTCCAGGCATATACTTTCACAAATTTCCTTTAAAAGATTTTTTTAAATGTTTTATTTATTTCTGAGAGAGAGAGAGAGAGACACCGTGAGCAGGGGAAGGTCAGAGAGAATGGGAGATACAGAATCTGAAACAGGTTCCAGGCCCTGAGGTAGCTGTCAACACAGAGGCCGATGCGGGGCCTGAACCTACGAACCGTGAGATCGTGACCTGAGCCAAAGTCAGATACTCAACCGACTGAGCCACCCAGGTGCCCTACATATACCCTTTTTAAAAGAATTTATATTTTATAAGTAACATTATATATTATATTTTTTAATTAACTAACACCATTATATATTTTATAATATTATATTTTATATATAAGTAACACCATTACTATACATGTAAATAAGATCGGGAGACTGTACCAAGGCCAGTACCCCGGTTATGATATTATACTACAGCTCTGTGTTTATGCCTACATGTACAAGACAGTTCATTTATTCTAATGCAGAGCACTCATGAGCACTTCTGCTCCTCATTTTGGCTATCACTCTGCATCCGTGGTCATGTAGGAGGTCGGGCCCCCCAATATCTATTCTAATCCCATAGGCACTGAGGAATATCTCTATTGCTGTTACTCAGATCGCTCCACTAGGGGTGTATATTCAAAGAGAGGCAGAGATCTTTCAATATCTATTTAAGACTTAGAGACTGTCCTTCCCACACTGCTATGGGCTTTCCCACACCTCTCAGCGCTGAGAAACATGTGCATTCAACAAACTTCCTTACTATAAAAGGAAGGGGAGAGAAAGCCAAAAAAGCACACTTGCAGAGCGTCCGATTCTGCAGCCCCTGCTCAGTTTCCGTTAGTGGGGAAAGTCTTATTTTTTGGCTGCACTTGTGCAAGTCCGTAATGGATTTTCCTGGGCAGGAGGTAATCAACCTGACATTTCAGAAAGCCTCCAAAGTAGAATTCACTAGAAAGAACACCCTGCATAATTCAAGAAACAACAAAAGGAATGCGTGATTTATATTTCTCAGTCTTCGTCATGATGGTGCCACAGAAGGGCAATAGTCTTTCTCAATCTAAATGAGGTAAAATAGGAAACTCTGCATGCACAAAAGCAAGTGTGCTACTCCTTCCATTGTAGGAGAGGTTTTTAGCATCTCGCGTAGCACCTGGCAGGCCCTGGAAGCAAGAATCCTTTCAGTGGAAACACTAGTTGAAATGCTTTTCTTGCACCGCTAATGTGACAGCCTTGTCTGGAAACTACCTAGGTTTTTTATTTTTTTTCACACTTCACTGAATTGCATTTCATCTGTATTTTTCCTGCTGCATATCAATGGATTCTTCTGTGATGGGAAGGGATAGAAGGAGAAGAGCTGACAGATTGAAGAGACGCTGTTTTCTCTTCTGCCCATAGCTGTCTTCTCATTCAGGGGTTGATTCGCTATGAAGTCAGAAGTGAAACTCTGTCCTTGGCAGAAAGTTGCAGAAACTCGCGCCAGGACACACCGTGGTTGGCATCCACTGGTGGAAATTCAAGGCCAGCTCATCAGTTTCCTCCCACAGAGCCGGGGCCGATATTCAAACAGATTGGTGCCAGGCTAATTTAAGACATGATAGGAAACAGATTTTAGCAAGCCAGAATTTTTTTTTTTAATTTTCTCAGACAAGAAATAAAAACAAGAAGTTAGGATGGTACTGGGAGCACACACAATGAGAGGAGAGCAGTACATCTAGGGCAGCCTTGGAAACCCTAGAAATAGAGGCCGTCAGAAGGCAGAGTTCAGGTTCATACGTCAGTGCACATGTCAGGAGGGGACCGAAGTCAGTGTACCCACCAAGGGGAAAGCAAGGAGATCTGCTAAGAATGGTGTTATTTTCAAGGAACAAGGGGTTTCTGCTCAAGGAGCATATTTTTCCTTTGTGACAGCTGTGACTGCTGCCTCCGTCGCTGTGCTAAAGAGGACAGAAAGGGCAGTGTGCTCTGTTTCCATTCGGGTGTGAACACAGGACCACAGGAAGAAGACCTCTGCGCCAATCCTTCTGTGTTGTTTAACAGAGACGTTTTACAGACGGTCCCTGACTTATGATGGTTTGAGATGGTTTGACTTAGATTTTTCTGGCGCAAAAGCAAAGCACATTCAGTAGAAACTGTACTTCGAATTTTGAATTTGATCTTCTCCTCAACTAACGATATGTGGTACGATACTCATGACCTTGGGCACCGCCGTGAGCTGCAGCTCCAGGTCAGCCCCGCGATCACAAGGGTAACAGCCCATATGCTTAAGGCCTTTCTGTGCCCAGGCAACCATTCTGTTATTCACTCTCAGTATAATATTCAACCATTACATGGCATATTCCACACTTTATTATACAATAGGCTTTGTGTTAGGTGATTTTGCCCAGCTGTAGGCTAATGTAAGTGTTCTAAACACAGTTAAGGTGGGCTAGACTAAGGCATGACATTGAGTAGGTTAGGTGTATTAAATGCATTTTCAACTTAACGATATTTTCAACTTACGACAGGTTGATTGAGATGTAACCCCATTGTGAGCCGAAGAACATCTATAGAATTAAAGAAAGCTAATAACTCTGTCTGACACACTCACCTTTGTTTATTGCACTTGCCCTCTGTATCATATTCCTTTTCATTTCCAAAGACCAGGTCTTCTTCTGGAAATGTAGATTCTCATAAAGTTCACTTTGATTGAACAACAATGCAAGTTAGTGTTATTTTAAAAGTTTGTGTTCCAAAACCAACAATATTGCTTCAAAATTACATAACATCTTTTCTTGAATGTTCTTAAAATAGCTTCTAGACATTACCTCATGAAACCGACACCATCAAAAATCATTGATAAAGGCAAAAGTGGGGGGTACCAATGACTCTCCCCCTTCACCTGCCTCATAACATTGTGGACTGAAGCCTGAGGCAGAGGTGGACCGTCTCTCTTTTCCATTTTCCGTGTGACTTGAGAGTGTCACTTAGGCATTCTAAGGCTCATGCTTCTCATCTGAAAAATACGGAGGCTGAGCCAAACGATTAGCACAGAACTTTCCAGTCCTGCGAGTCTATACAATTTTGAAATGAGGAAAGGTGCTCATGAAGAGTAGAACATCGACTTACTACCCCATTAAGAAGTGGGTGTAACTGGGGAGCCTGGGGGGCTCAGTCAGTTAAGCGTCTGACTCGATTTCAGCTCAGGTCATGATCTCACAGTTCATGAGTTCAAGCCCTGCATTGGGCTCTGTGCTAACAGCATGGAGCCTGCTTAAGATTCTCTCCCTCTCTTTCTGCCCCTCCATGCATGTGCACACGCGCTCTCTCTCTCAAAATAAATAAATTCACTTAAAAAAAAAGTGGGTTTAACTTTAAAATCAAGCTTTATTTCCTTGAAAGGAAAATGAATATACTAGGCTCAGTTTATGTGCCACCAAGATCCCTGCATTCTCACCTATTTTCCAAAGCCTGGCTTTGGAAGGCCAACCGGGAAGGGCCTAGCAGCAGCCCATCGTTCTTGCAGTCTGAAGTCCTGGTAGCTGCCACTGGAGTTATCACCAGAAATGGAGAAGCTTTAACAGACACAGCTAACTAAGGAGGACAGACAGTGTGGCCACACACTGCCTAGACTGGGCCTACAGAAGCCCCAGTGGCTTCCTGGAGGCAGTATTGATACCACCTGGCTTGGGAGGAAATTGACACAATGGATGAACTCTGACCAATGGGAGATAAGAAGTGAGAGACCATCTGCGCTGAAATTGTTTGCCCTCCCCCTGGCCCCCATAGACTGTTTCAAATGCAATTACTTTCATATATCCCTTCTGGAGACGTCTGCTCAAGACTGAGCAACTAATGTGTTTGTGGTGAAGCTCTGGCTAGCTCAGTCATGAACTTCCCCGTGATGGCTCCTCCTCATTCCTGCATTATTTCTCTTTTTCCCCTGGGATTTCAGCCTAGTGTTAACACATAACATTTTGCCTCAGGTCCTGTTTTCTAAGGAATCCAGGCTAAGACAGTGGTAGACAGGGTGCCCTTAGAAAGCAGACCTTCAGGATAGAACTCTGGGTCCTCATTTATGGTGGTCAACTGGGTGTCACTCACCCTTGGCATGCACTGATGTCACAATTGCTAAAATGTTCACCTGGGTTTAATTGGCAAGCTATTGGTATGTCACATGGCTGCTGTAGTTCATCAGTAAAGGAGAAACAATAATTATAAGGATTGTCTTGTGGGATGGCTGCTTTTGAGAGTGCTGGAAGATTTGCAAAAAGGAATTAACAGGCTCAGAGAAGCTAATTGCCCACGTAAAGCATGCTGTGAAAGCCAGAGGGCTTCTACACAGCTTGTCTCCTACAGACGCAAGAAAGACAAGAAAGAAAATCATGTCCAGGATCACATGTTCTGGGTGGCAAACCTACAAAGGAGATGAAATGCATAGCCTCCGAATGTCCCTGTGTCAAAGTGAAAGCCCTAATAGGGAAGAAGCAGGAACCTGAGACCGGGAATGAGGGCATTTGAGAGGATAAGCCTAATCATTGTGAATGTCCAAAAGCCCCGGCCTCTCCCCGCTAGCAGAAAGAGCCCTTTCTTCTTCCCTAGAAGAGAAAGACTTCTACTTGTCCTGAGACATTTCAGTAATCTCATCTGAAGTCTTATATGATGACACTGGTTCTGCTCAAGGTCTGCCTATTTCCTCCAGGCTGTTAATCGTGGTAACATCTCAAGACAATCTAGCCAGGGGAATGCCTTCATCCACAGGAACCATTGATGATGGATGATCATGAACTAGGACGAGATGAATAGACAGCCAGCTAGAATGTCAGATTCTCTCTCGCTTTATCCAACTATATTTAGGTACAGAAGGAAGGGCCAATTTCCATGTTGCCCAGAGGAAGAAGGGACCTGTAGCAAGTCCAGGCTTCAGTGCAAGCTGTCCTGCCACACAAGCCATGTGACTCATCTGGTTTGAAAGCTCTGCAGGTAGCACTCTCAGCAATAGCTAAAACATGGAAAGGGCCTAAGTGTCCATCAACGGATGAATGGATCAAGAAAATGTGGTTTATGGGGCACCTGGGTGACTTAGTTGGTTAAGTGTCCGACTTTCACTTTGGTCATGATCTCATGGTTCGTGGGTTCGAGCCCCGCGTCGGGCTCTGTNGTGTCTGTGGGCAAGAATATTGCATATAACTTCTTTTTTTAATTTTAATGTTTATTTATTTTTGAGAGAGAGAGAGACAGAGTGCAAGTAGGAGAGGGGCAGAGAGTGAGGGAGACACAGAATCCAAAGCAGACTCCAGGCTCTGAACTTGTCAGCACAGAGCCTGATGTGGGGCTCAAACCCATGGACCGAGATCATGAGCTGAGCCAAAGTCGGATGCCTAATCGAATGAGCCACCCAGGTACCCCTGAGTATAACTTCTTAAAATTCTCATTAGAAGAATCATAAAACAGACCCTTAGGATTCTGGAGTAAAAGCCATATCTTTTGTGGGAGAGAACAATTTCTTACTTAGAAAGATAACATGATGGTTTTCACAAATAAAAATTTAGTCATCATCATGGAATACCAGATGATTGTGGAAAAAGAGCTGCTCATCATGAGCTAAGTGTTATCAGATCCATGAAGCCATGGGTAGAGAATGGAAACTAAGCATGGATCAAAACCCATGGGTTCCCTCTCACTAAGGCAGATCTAATTCCTGCTGCTACTGAATTCTCTACCTCCATGGTCAGAAAATGATGTTGAGCCTGTAATATGGCCTCAGTCTTGGAATAACCTGCCAGTCAGCTGGTAGCAGCTCAATTACATCAGATCCCTTCTACCATAGATTAGTGATTCATACTTACCCTAAATGATACTCTGGAGACAGGTTTGCCTTCCTGCCCATAGTAGCTCTGCCAACACTACCATCTAAGGACCTACAAAATAAAATGTCTGATGTACTCATGTATAAATGACATTTCCTCAGAGTAAAGGACTTATATTACAGCAAAGGAAGTGTAATACCAGGCTCGTGGCTATATAGTTCACTAGTTTTCGAGTGTATTCTATCACTCAGAAGGATAGTGGAATGGCCTATAGAAGTCTCAGCTAAGGTGCCAGCAAAAGGACACCTTATGGGCTTGGGGTATTGTCCTTCCTGGTATAATTGATTAGATAGATAGATAGATAGATAGATAGATAGATAGATAGATGATAGATAGATAGACAACCCACATGAAATAGGATTAATCCTGTTCCACCATAAATCCAAGTGACCTGCAAATAGAATTGCAGAATTTGAGTTTCATCCCCACAAACTTAGTCTCTGCTAGTTTACAGGTCTTAGGTCTCAGGGAAGGAACTCTTCTGCCACACGGTTCACTGAGCTGTGGGCTATATCTGCCACCTGGCCACTTTGGGCTCCATATGTCAGTGAACCTACTGGCAACAAAAGGAATTACTATGCTTGGAAGGCATGATTGATGATGATTTCCTTGAAGAATGAGGGTTGCTGCTACAAACAGGGGTGTGTCTAGAACCCAGGCATTCCCTGGGGCTTCTCTGGTTCCGCTGAGTCTAACAATCTCTATTAAAGGCAATTGCACCGAGAATGTCAGATAAGACCAACAACTCAGGGCTAAAACCCCTCAGGGATGAAAGTCTGTCACCACACGGGGCACGCAACTGAACCAAATCAAAATATTTGTCAAGGGTAAGGAAAATCTAGAATGGGTGTTAAGGAAATAGTGACTCACCAGTATCTGTGCTGCCCTGGGTTTAGCTGCAGCAGCAAAGGCTGTAACTTGATTTGCTAACCTTCATTAAGCCTTTTAAGGGATTGCAATGGGCCATTACCTTAAAGAACTGGACTTGTATTTTTCTCCTTAGGGGAAAAGTAAGAACTTTTTATTGGCATATGGATAATAAAGTCAAGATATCAGATCTGAGCAGCCCAAGAAAAGGATCATGACAACCTTCCCTTCCTCCTTCTTTGGTTGTGAGTGAAATGACAGCTACCATGCTGCTGGCATCACTCACACTCTCAGACTCTGTCACAATGCTTACCATCATCAAGGGAAGAGTCAAGGTGTTTCTGTGAAACCAGTCCAAACGGTATTTCATGGTAAAGCGTAGCTAAGGAAGCACTGATCAGGGGAGGGTGGATATGAACAGTGGGGAGTAATTCAAGAGCCACTTCTTGATTCCAACTTTGGTTCCAAGAATGGCAAGAAGACCCTGCACATGCTGCCCTGAGGGTATAAATTGGCTCAAAATCTGAAGCGTTCTTGGTGTGCGGCAGGGCTGATGCTTGCACACCAAGTTTCCTCCAAGAAACACAGTCACTGAAGAAAGAACAGACCTCCTGTTAACTAGATTAGCCACCTTAGAACCAGGATGTGGAGTAAAGAAAATGAGAAGAACTTTGCACATTTTGTTTGTGTTAAATAAGAACTCAGGTGTTTTGTGTGGGTATGCACACACATCTCCCTCACCCATGGACTTCAAGAAGAGTGTAAATACACATATATAATAAGTAGTATATAACAGGCTGTTGAAGTCTGAATTGAAGAAGAGAAAGAAGGACAGACTAGAGCTTTGTTCAGCTCCGGAATGTTCCCCCTGATAAACCACTGGATTGAGATTCAGATGACCATGGAAAGGGCTGTACTTGGGACTCAGAAAGGAAAGACAATAAACCCAGAGTCCAGATTAATTCTGTCTGTATGACAAGTCAAAAGTCAGTGACCTAAGGTGGATGTCCGTAAAGGATCTCCTTACACTGCACCCTCACAGTTTTTGCTTAGGTAGTAAGTTAGTTTTGTATTCAAAATACAGAGGTGTGTATTCCATAAATACACATTTATGGAATGAAGAGTGGTTGCTACAAGATTCTAGGGCAATGCTAGAAAATACCTCTGAATTTATAAAGGTTCAAACAAACAACTTTATCAGATTATGAGTTTCTGGTAATTGTAAAACTAGTTATTTGGAAAAGATGACTTAAATGGTGTGTTAGCGGTACATTGTTAGGGGTCTCCAGAGAAGCAAAACCAATAGGGTGTGTGTGTGTGTGTGTGTGTGTGTGTGTGTGACAGAGACAGAGAGAGAGGAAATAATTCTTTTAAGGAATTGGCTCACACAACTATGGAGATATAAGTTCAAAATCTGAAGGGTAGGCTGGCAGGGTAGAGACCCAAGGGAAAATTGCAATTTGAGTCCAAAGGCAGTCTGTCGGCAAAATTCCTTTTTTATCAGAGACTATATGCCCTTTTTATTTTTAAGGGCTTCAACTGATTGGACGAGCCCCCCCCCCCCCCCCCGGGGGGGGGGGGTTNTCAAAGCCTACTAGTTTAAATGTTAATCTCATCTAAAATACTTTCATGAAAACATCTAGAATGTTTGATCAAATATGTCGATACTGTGACCTAGACAAGTGGACACATGAAATTAACCATCACAAATAGTCAGTGAATATTCAAGCATATTTAATTGGATTATAAAATTATTTCTTTTCATTGAGACAATGAATGTATTTATTGAGTTTATAATACAAATACTTTGACTTGGTTGTTAAAGAGTCCATTTAATACACATAAAAGGAATTTGTTCTCTGTGAACTCCAAAGCAATAGTATCTGGCCCTAAGTGTGGTCAGTTAACACTCAAAGTTTTATGGTATGTTGGGTTTAGAAGGTAGTCAGTTCGTGTTGGTTTTCCTAGGACTCTCTCAGTTTTGGTGCTAAAATTCCACTTCTTCAGAGACTCTTCAGGAGACCAATCATCATAGCGTGCTATGCTTAAAACCTCTTTACTTCCCAAAAGGAACAAGAATTTAGGGGTGACTTGTGCTGGCTATATAAAATAATTTATATTTAAACACCTGTGAATTACTTTAGCGTGCTTCCTCCTTGAGAAGAATCCTAAAACAAGCAAAGAGGCCCAGCACTGGGATGCTGCCTCTAGGTGACTTTATCATTTGCTGTGGCTAACTGGGGACTTCACCAAGGACAGTCTTGGCTAGTTCTCATCCAAAACAAGATTTAGGCTCACGGTTTGTTTCTGTGACACTGAGGGGGGAAAAAAGTCAGGACCTCTCCAAGGAGGTGGCTGCCTTGCTAGTGGGCACCAAATCAGGTCCAGGATTGGTTCTGCCCTCCTCTAGGTCATAAGAGCACCCGTGACAACAAGGAGTGGGTCCACCAGGTGGCCAGAGCCTTCCTACACAGCCACACCACTCCACCTTGGCAAAGATACGCTCTGTCACCCACGTATGACATTTGATTGCTTCCTGGATCCATGGGTTTAAGTGGTATGTAGAACAATGTTCAAGATTGCAGAAATTATTGTGGGCTCTAGGCTAGAGTCATGGAGTTCCTGGATTTGGGGAAAATAGTTGAAAATAGGGGAGATGGGAGGATGCTGGCCCCTCATTGACCCCTTCCTCCATTGATCTCCCTCCTCCGGTACCCTGCGCAACCATTTGAGGGCTGAAATGACTCCATTGTGCAATATCTTGTACACATAAATATTTGTGTCTTCTTCTTTCTAAGTATAGCATTCCTCCACCCCCTTTTTTACATTTTAAGGCTGAGAACTTGAACGGTCACATCTCTAGCTCTGCTGTTTTCTAGCTTTGTGACTGTGACCAGTAGATTTAAGCTACATGAGCCTCTGTTTCCAGGTGTATAACATGAGTGTAATAATCCTGACATTCTGAGTTCTATGAGGATGAAAGGAAGAAATGTACATAAAGCACCTGGCACATAGTTGCTTGATAAATGGTAGCTGGTGTTCTACTAAACTGACCATGAAGCTTCACAATTGAGCCCTTGTATACCTCTCCAGTCTACTCTCTCACGGCCCCCTTATAGTGTACCCCATTGTTGATTGAATATCTCTACACGTTCTGCCAGGAACTTAACAGACTTCCAGGACAAAGAAATTAGGAGTTTTCTGAGGTTTTTGCTATGTGTTTGGGAAGGGTGGCCAAGGATAATCAAAGTATGAATTTATAATGCCATTCTGTACAAAAATCTCCTTTGCTTAGAATACACTACTCTCATCTGCCTGTGATCCCATTTCTCATCTTCAGCAGACTAATTGCTAGTGTTCCCCCAAGGTTCAACTTAGGAGTCACCTCTGTACCCCTTACTCCTCTAGGTTAGGGGCCCCTCCTCTGCATCCTACCACAGAACCCATGGGAAGTCACTGCAAATGCATGCTTTAACATTTTACCCCTCGCGAGGCCATTTTAGCAAACATCTTTCATGGCTTCTGTATGACCACAGGCTATTCTAAGAGGCTTTCCCTACTTTTAAAAAGGATGGCCTTTTTAAAAAAAAATGTTTTATTTATTTCTGAGAGAGAGTGAGAGGCAGCATGAGCAGGGGAGGGTCAGAGAGAGAGGGAGACACAGAGTCTGAAGCAGGTTCCAGGCTCTGAGCTAGCTATCAGCATCGAGCCTGATGCAGGGCTTGAACCCACGAACTGTGAGATCATGACCTGAGCCGAAGTTGGACATTTAACTGAACACTTAACTGATTGAGCCACCCAGGTGCCCCTTGGATGGCCACGTTTATATGGTGTGACCCGCCCCCCCAGTCCACTCCATTGATCTCTCCAGTTGAAACTGTAATAGTTATGAGCCCCTGACCCAAGGTCTCTGCTAGGAGTTATAATTCATGATTTGTCACCTACAACAGCAGATTCAGTCCTATTTGTGCATCAGCATCACCAGTGGAACTTTAAAGCAAATGAGCATGCTATGCATTATATCCCCAAAGATTCTGATTCAGTGGGTCTAGGGTGGGCACTGGTACTTGTTTTTAAGCCTTTCAGGTGATTCTGATAAGTGTCCAGGCGAAATGACTCTCTGAGCTGGCATAGAAAGAAGAGCTGGTCTAATTAGATTCTATTGCAAATTTGAATGAAGAAAAATGGAATGAACTTTAGAATGAGCAGTGCATTGGAAAGTGACAGAATTTCAGTGGCTTGAACAGGGTTATGCAATGTCAAAGGGACTTGTCATCTGAAGTTACCAAGGAGCAGAGCACATGTGGATCGTGAAGAAGTTGGTCGTTAAAGAGGAGAACAGGGCTGAAATGCAGAGAGAAGCTGGCACCACAAATGAGAGACAAAGACAGAGATGGAATATCGCAGAGAATAGGAGTAGACCAAGAGATGGAACAGAGATAGAGAAAGAGGACTGAGAGACAAACAGGCAGAGAGAGAGCATGCGTGAGTGAGAGAGAAACCTCTTTCAGAATGGCCGTCATCAGCTTACTCCCCCAAAGCAGAAACCTCTGTGGACTTCTCACTCGTTGTCATCCAATCTCATGAATTTCACCTCAAAAGTGGACAAGTGGCTTTTCCCCTCTCATCTTGTTGCCACTGCCTATTCCCAGCCTTCATCAGCGCTTGCTGAGACCACAGCAGAACCCTCGACCTGGCCTCTCTCCCTCTAAAACCCACCTGGGTCTATTCTCAACACTATGGCTATTCACCCTCCTCCTCCTCTCTGTATGAAACCACAGGCCTTCCTGATCTGATCAGCCTGCCTTGCTGTGTCTACAAGGAACCCCCTCCGTCAGATCTTACACCTCTTCTGAGCAAATCACCCCCCTTGCCTTTGCACATACGGTCCCCTCTTGTGTGTGTAGCAATCTCACACTCGGCCTTCAAAACCCAGCTCAAAAATCACCTCACTGATGCCTTTCCACCCCCTTCAGACACTGTTAGCTTATTACAAAGCTCCTACCTTCCCCACTAGACCAGGAAGTCTTTGAAGAGAAGGACTCTTTCCCACTCAGCAGAGGCTTCTGAAGATGACGGTACTGGGGTGCAAAGAAGACAGAAAAGCTGAAGCGGCCATTTGTCCATATAGGTATTTGGACGGCCCAACTGCACATAAGAACAATTCCCTTCCTTCTTACTTGGAATCCTAAGAAAATGCCTTTATATGAAAACTTAATTTTGAAAAGGGAGAAGACACAAATGTAAATTAACTTATTCTCCATGACCTGAACCACTTATAGTCTCCAACAAAGCTTAGGGGAGAATTTCTGAGTACAATCGATGCTGAAACAATCCTCTTGATGCAGAAATGAATATACATAGGGCGATTCTGACCAGCAAATTTTGCATAAATATATAAAATTTATTTTGCCTAGTTTGTCCCTGTTGACAGTGATGACAAATGGAACAAGATTTTTGTTCACTAGAGGAAACTCAGTAGCACGCATCAGGAAAATTAACTTGGAAATTTTTAGTGGATAAGCATGATTCTGGGGCCTAGTGAATGTCAATTCGAGAACTCTCATGAATCCTAGTTCTTCCACCGGCTGAAAAAAATTACTTTAAAATCTTGAATTACGTGCTAAACGTTTTCATTTTGCTCATAACTCCCTGAATCACTTGGCATTTAATGGAAAATGAGTAGGAAGGGGCAGATCTCTGCTAGCTGTAAGGACCGAGGCTAGTCTGGGCAGAGTGCTTTGTAGGGTGCAGATCTGAGCACAAGCCAACTATTTTAAAAGCCTTCGTTCTTGTAAGCTAGCACATGACCTCTCCAGAAGGGTGAGGAGATGCCAGAGGTACATATTTGCCATCTGGAGTGAACCACACAATTCATCTAGAAACCTGCATCACCGTGAACTTGAAATTAATCATAGTGATGAGCAAGGAGAACAAGCTGGGGCAGAGAGGTCAGTTTCATTTGATAAGAAAGGAACACGTGGCCTAGCTGGGAATGTGCTGACTGACATTCATTACATTCAAGAAAACTCTACACAGCCTCTCCCTCTGGAGAGGACTCCTGGGAAAGAAAAGAGCTCCCTCTGAAGCCATAACAATGAGAACACTTTCAAAGCCACTGACTTTTTTTTTTTAATTATTTATTTTTTTAAAATAGTTTATTGTCAAGTTGGTTTCCATATAACACCCAGTGCTCATCCCGGCAAGTGCCCTCCTCCATGCCCATCACTCCCCTTCCCCTCTCCCCCCATACCCATCAGTCCTCAGTTTGTTCTCAGCATTCAAGAGTCTCTCATGGTTTGCCTCCCTCCCTCTCCCCTCCATTTTGGCTTTTGACGGTGTCTGGAATCAAAATGATCAGGGGTGCCTGGGTGGCTCAGTCGGTTCAGGTCATGATTTCCCCAGTTTGTGAATTTGAGCCCTGCCTCTGGCTCTGCGCTGACAGCTCAGAGCCTGGAGCCTGCTTCAGATTCTGTGTTTTCCTCTCTCTCTGCTTCTCTCTCTCTCTCTCTCTCTCTCTCTCTCTCTGTCTTTCTCTCTCAAAAATAAATAATAAATATTTAAAATTAAAAAAAAAAAAGAATCACAATGATAGTAACACCATCTAGTGCTGCTCTTTTTTGTCCTGCAAAGGAAAACATCTCTCCATCCACGCCTATGAGGTTTCCTGTGTTTGCTCAAATCATGTCAGAAATAGAACATCTAGTTAGTAATCAAGCACCAGTTGGAGCTGTTTACTACTGAACGCATGGTTTTAATTTTGAAGCCCTCACTCCATTGTCCTTCAGCACTGTGAAGGCTTAGAACTCAGCTAACTACATCTCCCACTTTGGCTTGGGAAACCAAGAGCAGATCTGGCTTCAACTCCAAGCAGGCTACAGCCAATTTTGTTGGGTTTTGGTTGCTGCTATTACTTGTTTTTGAAAGAGGCGTGGACAGAAAAGAGCCACTGTGGGGATTATATTTGAAGTTTGCTTTGGTGTTTGGAGAAATAGGCACCTATCACTATAAAAGATATTTCCTTCAAAGTGTCAAAGAATTCTTCACTGTTTCAGCTTAGCTCTCAAAACTGAAATGTTTGGGGATAGAAATCTGTTAAGCAATCATAGATTTAAGTGGGTAAGAGAAGAAATGAAGTCATCAAATAGAATTCCTTGTTTTAGTAAGACCATAATCCATAGGTTTCTTTTGAAGCGATGCAGTCTGGAACTAAATATTGTGGATGAGCCTAAGTTCTTGTACTTTTCTGCTTCTATGTCTTAGAAACCCTCATTCCCAGATTCTACTCTCATGTCTCTGAAGGTGACTTTTGAATCTGTATGTGCTGGGGAGATGACATCAAACAGATATGGGTTAAAATCACAACTTTGCCCCTCAACTGCTCTTTGACTTTGCTTAAGTTACTTGGACCCTCTACCCCTCCATCTCCTCATCTATAATATGCAGATAGTAATAACTATCTTGCAGAAATTATTCTAAGACCAAATGAGATAATGCTATGTTCCCTATCTGGATAATATACACAACTCCTTTAAAGTAAAACGATTATGGGGTGCCTGGGTGGCTTAGTCGGTTAAGCGTCTGACTTTCGCTTAGGTCATGATCTCGCGGTNAAAACGATTATGTAAAATTCACTGTTTGCTTACATTATTTTTATCATAATGTTACTTAAGTGTGCACATATAAAACCAGATAAAAATTCCTTAAGATATACAGCCACCCCTACTTTCCAACATGTATAACACAGATATTTTTTTAAGTTTTTAAAATATTTTTTATTGATTTCTGAGAGAGAGAGGGACAGCGTGAGCAGGGGAGGGTCAGAGACAGCGGGAGACACAGAATCTGAAGCAGACTCCAGTCTCTCAGCTAGCTGTCAGCACAGAGCCCAAAGTGGGGCTCAAACCCATGAACCGTGAGATCCTGACCTGATCCGAAGTTGGATGCCCAACCGATTGAGACACCCAGGTGCCCCTGTATAACACAGATTTTTAAAGACAAATGAAAATAAAAATATAATCTGTAAAATTCAAATAAACAACATAAATTGAATATAATGGATGTTTCACTGAAATCAAATGCATTGACAATGTGAATTTGATACAGTCATGCAAAGATCTGTTTGGGTTCAGCAAGGCTATAACATCAAGTTCAGTGGCGTAAGTGTCCCAGGAACTCAGTTAGTTACCAGAGAGCTCTCTTGGCCTGTTTGCCATGACATGATGGGTTGCAGGGCCCTTCTCCATCCTTGTCGGAGATGATTGCTTGGGCTACAGCATGGTCTTACTTACCCAGATACCTACCAATCCCAGACAGGGCCACTGGGGACCCTAAAAGACCAAGTTCAGCCAGAGGGAAACTTCATCCTGGTGCTCAGCTGTGAGTAGTCTCATAGATACCCATTCTTGAGTGGGCTTAAGGAGCCCACTGAGAAGTCTTCAACAGAGGGGCTATCTGTTAGCTTTATCTTTTAGGAGATTCACTTCGACAGAAGTTTGGAGGATGGTTTGGAGTGGCTGAGAACGAAGTTAGGGGAAAACAACTGGGCCATAGAAATCCTCTAAACTCATGAGCTTGACATTCAGAATATCACAGCACTCCCTGCTTGTTGGCTTTATCTTCTATTTGCCAGTATGGAGCTTTTGCTGCTGCCGATATGCCTCAGTTTACCTTGCCTGAACACAGTGTTTTCCCGTCTATTCAGCTTATACTGACATCTTTCTCTTCACTTATGATGTCTTTTCTGAGTCATTCTTAAAAATCCAGGGGCACATGGGTGGCTCAGTCGCTTAAGCATCTGACTCTGGATCTCAACTCAAATCTTGACCTCAAGGTTGTGAGTTCAAGCTCTGCATTGGGCTCTATGCTAGGTATGAAGCCTACTTAAAAAAGAAAAACAAAAACAAACAAAAAAACAAAAACAAAAACCCAACCACCATTCAGGGTTCATCTTCTCCACCCAGTCTTCCTTGATTTGTTCAAATTACCTGATACAAATACCAAATTACTTGTTTTGAGGTATTTTTGTTCGATATTAACATTTGTCTCTTCTAGCAATTGGGATAAAATTTGATGGCAGGGACATGTCTTGCCCAAGCTGACATCTCCCCTAGTTTTAACTTAATACAGCTCATTGTTTCTGCTGTTCAGTAATTTACTGAATTAATAGATGAATAAATAAACCACCCACTGACTTATCTTACAGACACCTATATACAGGTATAAGAAAATTATTTACAACTGCTTAACATGTATTCAAATTGGATGTTTTACATCAAGTTCATAATGAAACGTCAGAGTTCAAGATATAGAAACTTGTCGGAGATCTGTAAATGAGGTTTATTTAATGAGTTATTGTGCAAAAGAATATATACAGGAATGAAAATCCCCAGAAAATGAGTGATGCGGAAACACGCTTGGAAGAATAACAGTTTACTGATTTATGAGAAAAGTAAAAATAGACGTGAACAGTGAAAAGTCTGAAATAAGCTTTTCCCCATATGTTTTGTTTCATGTTTGTTTTGCTTCTGACTGTGAAAAAAAAAAAAGTTGCAGGTAAAAGCACTTTTAGTTGGTAGGAGCAGGGCGCTGGTGAGCAACATATTGAAACTGTATAAAGCAGTAAGTTAAAAAAAAATTAGAAATCTGGGATCTACAGACAAGGGTGGAGTGGTACTTTAAACTGTAAATTTAAAAACGAGTTAGAGGGATGGGCATGGAGGAGGGCACTTGTGGGGATGAGCACTGAGTGTTATGTGGAAACTAATTTGACAATAAACTATTTGTAAAAAAAAAAAAAACGAGTTAAAAAAAGAGGGACTTAAAAAGGAGGGGCCCTTGGGTGGCTCAGTTGGTTAAGCGTCTTACCTGGGCTCAGGTCATGATCTCACGGTTCATGGGTTCGAGTCGTATGTCGGGCTCTGTGCTGACAGCTCAGAGCCTAGAGCCTGCTTGGGATTCGGTGTCTCCTCCTCTCTCTGTCCCTCCCCCACTTGTGCTCTGTCTGTCTCTCAAAAATGAATAAATGTTTAAAAAAATTTTAAGTTAAAAAGGAGCCAAGTTGTAATTAAAAGAGCTGTTTAAGACATTAATTTTTCTTTGAATTTCTCCTGGCTTGTATCAAATTTTCAAAGTAATGGAAAAAGTAATAGATGAAGTTCGATAATTTTTGAAATAGAATAGTCAGTACTGATGAGATCATAATCCAAATGCTTCCTGATGCAGCTGGGGAGAAACCTTACCAACTGTTCGTCATTTTTATTTTCTTTACACCTACTAAGGTACCTTGCAAAAACAAGGCATTTAATAAGTGTTTGGTGAATGAGTGACAAATGATACTTAATACCATGCAAAGCAGTCACCTGGTGACAGCTCTTTGTTCTCAAAGGAGCTAAACAAACTTCATAGGCCCATGCTTGAAAATGCAATTTTTTAAGGGACAGAAAACGGCATGTCATCTTAGATTGTCTTGATTCCCTTGGTTTTAGACCCCTGGCACAAGTATGTCCCCAGTTCTGGTCTCTACCTGGATTTCTCTGACCTGGGATCTTCAGTCTTCTCACGGCTTCTTTGGCTGGGCGGTGGGATTTGCACCGCCGCTCCAGCTCTGATACACAGCTATAATTTGTCTCTCGTTTGTCAATAGATTAAAATATTAGATTGGTCTGGGAGAAAATGTAGTTCATGTAAAGTCAATATCTCGTTCTATTCACATTACTCACTGTGGCATTTCTTTCCCTTGATAGAACTTGAGCTTACAGGTCTTTAATTTTCAGAACTCAACCTTTTTCCCTTTTATTATACAACCATTTTATGTTGGCTCTTCTCCCAGTGTGCTGGCACTTCCTCAGTCCTCCATGAGATGTTAAAGAATAACAGATGTAACCCTGCAAAACTTCAACCAATTCTGCAAGTTCACTGTGAAGTAAGTCACACTCATTGTAACTTTGAATACAGCTTCTTTATAAACAATCTACTGTTTGTTTCCCTTTCTCTTTCTGGGTTCTTATTTCTAGTCCATAGTGTGGAACTATATTGTTAGTCTACCAATCAGGCAATAACTGGTTTCTTCTGATAGAAATTCAACTCCAAGCTGCTTAAGAAAAAGAGAGGAACTAGGTTTCCTAGGTTAACTAGGAGGTCCAGGGGCACAGGGCTATGGATACAACTAGATCCAGAGACACATGTTGTCTTTATTCAGTAACATCTTCCATAGAAAGTTCCAGGCTTACATGGTCCTTACCACTCAGCATCCCAAAAATAGAGCCAGAGAGATTGAGTACCCTGACTGGAGTCCCACTATGGACCCAAGAGCCTGGGTTGCTATGAGGAATAAAACATTGCCGGATGGAGACTTCTATGTTCTTCACCACAAAGCCCAAAGTGAAATGGGAATCTGGCAGCCATTCTGGATAATTCTAGTCTCCCACCCTCAAGTATGATAAAATCTACTGTGAGAATTTGAATTATCTATACAGTGAAACTTAAGACAAAATACACGTAGGACCAGGTAGACTCTCCAGTTAGTATAAAGACCAAAGTCTCAGGGTGAGAAACCAAGTATTTCAGCTGTGCTATTGAATAAACTCTATCAGGTGAATAAGCGGGCTGAAACAATAGCCCTTTCTGAGCCAGAGTTTACACAATACAGTTCGCAGCAAAGGTGACAAATTCTCCAGTGAGGAGGACTCTCTAGGACTTTTCCTCTGTGTTGGCCTTGGCTTGTCAAGGTGTTCTCTGTAGTAACCTGACCTTGAGTTTTGTGCAGGCATCACTTACAAGAGTTAATTACCTTCCACCAGACAACATTTATGCTATTGGTTATCTCCAAAGAAAAGAGCGGCACTGTATTGGAAGCTTCCATTTAAGGAATTAGGTAGGGCATGGGTGCAGCCAACTAACACAGATTCGGTTCTCGGTCAGTATTGCCAGAGGAGACAACGATGTCAGTGTAGTTCTTAATACTTGGCCATTCGCCTTAAACAGAGTGTTAGATTCCCTATCTGGCTATTCTGCCCTTTGCTGGAAAGATAAGTTGACTGGATGACTAACTGGTTTTTTTTCCCCTTTGCCAACCACTGTATGTGACCCATTGTTATCATTGTTAAGCAACACCCAGTGGCTTTCTCTGGGAATGGCATAGGAAGCTAGAAATACACGGGAATATAGACTTCCCCTATGTCAGCTCTTATTTTAGTTTAAACATTTTGAGAGGATTTCCCAATGAAGCCAGACATCTTGTTTATAATGGGGCAGTATTGCAGAGTGTGGGCAAGAGGACAATATGCTTATGGTCCAAGTTACCACTATGCAATCATGTCAAAGTTTCATGTTACATCAGATACGGCCACACATGACCAGCTTCTCCACCCGAGAAAATCTGCAGAGTGAATGCGGTTGAGAAGGGAATTTGAATGGATAGCTTTTCAGTACATTACCATGTATCTCAGGATTTATGAGCATGCATGTTATCTTGTGTGACGAATGATTATTAATCATTTCTATCATAACAACATTTGTTAAAGATTAATACTTCTCTTGTGATTTCCTTGTGCATTTGTCTACCCCTTGAAGCAAATAAGGAGGTGAATGCAGAGACCTTGCCTTTATGTAAGAAATGAATTAGATTATTAGAGAACATTCTCTGGAAAAACCAGCCAGTCCACCAGCCAATAAACAGTAGTGGCTCTAGAATTTCCAAAAAGAGAGGATTTAAAAGTGGCAACTTATTTGAAGGGGATGCCCAGAAGGCTTGTCTTGAAGGTGCATTTGTATAACAAGTATACCACCTTTACTTTGATGATTTATTTTGGGGGTTGCAATGGAGAATGTTATGGAGAGGCAAGAGACCCCTGATACTTTGGCATTACCACTCTGTGTAAACTTGACAAGCCTAAATAAATACAGTGCAAAGAAAGGTGTTTAATCTCAATTGACCAAATTCTTGGCTCAGATCTCACCTAGATAGGAATCTAACAATGTCACCATTCAGGTATTCAGGTTAAGCAAAACTGGGAATAAATCCCTGCAATCGTTTGACCTAAGTATTATTGTTCACATTCCCCTCTCCTTCCCCCTACATCCATCCTGGTGTAAAGTATTATCCAATACCCTTGCCAGAGCCATGGAGCAAGTTAGTGGGGCCTGGTTTATTAATTCTATAAACACCATGATATCTCAGGGTCAAGGCCATTACACAATCCCGAATGAGAAAAACCTAGAGAATAACATTTATCTGTTTTACATGTGAAGGAACTCAGAAGCCTCCATTTTTCGTCTCCCTGCCAGTTGGCTTCCCTGTGAGAAGAGTACCCTCTGGTGCTCAGTTAAGGTCTAGCCTTCAAACTAAGGAAAAGAAAACCATTGCAACTTGACCAATATAGAAAGATTTATGTAGTAGGACAGGCTGTCCTTAAAATAGCACTTATCCATTAAAAACTGTGTGGTTACTTTTGTGTTAGACTTTCCCCCTCTGCTCTAATATAGCATAAAACTAAGCAGGAACTCGGTAGTCCACAGAGAAGGATCAATGCAGGCAGTAGCCCAACAGGCACGACATGCATTTATTGCCCTTCATCAGCAACAATTTGAGAAGTCAAACAATTCTTCTGAGAAAGAAGACAGCAATTCTTCACTTTTAAAAAATTTTTTTAAATGTTTATTTTTTTGAGACAGAGAAAGACAGAGCATGAGTGGGGAGGGACAGAGAGAGAGACAGACTCTGAAGCAGCTCCAGGCTCTGAGCTGTCACCACAGAACCCGATGGGGCAGGGGCTCAAACCCACATGACCTGAGCCGAAGAGGCATCTCATTTAGTTTACTTTAGTCAGTTTTTTGACTGCACAGTCCTTGATAATCTCTATATATGGAAGAAAGAATGATTCACTTTTCCAATGACAGTTTTTTTCACAAATCATTTATTTGTTACAGGCAGTTATTTGCTCTGGGGATTTCTTTTTTTTTCTTGTAGCAAGGATTTCCAAGCTGGTGAAGATCTTATAGAGGCTTTTTCTGTAAAGATGAGTAATAACAACCCTCATAGTTTCCAGACAGGGATACTAGTATGAAATGTGGGTGATAAAACTGAGCATGAGGCTATTGTTCCAATCAGTGAAGTCTGCATCTGGTTGCCTCATCCTTTCAAGAAGATCAAACTGATGAAATGAGAAGAGAAGAGAAAGTGGTTGTTTTCAATTACGTCTTCCGAAATACTTGTGTTCATCCTGTCTTGCTATACAGACTAAAGCCTGCCTTGGCTCTCCTCTGTCTCCCCCTTGTCTTTCTCTTCTTTTTGGGGGAACCCCCGAGAGGTCTTGTAGCTAGTGCATACCATGGTTAGAGGTCGGGAATACAACTTACTTATTTTTTATTTTTTATTGATATATATTTTTTATTTGAAACAGAGGAGGAGGGAGAGACAGAGAGAAAGAGACTCTTAGGCAAGCTCTAGGCTCAGTGTGGAGCCAGACGCAGAGCTCGATCCCGTGACCCTGGGATCATGACCTTGGGAATCAATGGTCTGAGCCACCCAGACTCCCTGAAAATATTGCTTTAGAACCACACCAGTAGCATTCACGTCTACAGATCTGTATTATCTGCTTAGAACAGTGTAAATCTACACTGTGCTTTGTGGGATGTATGTAGAGGGGCAGTAAATTTTTTAAATTATGCCAAAATTGAGATTCAGTTTTTCGCTAAAAATGCTAATTTGCAGATCCTCCTGAAAGATTTTCCACAGAGAAAAAGATTCTCAGGTGCCTGTTAGAAAGGTTCTCCACAAGTCCATTAACTGTCTGTTCCAGGAGGCCTTTGAATTCACAGCACTGGATTTAGGGCCATTCTTCACTGGATGGCCTTCTGCTAATAGACAGACTGCACAGTGCTGATGTTGAACTTCAGAGGCGTTCTATCCAAAACCCTATCAGTTGCATCTTGTTCACTTACTTTGCTCCTTCAAGCCATGAAATTAAATTTCATTTTGTCCCTTCTCACTTTTTTTCCACAGTAGCCTAGTAGAACAATGTTTGCAGCTCAGAGATGCTGCACCTTGTAAAATATCCACCCACTTTTCCCCATAGTGATTCCAACATGGAAGAATCTGGGTCAGAGGTATAGACGTAATTGTACTGTGACTACTCAGGAGGGAGACCCTGAAGTTCCCACCTAGGACCTTAAATGTCCCACAAGGCAGCTTGGCATTAGAAAAAAAGCACCCCTTCCCTTCGTTGGATGAGACTCTGCATAGAGGCTTATGTCCTGGGAACTGGAGCAGTTTAGACTTGAGTCCTCACTCATCCATCCTCCCAACCAGGCTCCCTTGTTCAGTGAACAAACTGAACAACTATTTCCAGATGTCTTGGTACCAATTAACCTTGTTTATCGTGACTTTCCCAAAGCATCTTTTGTTCAGGTTATTTTCCTCACTGTCTGGAAGGATGCTGGTCTTAGTTTTTTTTCTGTATCAGTGTCTTAGCTTCTTTAGGCAGGCAGAACATCGTGCTCTTCCCCTTGACTGAATACAATTCTTTCATCCTTTACTCTTTCTGTTAACCAGATCTCCTGTATTTTCTGACTTATTCAGTTCATTTTGGCCCTTCACTCTTCTGAATTCCTGTGACATTTATGCTTAGTATTGTAGGTCAACTGAGCACTTACAATTTCATATGCTTATTTTGTCTCCTCTGCCAATTGATATATCTTCAAGAAGATTCTGACCTAAATCATTCTTATTATGATAAGCACACCATAGGAGCTCACTAAATATTTCATATTGAATTGAATGGATTTCTCAACAGGTATATAGCTCCGGCACTTAAAAGAGCATCTGGAGACCTCTACTTTGAACATGATGGGTTTAACAGGGATTAGAGTTGCCAGATAAAATCCAAGAAGACCCATTAAATTTGAATTTCAGGCATACTTATACTATAACTATGGGTCATACATATACTAAACAAGTACTTGCTGTTGATTTGACATTCGGGTTTAACTGAGAGTCTTGTTTTATTAATCTGGCACCCCTTCCAGGGGTGGATTTACCCTCCTCCTTTAAAGAACAGAAGAAGAATATGTATGTGTATATATGCATACATATATATATATGAAACAATGGTTTTCAGGCATTGATAAACAGAAGCAGTGCAAGAGAATGATCCCTGAGAGAAATGAAGAAATGAGACCATCTTTTTGCTCCATCTTATTTTCTGGAGAAAATTTCCAGGATGCAGCACAGGAAGAGAGAACTCAAACAGAGCCTGGCAGTCTCCCAAGATGCGAAGACAGAGTTGAGAGTTTGGGGAGGCTAAGATGGCCAAAATTCACAGGGCAGAGCACCAGAGCAGGGACTGCAGAACGCTGCCCTTGGTTCTTAAGCTGACTGTTGATCAGTCCATATGTGTGAGGGAACTACCCAAGGTTAGGGGAAGAAAACCACTCGAGAGGCGTGGGTGGAACATCTTGCAGAGCTCACGCAGAGCTGAGTATAGTACATGCTCTCAACAGGCGGAGTGGGGCAATTGTCAAATTGGGTAAAAAAGTAAGACCCAATTATATGCTACCCATGGGAAGCCCACTTCAAATATAAAACAAATACGTTAAAATATCTGGAAAATAATACGCCATTCTAAAATGAATCTAAGAAAGCTGAAGTGGATATAGAAATATAAAAGAAAGTTGACTTCAGAGCAAAAAAAAAATATTATCACAGATAAAAAGGGTCATTTCATAATCATGAAAGGAAAAGTCATCAATTGGGCAAAAGAATCCTAAATGTTTATGCACCTAAGCATTTATGCCTCAAAATACCTTAAACAAAATGTGACAGAACTGGAGGAAAATGCAGACTTATAGCTGAAGATTCCGACACTCTTCTGATAATAATAATTGAATAAATAGGCTGAGAATCTGGAGTGAAACACAAGACTTGAATACCACCATCAACTAACTTCACCTAGTTAATATTGACAGAACACTCTACCCAATAGCCACAGAGAACACGTTCTTTTTTTTTTTTTTTAATGTTTTATTTATTTCTAGGAGAGAGAGAGAGAGACAGCGTGAGCAGGGGAGTCACAGACTCTGAAACAGGCTCCAGGCTCTGAGCTGGCAGTCAGCACAGAGCCCGACGCAGGGCTCGAACCCACGAACCGCGAGATCATGACCTAAGCGAAAGTCGGAGGCTTAACCGACTCAGCCACCCAGGCGCCCCGAGAACACGTTCTTTTAAGTGCATCCTAAACATTGACCAAGACAGCCCATATTTTGTGACTACAGCAAAAATCAATAGATTTAAAATAATTAAAATAATAAGAAGTATATTCTTTAACAACAATGGAATTAAGTTAAAATAAATAATAAAAGAAATCTAGAAAAATCTCCAAATATTTGGAAACTAAATGACATATGTTTAAAACCAACCCAAACCAAACTCATACATCATAGAAGGAATCACAGGGAAATTAGAAAGTATTTTGAACAAAATGAAAGAGAATTAAACTATAATATATCAAAATTTGTGGGATATAGCTAAAGCAATGGTAAAGGGGAAGTATATATATGATTCTACTAGAAAAATAAATGACCTTAGCTTCTACCTTAACACACATGAAAAAGAAAAGCAAATTGGTACCAAAGTTAGCAGAAGGAAATAATAAAGGCAAGGACAGAAATCAATGAAGTAGAAGACAGAAAAGCAATATAGAAGATCAATGAAACCAAAAGCTTGTTTTTTCAGAAGATCAATAAAATTGATAAACTTCTAGTCAGATTGCCCTGGAAAAAAGAAAGATACAAATTACCAAAATCAGAACTGAGAATTTAGAGAATAAAAAGAGAATATTATTAACAACTTTATGCCTACAAATATAACAACTCAGATGAACAAATTCTTTGAATAATACAAACTAAATATCCAGAATAGTTTTATGTCTAACAAAGAAATTGAGAGAGTAGATCCCAAAAGTCTTCATTGCAAGAAAAAAAAATTGTAACTATGCAGGGGATTGAATGTTAACTAGACTTATTGTGATGATCACTTAGGAATACATACAGATGTCAAGTCATTATGTTGCACACCTGAAACTAAAATAATGCTATATGCCAATTATACCTCAATGAGAAAAAAAGAAATTGAATTTGTGAGGTAATAATTTTCCACTAAGAAAATTCCAGGGAGACATAGCTTTATTGGTGAATTCTTTCAAATTTAAAGAAGAAATAATACAAACTCTACACAATCTCTTCTAGAAAACTGAAGAGGAAGAAACGCTTCTCAGCCTATTCTGAGACCAGTATTACTTCAATAACAAAATAAAACAAGACATTACAAGAAAAGAAAGCTACAGACCAATATCTCATAAAAATAGAGCTGAAAATCCTTGTAAAAGAATAGCAAATTAAATCTGGCAATATATACAAAGGAATATACGTCACAACAAACTGGGGTTTATTCCAAGAATCTGAGACTAGTTTAACATTTGAAAATCAATGTAATTTATCAGATTACCAGACTAAACAAGAAAAAAAAAATATGGTCATATCAACAGATGCAAAAAAACCCTATATTTCCACACTTATTCATGATAAAAATTCTCAAAAAAAACAAACCCCAAAAAGAAATAGAAGTGAACTCTCTTAATAAAGGGTATGTTTGAAAAACTTAGTTAATGTAATTAATGGTGAGAGACTGCATGCCTTCATCCAAAGATCAAGACCAAGGCAAGGATGTCTTCTCTCAACACTCCTACTCGACATCGCACTGGAAGACCTAGCTAATGTAATAAGACAAGAAAAAGAAATAAGACAAGAAAAAGAAAGGATATACAGATTGGAAAGGAAAAAATAAAACAGTCTCTATTCACAGATAATGTGATTGCGTATGCTGACAATTCCAAAGAATCTACAAAAACATTCTATAACTAACAGAGGAGTTTAGCAAGGACACAGGATACACTATCAACATACAAAAATTAATTGCAATAAACAACTGGAATTTGAAATATTAAAAGTCATAAAAAGTATTTTGATATAAATCTAACAAAAATGTTTAGGATTTATATACAAAACATTAAAGAAACCAAATAAGACTTATGTAAATGGAAAGATATACCACACCTCTTTTTGATACTCTTTTCTTTCTTTCATTTCCTTCAATATGGCCACAATAAAAACCCTATCGGTCATCCTTGAAGACTGAGGAAGGAGGAGGAGGTATGCAACAAAGACAAAACATAATTTGATATAAGTCATGAGATGTGGTCATTAGATTTCACTGGTAGAAATTTTATACTGAGCCTCTTCATTCTTTGCATGTTTTGTGCCATGTTTTCTCCTCTCTCCCATTCCCTTCTCCTCTTTAATTCCCTTTGTATCTTTCTCTTTTTCTTCTTTTCTTCCTTTTTCTGCTATCTGCTCCACATTCCCAATTTCTATTTATGTCTTTAAATAGAGCTTATTTAGCTGTCTTTTTCACTTTTTATTACTATCCCAAACAGCTTAACCAAATTATTTTCATAAGCAAAGATAGTTATCTCCCTAAAATATTTGAGAGACAGAGATGGAGGGATAACCTCTACCCTCTTCAACTTGGTGTTTAGACAGAATCGATGTACATTAAATCATTGTATAAATTTTAAATAACCATTTATAAACCTATAAATGTGAGATATTGTTATAACTACCAAGGACAGTGACAACCTTAGTGAGAATGAAGTGCCTGGACAAGGCAAGTCTTCCCAAAAAAGCCCTTCTCAGGACCAACAAAGGTAATGGGGCACTCCTTCAGCCCTCTGTCAGTTCAGTAAATATTTCTTGAATAGCTGCTCTTTGCCAGGCAGTGTAATACAAAGAAAAGTAACACTTAGTTCTGATCCTCTGAGTATTCAAATCTGAGAGAGACCAACATACAAAGAATACATTAAATGGAATAGGGCAGTTAAGGGTTATTTAACTGACCAGAAACAAGGAGAAATTTTTTGGAAGAGTCTATAACTCAGATATCCTAGGCTGCTGTTGAACCTCACTTTCTAATTTGTGACTCAGCAGAAACAGTCACCTTATGTACTGTATAAAACAAGATGCTACGGAATCACATAATTTGAGAAACAGTTTGGAACTCTGTTGGCAATGTGGTCACCATCATGACACACCCAGGACTTTTAAATGCATGGCTAACTGTCCATATGTTCTGAGAGAAAGCTGGAGAATCAGAGAATATGCATCATCTTTAACGAATAGACTTTACAATGAGCCTCTCTATGTTTGGAACTTGTGTTTAGATCCTTAAACTAACCTCTTCCATAGGTCTCTGAGAAATTTATTACTTTTCTTGTATGAGCACATAAGATTTTTGATAAAGCCAAATGGTCACAAATGTTTCTGAAGCCAGATGGTCCTAAGTTTGATTCCAGAAACTGCACCTTACCATCTGATTACCGTTGACCAGGTCCTGGAGCCTCATTAAGCCTAATTTCTTGGTCAGTTGGAAATAAGAATGATACTTAATGCTATGGAGCAGTTGACAATTAGGTAAATCATGCATGTAAATCTCAATACTTTGTCTCTCATGGAGTTATAGCTGAAAAAGTCCCATTATTATTGGAAAGAATGTTGTCATTTATAAATTGCAATGCTCCTGAGGTGTCAATAGAGGGAGCACAGTCATTGGAAACTGGACTTGAGGAACCGAACAAGATAAGCATTTAAAGGCTTTTGTATAAGAGATGTTGTCCCTATTCTGGTAGAGCTTGAGGGACCTGCATACAGATGAGCTAACAAGATACACACCAGACTGCCTTGTCCCAATTATCTTTGATGTACCACTCATATGAAAACTCAGCATATCTTTCTGTATGTACACGTTCCCTCTCTCCAGCATCAAACTCTAACTCACCCTAGTTTCCCTAGGACACGTTAGAGAGGAAGCTTGAATGTGACAGGGAAGGTGCTCCCACAAAAATGAAAACCAGAAAATGTTTTATTCTCTGTACAAAAGCTGGGAGAAGGTGGATCTGGGTTATAACATGCACCAGGGAGAGTGATATCCCCTTCTCGTCTCTTGCTAACTCCTAAACAAGACATGGTAGAAGAAGCAGTCAAGAAAAACTGGCTGAATTCTCTCTGACTCTGATACACACATGTGAACCTGCCTACCTCACTTGCTCTGTCTTCATGTTCATTTGAAACCCCATTTATACAGAAGGAGAGAAGGGGAGGAGGAGGGTTATCCTAATCACTTTCAAGGTTCCTCACAACTTGATTAGTATTATTCTATTAATAGCAGCTATTGTTGAGTGCTTTCTCTTATCTCATTCCTTATATTAGATCTTTGAATCTTCCCAGCAATTTCAGGTGAGATATAATATCCCCATTTTTACAGAGAGTTTGGAGCTCAGAGAGGTTAGGCAGCTGATCTGATTTTGTACAGCTAGAAAGTGGCACAATCAGAACTAGAATCTATTTTTCTGCAAGTGTAGAATCTGATATTTCCCTGTTAAGATGAGGCAAGAAAAACTTAGAAGTGGGCCTTCTAACTAGGGCAATTGGGGCATGAGTTATAGGGGGGAAAAGAATCTGTTGTGGTCTTTGAGTTTGGTAAGCTGGGGATTTCACTCTAGGGTGCTTTTGTTTGGTTTTCTTCCTCTTCTCCAGCTCTGTGGAAATGATGAAGCCAAGGTCGATGTAGGGCCAAAAAACTGGGACCTGCCTCTTTAGACTTGATTCTCAGAAAGAAGAAAAGTAGACATCAAGACACCTGTCCTTAGAAGCCTGGCTCAATTCATGGAACTGGAAGGTAGACAGAGGTTTAAGGCAGATGCTTTAAGCAAAAAATAAAGTGTTCATTTGGGCAAAGATTCCCTCATAACATACCACAGGGTAAACTGATTATGGTGGACAGAGCAGAGGTTTCAAGAATGTCATCTTGTGGACTCCTGAGGGTAGGTCCTAAGACCCTTTTTTTAAGGAAGTCTGTGAAAATAAGACTTTTTATAATAGCAATGTTTGGCTTTTTCATTCTGTTGACATTGGCACTGATGGTACAAAAGCAATGGTGGGTAATGCTGGTGCTTTAGGATGAACCAAGGCAGTGATGCCATATTATCCTAAAAGTTATTGTACTCCTTACCACCAAATACTTAAAAATGTTCAAATACCAGTTTGACTTAATAACATTCTCAATGAAGCAAGAAAATTAATTTTATTAAGTTTTAAATTAATCTCTCCTTAATATTCTGTCATAGAATGATAAGCACACACATTAAGGTATGATGATTGTCTCAGGCAAAAGCACTTGAGTGTCATAGAACATCATTTCTACTTGGAATAATGACTTCACAAACTGTGATTATTCAAATTAGGGAATTTGGAAGACATTTCCCTGAAAATGAACAAAGTGTGACTGTCACTTCAGGGAAAACAATTGGCAGTGTTTGTTTCCAATAATGAAATCAGAGTTCTCAAGCAAAAACTAGAATTTGGAAAACTTGTATCCTTGCTATGAGCGTTACAACTTCCCAATACTTAAAAGTACCTTTCCAAGGGCACCTGGGTGGCTCAGCTGGTTGAGCATCCAACTTTGGCTCAGGTCATGATCCCACAGTTCGTGGCTTCAAGCCCCACATCGGGCTCTCGGATTATGTGTCTGAGGTTTGGATTATGTGTCTCCCTCTTTCTCTCTGCCCCTCCCCTACTTAAGCACACACACGCATGTTTGCTTGCTCTCTCTCCCTCAAAAATAAATAAAAAATACTTTTCTAATGAGATCGGTGGTAATTTTAGCTAATATGATTTTGATTTGTATGACGAAGTGTGTCAGCATTTAGAAGGGCTGTGTAATTTAGTGGACACATGTTTTCCAAATAACCAATGTGTGGTATTACAAAATCATGTATGGGTAAAATTTCTATTTAAACTAGAAGATATATTAACAGATTTTCACTTAACAGTGTATATAAAGCAGGTTGATAGAGTTTCGCATCCCACAGTGCAACTAATGCTTAAAAAATTACCACTTGTTGAGTTTGGTGGCATCAAAGAAGGATATCCACCTTATCTGAAAAGGCTATTAAAATGCTCTTCCTTTTCCAATTACGTATCTGTGCGAGTCCAGTTTTTCTTCAGATACATCAACCTAAACAATATTTTGCAAAAGATAAAATGCAAAAGCAGATATAAGAATCCAGCTGTCTTTTCTCAAGCCATGCATTACAGATTTTCAAAATGTAACTCACTATGCCATTCATTCTCACTAATTTTTTAAAGATTATATTTTTTAAAACATTAAAAAATTTTTATTTTATTTTGTGAGAGAGACAGAACTAGCAGGGGAGGGGCTGACAGAGGGAGACAGAGGATCCAAAGCAGGTTCCAAACTGACAGCAGTGAGCCAGATGTAGGACTCGAACTCATGAACCATGAGATCATGACCTGAGTTGAAGTCGGATGCAAAATGACTAAACCACCCAGGCGTCCCTTAAATATTTAATTTTAACTAATCTCTATACCCAACATGGGGCTCAAACTCACAACCCCGAGATCAAGAAATTGCATGCTCCAGCAACTGAGCCAGCCAGGCACCCCCTCACTAATGTTTTTTATATTGGAAATATATTTGTTTTTCATTTAAAAAATGTTTAACACAGGGGCCTGGGTGGCTCAGTCAATTAAGAGTCTGTCTGATTCTTGATTTTGGCTCAGGTCATGATATCATGTTTTGTGGGATGGAGACCACATCTGGCTCTGCACTGACAGCACAGAGCCTGTTTGGGATTCTCTCTTTCCCTCTCTCTGCCCTTCTTTCACTCTCTCTCTCTCTCTCTCTCTCTCAATGAATAAATAAATAAACAAACATTTAAAATGTTTAATACATAATGGGTTTATGATTATAATTTTCAATGAATGAAGATTTTAATTTTATTCTCAGATTTAATCTTAGTACAGTAAATATGATTTTAGTACAGAATAATAACACCAAAATTCTTTGGAGTTGTCAACAATTTTAAAAGGATAAAGGTGTCATAAGATCAGTTTGAAAGCTGCTGAGGGAGTCCTGAAGAGAGGTCCTTAAAAGAAAGAACAAAGTCCACTTTGTATAGCAGACACTCAACAGTTGAATATAATGATCACAAAGACATACAAAACCAGTATGACTAACATGAGAAGGCAGGAAGTGAAAAGTGTTAAATGAGTGGTCTAGATCCGCTCTGTCCAATAGGGTAGCCACTAGCCACGTGAGGCTATCCAATAGGAGACTAGCACTTGACGTGTGAATAGTCCAAATGGAGATTTCCTGATTCCTGAAAATGTCAATTACACACCAGACTGGAGATTTAGTATGAAATAAGGAATGCAAGGTATCTTATTAATATTTTTATATTGATTATATGCTGAAATGTTAATATTCTGTATTATTGGATTATTTACATGATTGAAATTAATTCTGCCTATTCCTTTTACCTTTTTTAATGCGGCTACTAGAAAATTTAAACATGTGGCTTGCATTTCATTTTTTTCTTGGACAGCACTAGTTCAGATGAAAAGGGTGAGGAGAAAGGGAAATTCAGAGCAGGGAAAAGTTACTTTGGATTGGAGTCATCAGTGAAATCTTTTCCAAGGACAGCATTTAAAAAAAAAAAAAAAGGACAAACCAAAACACAGACTCTCAACTATAGAAATATATGGACTTACTGAATTTTTTAATGGAACACCTGAAACTAACATAACACTGTATGTTAACTACAGTGGAAGTAAAATCAAAATAAATTTTTAAAAATTGACACAAATTGGGGGAGGAAGCTGCCAGTGAAGGGAGAGTCAACACTGAAGCAATACTGAAATAGGAGACTTTAATCTAGGGAGCAGAAGGGACTAGTCTGCCTCAGATCTCAGGCTTCTGGGTAGGAGTAGAGGGAGGGGGAGGGGGAGGGGAGATTCCAGATAGGCTGGGACCAAATTGTACAGCATTTTGAGTGCTAAGAATTTGGACTTTTCCTAAAGGCAGTGACACTTCCCCAGAGAAGACCAGACTTTGACCCTTAGCTTATTGGGATACCCTCAGGCACTTTCTTCAGGCGGGGACAGAGCAGCAGAAGCTCCCAGAAACTGCCCAGGAAGCAGCAGCCAAGACCAAGGCCTGCCTCATCAGAGTAGAATGATGCAGACAGTATGACTTTGGAGTTGACTGACGTATTTGTGTGTGTGAGGGAGGGACAGGGGCGGCGAATTTCAGCACCTGATAACCTCACCTGGGAGAGGAGAATCCAGGCAGTACACAAGCCACAAGCACGATGGATGGCCGGTCCAAGAGCCAGGAAGCAAGCCTTTTACTCTGTTGTATTGCTATAGACTCACGTTTAAGCAAACCAAGTCATTCTTTCTGCCTTGTTCCGTCTATCTTCCTTTATTTCTGTCTTTGTTTGCCTGAACATTCATAGAACCCGTGTGTGCCGAGGGTTAACATCTGGCCTGGAGAAGATGAAATAAAAAGACCACCAAGGAGGGAGTGAAACACCTGGCCTCTTATCCAGGCTCAGAAGCTGACTCCTTGAGTAACTCCTGTCACCTCTCTGGGCGCCAGTCTCTCCAGAGATGAAAGAGGTGTTAGAATCAGATGAGACCAAGGCTCTCTCCAGCTCTGTGATTCTAGAATAGGCCCATGTCACAGAGGGAGACGAGCATACCACAGTGACCAGGAACAGGGCCACCTGGCGAGTGGGAAGGAGGAAGGCGGGCGTCAGCGGCTGCACAGGAGCTGGCCCAAACCTTTGGGCGAGTTGTCTTCTCCCTATTGAGGAGACCCCTGCAAGTGGGGCACAGTGAGTTCTGGGAGTTTGATATTTCGGTCCTGGCACCCTTTCTATCCCTGGGGCCGGCTCACCAGGGTGAGTGGAGCCTCAGAGGAGGAAACCAGGAAGCCAGCAATTTAGCTCCAGACAAGTAAGTCTGCAGGGGCCTCAGACAGTATGGGAACCCCCTGAGGAAAACGAATGTGCAGCCCCACCTACCCACCCACCTCCGGACCCCCTTGGACCACCTGCAGTTGCAGGAGTGATGGGGGGGGTGATGGAGTTGGGGGGGGTAGAGAAGGAGAGGGCGCCCTGCAAAGGGGCTTCAGCCTGATTGTTCCTGTTCTTTAGCATTTCTAGAATAGAGAGTGGGTGGGAACCGACTCAAGTAAAGTCCCAGAGACTCTATCACTGACGCACAGGAAAGCCTCAAGTGGGAGGAGAAATGCAAATCCCCTACTGACAATGGCGTCAGCGGCTTTGTCCTGGGGACTGTGAGGGGCGATTCTGACTTTGGACTTGACACCGCCTGGGACCTGGGCTGAGAGAGCCAGGTAAGTAGGCAGACCACACCTTCGAGGTGCCTCTCCGGAGGAGCTCGGGTCAGGAAATGCTTGTGCCCGATGCCGCCGAGGCTGTGCAGTTGGTGGTGTGACAGTTAACTTCACCTTAACTGGTGTGAGTGAGGATGGGTTCCTCTGCACGGCGTCCGACTCCATGATGCAAAAGATGCGCTCCCGCGCTGGTCTGTGCCTGAGACTCCGGAGCTCAGCCCGCAAATCTGCACGGTGGGAGGGACAGTTGTGGCTGGTGCGGAGGTGTGTCCTCGCAGTGTGCTGAAAGTGAGCCCCTCTTCTCTTTCTTAACCAGCTTCTCTGAGCTCTAATGCCTGACATTAGATTGAGGACATGAGTTTCAGAGAAAAGTCTGGAGCTAAGGTAGCCAGTGGCTGTGGCTTTGATGAGAGGGAACATTTTGGGCAAGTCATCTCCTTGGCAAGCTATGTGTCACAGAGCCAGCGTGGCACTATTAGCTCCCAGACAGCACGACAAACTGCCTGTTTATCTAGGGCCAGACGTTCAAAGAGAATGGAGAGGCACTCAGTTTTCAAAAGAAATGTTCTATAGTTTTCTTGTGATGGGAGAATTAGCCCTTAGAGAGTGAAAGCAAAGGAGGGAAGGAAGATGAGTAAAGGCATTTCTAGAGGCTGCAACAGACAACAGGGTCCTCGGACCATACACCTTATCCTTCCCTTCTTCAGCCTTGAGTTCAGCTTTCAGGAAGGTGGACCCAGGTCCTAGGAATAATTTTTCTAACTTTGGGATCGGTTCAGACCAGTTAATTCCTAGTTAGAAAACAGATTTTGATCCAAATAATAGCAAGGATTTAAGAAAAGTAACAATTACAATTGTAATGGCATTTTCAGCTCGTGTGCTCTCGCCACTAACAAGAATAAAATAGGGATGTAGCAGGACAATGGCAATGTGGCATGGGAATAAAATGTTCCAGTTTTGTATGGTGTGTGTATATATGGCCAGCATCTGCAAAGACAACCTCAGATCCATCTTTAGCAGCCATGCATCTTGGGCAGGAGTCATTTCACCTACTAGTTCCTCGGATGTTTGTCATTTTTAAAGTTGGGGCAAAACTTATCTATCCACCTGCCCTATTCACGACAAAATCGGAATTGCCACTCATTCTTCACTTAACAAGCACTTACTGAGCACCCACAATATGCCTATAATCGTGCATGTAAAAGTCTTCAAGATACAAAGTTATATGAAAATAAAACATTATTTCTTTTTCCAGTTTCTTTCTTTTAGAAAAACATGTTTCTATACATTTAGAGCTGGGAAAAGTGCCCCAGAATGGTTCCATTTGAAGCCTGAGGGATATGTGTTTGAAATACATGAAATTTATTATCATGACCTTGTGTAGGCAAAAGGAAAACTTACAAGATAGGCCGAAATATTATGGTGATTAATCATGTAAAAGTGTTGCTCTTTGATCTAAAATTGCTGATAAAACAACCAGAACTTTTGACTTTGGAAAAAGTAAAATACTATAACTTCAAGATGTCATATTAATCTCCCTGAGGTAGGAAATGTCGAAAGCTTCTACATTGGCCAATGTAGAATAACACGAGGGAAACACGTACGTTTGTTTTGTGACAGGCTGCCAAATAGGTATCAAGTGTGGTTTCTTCTAAAAGTAACCTGAGGGTTTAACCACTGTCAGGGGCACATCAGAGACTAATTAAAAGTAGACCTTAAAAGCTCTGCCCATTCATAGTGTATCATCATACAGAGAAATATAAATATGTATTGGTTCACAATATTTTGAACTGAAAGATTTAGATCCCATGAGAAAGCATACATGAAGCTCTTCATAAAAGCTAAGACTAGATTCAATTAGAAGACTGGGAATATAAGGCTGACTGTGGAAGCCAGACAAATCTGAAATAAAAGAAGAAGGAATGGGCAGTTTGACACACAAGAAACTTTTATTGGGTGCTCCTCACACAGGAAGCCTTAAGAGGGTCTTTGAAGGTAACAGTTGCATATGTTATTTGCCTCAGGCTGCTCAAAGTCAAAAGTGCAGAGGGAGGAAGGGATAGGAAGGGAGCTTGTTGAGAACACAAAATTGCTTGACAGATTGAGGGTAGGGTGAGGGGTGTTGAGGGAGAGTGAAATCTTCCTGGAGAAAGTTCTGGAGCTCCTGTGAAAGCAAAGCAGGACATGGTTTGGGAAAAGAGAAAGAATCATGTTCTCTGCATTAGGGATGACTTAGGAAGAAGCTGAGAATTGCTTTTAGCTTTGGATTGAAAACATTTTCTCTTTACTGTTTTCTTAAATAAGGTGAGTTATAAAACAAAAATTTTTCACCAATTAACTCATGGACAACGTTATCTTTGTTTGAAATCTAAGGGGGAAAACCCATGTACCACAGTAATTAACGTTTGTAAACTCTGATTTTACCTCTTCACTTATAGCATGTCTCAGTGGAATCAAGTCCAACAATTAGAAATCAAATTTTTGGAGCAAGTAGATCAATTCTACGATGACAACTTTCCTATGGAAATTCGACATCTGTTGGCTCAGTGGATTGAAAATCAAGACTGGTAGGGCCAAACATTACTGTATTTTCCCTAGAGGTTGATATACAAATGCCTTATGCTCTATCCATGTGGATTTATTCTATGATCTGTTTTTGACGGAGTAGATGCATATTTTTCATCAAGGATTTGGAAAGCTTCCTTTAAGGAAGGACAATCATCATCCTTTCCAGTTTCATCTGTTGTAGATGAAGACTTAATGCTTCTAGTGCTTTGGTTTTTTTGTAAGTCCAAATCCCAGTGATTCCTGGGATTTAAAATTTATTGCAGTTAAAAATTTATTGCAGTTAAAAATTTATTGCAGTTAAAAAGCCAGGGTACCTGGGTGGCTCAGTCGGTTAAGCCTCCGACTTCAGCTCAGGTCACAATCTCACAGGTTGTGGGTTCGAGCCCCGCATCGGGCTCTGTGCTGACAGCTAGGCTCTGTGGAGCCTGCTTTGGATTCTGTGTCTCCCTCTCTCTCTGACCCTCCCCTACTCACACTGCCTCTCTCTCTCGGAAATAAATAAAACATTAAAAATTTTTTTTAAATAACTATTTTTTATTATGTTTTACAACCATTCTTTAAAGCTCTGCTTATCTTGTACAATTAATTTTTGCCTTGAATGAATAGTTCTTTTTTATTGTGAGAAAATACACATGACATGATATTTATCATTTTAACCATTTGTAGGTATCCAGTTTAGTGACAGTAGGTACACTTACATTTCCATACAACCGTCACCACCATCCCATCTCCAGACGGTTTTCATCTTCCCAAACTGAAACTCTGTCCTCATTAAACAACTACCCTTCATTCTCTGTAGCCCCGACCTGTCAACCACCATTCTATTTTCTGTCTCTCTGAAACGGACTACTCTAGGTACTTCATGTAAATGGAATTGCACAATATTTGTCCTTTTGTGGCTGATGTATGTCATGTAACATATTTTTTTAAGGTTCATTCATGTAGCCTACGTCAGAATTTCCTTTTCTTTTTAAGGCTGAGTAATATTCTATTGTATATGTAAGCCACATTCTGTTGTTTTATTCATCTGTCAATCAACATTTGAGTTGTTTCTACCTTTGGGCTATTGCAGATAAAGCTAATACAAATGCTGATGTACAAATATCCATCCAAGTTCCTACTTTCTATTCTTTTGGATATAATTTATGCTTATATTTTGAAGAATCTCCATTCTGTTTTCCACAGCGGCTGCACCATTTTCCACGCCCATCAGCAATGCACAAGGGCCCCAGTTTCTCCACATCCCCACCAATACTTGTTATTTTGGATTTTCAGTAATAGCTGTACGAAGTGGTAGCTCATATTTTGATTGGCATCTCCCAGTGATTAGTGATGCTGAGTATACTTTGATGTGTACAACTTAAGTTTAAAAAGGTTTTAACTGCTTATCACTGTGGAATACACTTATCTCTTTTTAAAACTAGTATGGTGAAAAAGTAGACCTTTTACTGGAAATTGTTTCCTGCTGTGTAATAACACTTTTGGTTTTTAGGGAGGCGGCTTCCAACAATGAAACCATGGCAACAATTCTTCTTCAAAACTTGTTAATACAACTGGATGAACAGTTAGGCCGCGTTTCCAAAGAGAAAAATCTGCTCTTGATACACAATCTAAAAAGAATTAGGAAAGTCCTCCAGGTGAGAATGCATTCTACTTTTTCAAAAATATTTGGATTTATGTGTCTTAAATTCAGCTAAAAAAACCAAATATGTGTCCTTATAATACTATTTTCACTTCAGATTTAAGAGGGAAAATTTGAGTTCTCTTACCGTTTTACATTTTTTACTCTCTTTTATTTTTACTAATGTGTGTTTTTCATGAAATTCTGAATCTGAAACACACTATAAGTGGGAGGGTGTGTGTGATTCACATGTGACTATTTACTAGTGATGTTCAAATTTGACACTCCAGGAACAAGGATTTGAAAGACAATAGGTTCATGGCCATCCCCCAGTCCTCCCTTGCCTTTCTCTCTTATTTAACAGTTTAGATAGTATTGTCCTCATTTCTAGATAGGTATCATGGTTGTATGTATCTTTTCAGATTTGATTCAAGTCCCATCTCCTCCAAAAGCACTCTCTAGTCCCTATCTCTGGCTCTCTAGCCTCTAGCTCTCCAAAGGTTCACCCAGGCAAAATGTGTTTGTCTTCTTCCCAAAACTGTGGATTTTAGTATTCAGCTTGAATTCCCAGTGCCCATCAAAGACTGGATATATAGTAGGTGTGTACTATTCATTGATTAAAGGGATGAATGAACGAATGGAGTGAAACAGGGATCTAAAGAATTAGGGCAGGCTAATACTGAATTAAACCCAGATGTGCTAACATACATAACAAACTCTGAACGTGAACTGCTGCAATATTTCCTGAGCGTCTATACGATGTATTAGACAACATGAAAAGTGCATTGCCATTTCTCAGTGAGGCATTCATAAAATCCCAAAGTTATGATAAACACGTTTTTAGAAAATTTCACCTAGGCTATAATAAAAATGTGCTGGAAGTTATTAACATTTGTGGGAAGGACATATATATTGTTTTTCCTAGTGTTTGTTTGGATTGCATTGAGCCATTTTTGCCCTTGTAATCTGCTACAAATTTGCAAGACGCTCAGGTAGAAAAATACCTTGTTGCCAACAAAACGGGATTTTCCAGTGTAAAGCAAGCAATCTCATACAGAGATAAGACATTTAACCTTGGCTTCATTAGCTTAGTGCTCTAATCATTAAGCCTAAAACAGGGGTGGGCATGCTGTTATCTACAAGTCAAATGTGGTCACGGCCTCTTTGGAGAACCCATGACTAAGAATGGTTGTTACATTTCTAAGTGGTTGAAAAAGAATTTTTAAAAAGTTAATAAGTTTGTGACATGGAAATTCTGTGAAATTCTAATTTTTATATTTTAGTGGAAATAGCCACGCTCATTCATTTACATATTGACTATGGCTATGTTTGCACTGCAGTGGCACTGTTGAGTAGTGGTGACAGAGAGTGGCCCCTAAAGCCTAAAATCAAAATGTGTGTATGTGTAGTGTGTGTGTGTGTGTGTGTGTGCGTGTGTATCATATTTATCTGGTCTAGAGCAAAGGCCCAACAGGTCACTTTGCTAGAGGCATGTAGATGGATAAAATGGTTGAGGCCTGGCCTTTGGAAATTCTGAAATTTGAAATTCTTAAAATGTGGCCTTGGGCAATCACTTAATCTTTCTGAATTCTCACATCTTTTCATGTAAATGAGTATGATCTTTATTTACTTTTTGGGATTGTAGAGAATATGGGAGTTTTTATTCTGCCAAAATAAATAGGCTTCCAATAAAGGATTTTTGTTGTTGTTAGGAAAGAGAACAAGGTTTTCTTAGTATACATGAAGAGTAAATTTAAAGCCCATCTTTTTGGGGGGCTGGAGATAAGATTCAAGGGGGTTCAAGAACCTGCAGTAACTCCCATTCACTTTTTGACTCAAGCACAAACTCTTCCACATCTGTCGTTGGCCCTCGAACGACTTCTCTCTGTAGAGAGAACTGCTCCAAGCTACTCAACATTCCTGCCTCAGAAAAATACATGTTCTCCTTTTTCTGAAACACACCAAACTCACTCTTGAAAGACCCTGAGCCTTCGCCCAGGTCACTACCATGGCCAGGAATGCAAAGCCATCCCTCTTACTCCAGCCCAGTTTCCCGTGATTCCTAGAGGAGCTGTGGAGGTCCCGGCACCAAGGAAATCTTCACCACGTCAGCCCTTATTCTCATCCTTCATGGGCTCAGGTGGCAAAATAACCAGCATCTCGTCTGTGCTGGATGTGTCTAAGCAGGTCACAAGCTCTTTGAAGTAAAAGCCTGACCTCCTTTTTTGACCTCTCTACTCCCTCTGGTACCCACTGTGGTTCTGCTACAAACTTAGGAACTCAAAAAACAATTGGGCTGGTTAAATGTTTTGAACTGACACAATACTTGCTCTTTCCTTCATTTTATAACTTATACTTATTGGGTATTTGCATTAATTCACAATATAGTAAAAAGCAGCAATAAAGAACATTGTCAACTATGGTCGTAGATTTAAACAAACCTACATTTTATATTTCTTTCTAATGTATCATATTCCCACTATGGTTTCTTTTTTGTCTTTGGGTCTTTTTTTTTTTTTTTTTNCCTTCCCCAAAAATTAAAAGAGAAAAAAAGCCTCTTATCAAAAGACTATTGACACCGTGCTTATCTGTTTTGAACATTTTCATCCTCTGAGATTTCAAATACAATCCATTATAACAATACAATCCACTTTAACAATTGCACAGACAATACAGTTCCAGGGGAATTAGGGGGGAAATAAGCAGGTATAAGGCAGATTTATTTTGGTTCTTTATAGAGCAGCTGAGGTCTCCAGTTTCAATTTCTTACTTTCCTCTGAGATGGGAAGCAGTTGAACCTTAGCTCACCTTAGCCCCTTTAGCAGGAAGGCAGTTTCAGGTCAAGGTCAGGAGCAAAGACTGCCCCAGGAGGCATCTTGGCTCTGACTTACTTGCTGCATGGCCCAGGGCAAGATGTTTACACTCTCTGGCCTCAGTTTCCTCAGCAGTGTGAGCAGAATCACACTGTAATATACCCCAGGGTGTTAGAAGCATTAAAAAAAATAGTAAAGAATGTGGTAAGGTTAGGATTTGCTAAAACAAATACCTGCCCTAGATATTTCAAAAATGCTTCACCCTGTTCTTAGGCCTTTTTAATTTTTTTGGCTATTTTTTAGAGCAGTTTTGGGTTTACAGAAAAGTTGAGCAGAAAGTACATATTCCCTCTCTACCTGCCTCTCCCATTTCCTCTATTATAACATCTTGCATTGGTGTAGTACATTTATTCCATTTGATGAACCTACTATAATTTAGGGTCAGCAGATTCAGTGTCTGATTCAGCTGCCTGGTTCAGAGACAGCTGTCTTTTCACTGGGCCTCACACAGTACAAGTGATGAGGGAACTCTCTAGGTTTTCTTTACTTCTTTCCTTCTTTCTTTTTATAATGTTTATTCATTTTTTTAAAGAGAGAGCGTGTTAAGTAGGGGGAGAAGCAGAAAAGAGGGAAAGCGAGAATCTCAAGCAGGCTCCGTGTTGTCAGCGCTGAGGCTGACGCTTAACCAACTGAACCACCCAGACACCCCTAGGTTTTCTTTTATAAAGGTGCTAATCCTACTCCTGAGGGCTCTGCCTTTATGACCTAGTCACCCCCCAAAGGCCCCACTCTTTAACCGCCTCACATTAGGGATTAGGACTTCAACGTATGAATTTGGGGAGACACAAATACTCATTGTATAACAACCTTCTGGGGTGCCTGGGTGGCTCAGTAGTTTAAGCATCTGACTTCGGCTCAGGTCATGATCTCACAGTTTGTGAGTTCGAGTCCTGCATGGGGCTCTGTGCTGCCAGTTCAGGGCCTGGGGCCTACTTCAAATTCTGTGTCTCCCAGTCTCCCTTGCCTTCCCCTGCTTGCACTCTGCTCTGTCAAAAATAAATAAACATTTTAAAAAATGCAATGTGCTTACAACAGTGCCTGGCACATAGCTATAACAGCCTTCCTCTTTGTCTCCTTCAGAATGACATTTTTAAAAACTTTATTAAATGGTGCATATTCGTGATAAAAAATTGAAGTAGTACAGAAAAAAATGCAAAGAAAATAGGAAACAATCCAAAATCTACTGCCTATATTTATCTATATTAATATTTGATGAATATCATTCCAGATGTCTACACATACATATATGGATAACAGGCTGGCTCTTGACCCTTTATACCTAGTGGTTCCCAGAACCTTAGAAGTCTCCTGTGCTCCGTCTCTAACTCCACTCTAATGGGATCAAAGTATATCTATTCTTCACAATTTTCTTTCTTCACTTAACATAGTTCCTAAGATCTACTCATGTTAATGTGTGTCACACTAGTTTAGTGATTGTCATTGCTATGTAGTATTCCTTTGTGCAAATATATCACAGTTTATCAATTTTACTATTGATGTGCATTGGGTTTTTTTCTAGTATTTCTTCACTATTTCAAACAATGTTGGTCTGAACATTCTCGGGTGTGCTCCTTGGTGCTTGAGATGTGCATGAAACTCTCAAGGATAAATACCTAGTAGTGGAATTGCTGAATCACGAAGTGTGTACATCTTTAATTGCACTAGATAATGTCAAAATTGTTTTTACAAAATGGTGATACCAGTTTACACTCTCCCAATAGAGTAAGAGTTCTGGCTCCATATCCCTGTACATATTTGTAGCAGTCATATATCACATATCAATCTGGCAGTGTATCTATCGTATTTCATCAGCTTAGTTTTTTGTTCTTTTCTAACTTCTTTATCCAGATGATTTATTCATGTTGAGACTTTATTTTTTTCCTTATAAATACATTTAACTCTATACATTTTTGAGAGGTACTTTTTACATACTTTAATAGGTAGTGCTCTTACTGTTCATACTGAAATAGTTCATAATTTCAGTATTGACTTATAATTTCTAGATAAACTTGAAAAACCATCCCACTAAAAATACATAGAAACACTAGATAAAATATAACTGACTTAAAAAATTTTTTTAACATTTATTCATTTTTGAGAGACAGAGACAGAGTACAAGTGGGGAAGGACAGAGAGAGAGGGAGACACAGAATCTGAAGCAGGCTCCAAGCTCTGAGCTATCAGCACAGAGCCCAACACAGGGCTTGAACCCATGAACCATGAGATCATGACCTGAGCTGAAGTCTGATGCATAACCGACTGAGCCACCCAGGTGCCCCAAATACAACAGACTTTTAATTGCATAGGTAAGCTTATCACATTAAGAGAAATAATGGAATAAAAAAAAAATTTTAACTGTAAAACATAAAAGTAAATAGGAACTACACTGGGTACTATAATACATTCTTGGATTCTTGAAATTCAGATTCCCAAACATGCAGGACATCAGAAAGCGAAGTTCCCAAAAGTAGCAAAAGAGGACAAATATATTACCTACACAGAAATGAGAGACAACCTAAAAGCCAAATTTAAAACAGAAATGAAAGAAAAGTAGAATAATTTCTTCACAGAGCTAGAATACAATATCCATCACCTTAAGATTCTATACCCAGCTAAATTATTATACAAATTTGAAAGTTCACCACACAGATACTATTAGTGGAAATTAAACACTGATGTTAAGTGTGCATGGTAAAATTTCAAAAGTACCACTACAACAAATGAAAACAAAGTGCAGAAAAAATTGAAAGAACAAAAAATAAGTATTTAGAATCTATAAAATAAAATTGAAAGCACAAAATGAAATATCAAAAAATCTAAGTAATGTCTATTAAATGTACAAAACTCAACAGTTATTAGAGAAATTGTGGCTTTTACAGGATGCATCAAAAAATGTGAAATAACAAAAGATGATGAGATCAAATAGGTGTGCTGAGACTGTCTTGCAGAGAAGTTTGGGGGCCTTGCCCAGGACTCTTATTCTTTTTTTTTTT
>NW_027532605.1:2893262-2918917 GCF_008692635.1 Crocuta crocuta
GGTATCTTAGTCTTTTTTTTTTTTTTAATAGTTTATTGTCAAGTTGGTTTCCATATAACACCCAGTGCTCATCCCCACAAGTGCCCTCCTCCATAATGGGCATGGAGGAGCCTTAGTCTTATACTGAGTGGAATGGGAAGCCATTGGCAGGTTTGAGCAGGGGTGTAGCATGAACTAATCTCTCTTTTAAAAAGCTCACTCTGGGGGCAACTGGGTGGCTCAGTCAGTTAACCGACCAACATCAGCTCGGGTCATGATCTCACGTGCTGACAACTCAGAGCCTGGAGCCTGCTACAGATTCTGTATCTCCCTCTCTCTCTGTCCCTCCCCTGCTCACCTTGCCTTTCTCTCTCTCTCAGAAATAAATAAAACATTTTTAAAAAAAGCTCACTCTGGTTGTTAAATGAACTGCTGTTGAGTCAAGAGGAAATTGGAGAGACCTATTAGAAATTTTTATTGATTTTTGAAATCAACATATTGAAGTCTTTTTCAATTATGGTGGATTTATCACCACTTCTAAACTTCAGAAACTTTGGCTTTATTTATTTGTTAATATGTTGTGAGAGCCTAAATATAAGATAATAATGGTGGATTGAACTTTAAGAAAACAATTTAAAATACCTTTCTTTGATCCACTTTGCATTTTTCATCTTGAAATTTTATGGTGTGGTTTTCTTTTTGTTGCCATTTGGTAATCAGTAAATGAATTCATCTCTTCATCTTCATCCTTCCTACATCAGTTTGTACTGGGCTATGCCTTTTATAAATATTGTATAACAATCTTGTTATTTGATCAGCATATATTGAATGAGTTCTTACTGTGTTACCAATCACATTTCAAGCACTAGGGATACTATTGGAGGAAGTCAAGCAGCTTACAGTCCAAACAATTCATACGTTCTATGGTTTGGTTTTTAACTTAATAGGAACTTCTACGGGCATTCCTCAAAAATGAGTGTTAGGGAAGTAAGGGCAAGCAGGCATCAGTAATCTTGTCTGATGATAGAAAAAATTCTTCATCAATTAGAAGGCTGTGTTCAGGGTTTTGGCGTTAACTCTGTGGTTAGTAATCCCACCACCCACAGAGCATTTTTCACTCACCAAGGCTACGATTCTGTTAGTGAGAGTTTAAAGCCCTGTGGGTGAGGGGGCACTTAAAAGTGTAACCTATACCCCACAAGTTCTATTCTTTGCATCACGGTGGCCTCTCTCACAGGGTTTCTCATGCGGGTTTGCCGCAACAAAAATATGTGCTGGAACTAAAAGCTCCTCGAAAGTTGAGCAGATGGTGGGTCCTTCTTGCCTAGTCTGCAGAAGTCCTATTGCTGGACCTGAGGATCAGGTGCAGTGAGATTTTTAACATGACAAGGTGGAGGATTCAAAACATTTTTTGCAGTATAAAGGGAGAAAAAAAAGCCGCTTTAACTATGGGTCCACTCTGAATTTGCCAGATCTTCCCCTTTAACTCACGCTTTCTTAGTTCACTCCTCTTCCTTCCCGTCTGTAGACCACACAGAAAGAGAAGGGAAGGGCTGACCTCAGCCTATGACCTGAAAACCACCCGGTCTCGCCACTTTGTGTTAACTCTGAGAAAGCTGAGTGGAGGGTTCAGTCCTTCACATCACCTCGCTGCTCATGAGCTGCAGCCAGTTGGTCATTCACTCCATAGTTATTTCCCCAAGTACCACCACCACACATACACAACACACACACCTTAAGTCTGCTGTCATCTGAGATAGTTGCTGGATGCCGGTATCACAATGCTTCTATTTCATAGACTCAGAGACCTGCTTATGGTGCTGTTTAAAAATTTTTTTAATGTTTATTTTATTTTTGAGAGAGAATGTTGGCAGGGGAGAGGCAGAGAGAGAGAGACAGAGAATCGGAAGTGGGCTCTGCAGTGAGAGCAGAGACACCAATGCAGGGGCTCAAAGTCACGAGCTGTGAGATCATGACCTGAGATGAAGTTGGACACTTAATTGACAGAGCCACCCAGGTGCCCCTGCCTATTGTGCTATTTATGATGACACATGAATTACTTGTCAAGATTTTGTTTGCTGCATAATTTGGGATAGTCAACAGAAGATGTGTTTTGCCATTCCTTGTCCTATGCACATCACCACCAACCTGGAATCCAGCATGATCAACTCAAGATCCTACTTACCTGAAGTTTCATTCATGAATCATTTTGTCTATATTCCTCCAAACCTTTCTCTGATCTTTTCCAAGTCTGCCTGGATTGTTCTCCCTCCTTATTATCTTTTCTTTTGTGTTTTTTAAATTATTTTTAATGTTTATTTTTGAGAAAGAGAGACAGAGTAAGAGCAGAGGAGGGGCACAGAGTGAGGGAAACACAGAATCCAAAGCGGGCTCAATGCTCTGAGCTGTCGGCACAGAGCCTGAAGCGGGGCTCAAACTCAGTAACCATGAGATCATGACCTGAGCCGAAGTCGGATGCTTAACCAAATGAGCCAACCAGGTGTCCCCTTATTGTCTTTTCTAACAGTCCATTGTGTGATTCCACAGTGATTTGTCCTTTCTCTGAATTCTGATTCTCTTTGAAGTTTATACCAGAGTCCAGAGCTTCTTTATGCAAGAATTACTTTGTGTTCAAATGATGACTTGGATTTTTTCTTTTTCTTTTTAATTTTTAATGTTTATTTATTTTTTGAGAGATGAAGACAGAGCATGAGCAGGGGAGGGGAGGCTCCAAGCTGTGAGCACAGAGCCCGACGCAGGGCCTGAATCCACAAACTATGAGATCACCACCTGAGCCAAAGTCTGATGCTCAACCGACTGAGCTACCCAGGTGCCCCAATTTGGATTTCTTAAAGTAGGGCTCATATAATTTGCTTTGGGCTATACTGGGATACAAGTATATGGATCTATATCCTTAGATACTTGTTGACTGAAGGTTTCATCATATGGATTTTAACATCAGGCTCTATTGACAATACAAGGTAAAAAGGACATAGATAGAACCCTGATGTTCAAAAAGTTTGCAATTTAAAATGAAGACAAAAGTACAAATATTTATGATGCAGTGGAGTGAGCACCATGGTAGAAGTATCTACAATCATAATTGTCAGAATTGGGAACACTTGAACTGATTTTTTTAAATTTGTTTTTTAATGTTTTATTTATTTTTGAGAGAGAGAGACAGCATGACCAGGGGAGGGTCAGAGAGAGAGGGAGTCACAGAATCTGAAGCCAGACTCCAGGCTCTGAGCTAGCTGTCAGCACAGAGCCCGACACGGGGCTCAAACCCACAAACTGTGAGATCATGACCTGAGCCAAAGTTGGACGCTTAACCGACTGAGCCACCCAGGTGCCCCTGAGCTGATTTTAAAAGGATGATTCAGGACTGTGAAGAGAAGAAGGGAAGTAAGAAAAAAGCAAGAGGGGGAACATAGTAAGAGAATGCCTATCTCTCAAACAAGCTAGGCACCTAAAGCATTAAAATGGGGTTTGATGAGGATCTTGAATGCCATGCTGGGCAGTTTGTACTTTGGCAACGGGGAGCAATCAATGGTTTTTAAGCTAAAGTGTGGCATGAATATATGTTTTTGTTGAAAACTTATCCAGAGCTAGTTTTCTCTGTAGGATGACCTGCCCCTTATCTGCTATAGGCAAAGGAATATTAGGAAATTATCCGAAGGCTGAACATTTTTTTCTTTCCTCATTTCAGCCCCTATATTTCCTTTCCTCAAATCATTTGAATTTAGAGAACTGAGCCAGAGATTGAATAAATTTTAATTTTCATAACACAAAAACTAGCTATAAGACACCAAAGTGGGGGGTGGGGGGGCCTAAACTATTCATATGATGAAAAGTCCATTTCAGCTCTTGATTTGGGAAACAGGAAGCCCACATAATCTGCCCAGGAGCCGACATGAAAACTTCACATATACTGATGTGGCCTCTGAATCTACTGGCCTGACAGACTATAGCAGAAGCTTACAGAGGGGCTACTGACCCCAGAGTGAGAAGCCATAACCAAGAAGAAAATTGGATTTCTATAGTTCCTAGTGTGAGGACTAACCACACCATTAGGAAAGTGAGTAGAGACACAGATGTTAGTTGAAAAAAAAGGATATGAAGATGTTTAGAGTCACATGTTGACTTTTACTATCCATTGGTTTCATTTTCTAGGAGTGTTATGGTGGTCATATAGAAAAAAATTGAGCAGGGGCGCCTGGATGGCTTAGTCGGTTGAGCGTCCGACTTTCGCTTAGGTCATGATCTCGTGGTTCGTGGGTTTGGGCCCGGCGTCGGGCTCTGTGCTGACTGCCAGCTCAGAGCCTGGAGCCTGTTTCAGTCTGTGACTCCCTCTCTCTCTGACCCTCCCCTGCTCACGCTGTCTGTCTCTCCTGGAAATAAATAAAACATTAAAAAAAAGTTTAAAAAAAATTGAGCAAATATTCACCTTAAAAGTAGGAGAATTGTGTCATTCTGCCAATAGTTCTTTTTTTAATGGTTTTCTATTTTAGTTGTCCCTATCATATGAAGATGAAGACCTATAGAAAACTGTACCAATCCAAATCCATTGTGATCTGGAAGCTTTCCAAAAAGATACTTAACCAAAACCAAGACAGTTTATAAGACTTGTTACCTTAAACATTTGCTTTTCGAAACACTTTTATGTACATTTTGTAGAAGTTGGTTTAATAAACAAAAGCATAAAAATTGGAGCAAAACCAAATCCACCTGTCAACAAGTTAGAAACCAATTGTCATCTTGAAACTAATTCCTGTTTATATTTAAAATTGTGGTTTGACTGAGTCATGATCAAGTAGATATCTGAACTTGGTAGATAACTCATTTTGGTACATAGGCATTGAGTGACTGCCTTTAGCTGATCCAAATCACTTTAAAGGCATCCATTTTAATTTATCAATGAGATGTTCAGGATTGGAAAAGAAGATGGCTTTCTCACCAAGCCACCAGGCACCCCCCACGCTTGTATTACTTACTTTCTCCAGAGATGACCAGACAACAAAAGATTTGCCCAATTGAAACCTATCTCTCCCCTCTACTTCTTCCCAAAAATGAGGATCCAGAGCTCAGTACTTGGCCCCTGGTTGATCTTCAACACTCTATTACCATAATTCTCTGATTGGCTACTTTGGTGTAGAACATAGATCTCACTGCCACTGCTGAGTGGGTTCCTAAGTGTACAGTGTGCTAATGTGCTACAAATAGCACATTACAAATAGCTAATGTGGTACAAATAGCCAACAAGTATGTTGGTGACTAAAAAATGAGAAGACCTATCTGTTTTGTCTATCTGTTTTCAAGAAGGTTCCTCTTTTCTATCCTCTAATCTGTGATCTCTACCTCAGTAGAAAGATATGGGGGTGAGAAACAGAGGTGGCTAGCTGCCTTTCATACTCACCAGGTTCTCATAACTTACCTCATATCTGTCATGCTTTATTTTGTAAAAACTTAATATCTTATTGGTTTTCTGCAGCTCTGCACATCAGCAGCCCACCACATCTTCTCCTTTAGATTCTTGTATTTCTTTCCCTGAACAATAACAAGTCTTCCTAGAGAAAAAAGGTAGAGAGAGAGATAGAGACTTGACAGGAACAATATGGAAAATAGTGAGGATTCGGTGAAAACAGGGGCATGGAGACCTGTTTGGACATTTTTGCAATAGTTAAAGGGAAAGGGAATTGGATGCTGGGCAGTGACAATGGGAATGGGGAAAAAACGTGCTGCAATTGTGAGGTGATTTGGTAAAAGTTTTAGCATGCAATGAGTAAATAGGTATGAAATGTCCAAGAGCAAAAAATTAGGGATGACTGAGGGTTTTCATTTGGGTTACTATGCAGATGTTGATGCATAATGAGGATTAGGTTTTGAGAAGAAGTGGGATAGCAAGATAAGTTTGATCAGTTTTAAGTGGAATGCGGCAGGAAGTAAATGAGAGAGAGGTAAACTGGAACTAATATGTCTCCATAGTTAACTGTCTTTTCCATGAGATTGAGAGCTCCTTGAACACATTCATCTTTGCATCTCCAGTGCTTAACACAGAGCCAAGCACAAAGTAAGGCTCAGTGTCTTGTTTAATAAATGAAGAGTTGAGCTGACATTGCAAATGTGATTATTGCCTTTTTTTAACGAATATCCCTAAGTAAATGGAGCAAATGCCATGTCATTATTGCAATTTAGAGCCCGTAAGTGAAATTTAGATGTAAGATTTTCTTGTTGAAATCAGAACTGCCTAAAAATGTTTTTCTTATTTTTTTAGATACTTTTAGGCTATATGGTTCATCTGCAAGCTTTGTAAAATTGTTGCAGATTTCCAAAAAGTTTTCCAGTGTATTTATTGGGGAAAAAAACTGCATACAAGTGCTTCCAGGCAGTTCAAACCCATGTGTTCAAAGGTCAACTATACATTTATTCAGGTCTTCCATGTTCTTCAGTGCTGTTTTTAAACCTTCCCCATGAAATGTGGCATATCTTTCCTTAAATTTATCCCTAGATATAAATAAACCCCTGTTTATTGCAGAATTATTTACAAATAGCCAAACTATTTGTAACAACCCAATAGAAGGGCTGAATAGAAGCAACCAAAGTGTCTATTGATAGAAGTATGGATAAAGAAGATGTGGTATATGTGGTATGTGTGTGTGTGTATGTGTGATGTGTGTATATATGCCATACAATATGCACACAATGGAATATTATTCAGCCATAAAAAAGAATGAAATCTTGCCATTTGTAACAACATAGATGGAGCTAGAGAGTATGATGCTAAGTGAAATAAACCAGAGAAAGACAAATACCATATGATTTCACTCTTAAGTGGAATTTAAGAAACAAAATAAACCAAGGGGGAGAGGAGAGAGAAACCAAAAAAAAAAACCAGACTCTTAACAATGGAGAACAAACAGATGGTTACCAGTGAAGAGGTGAGGGGGGAGGTGTGAAATAGGTGAAAGGGATTAAGAGTGCTCTTGTCTTTTTTTTTATTTATTTATTTTTATTTATTTATTTTTTATTTATTTCTGAGAGAGAGAGAGAGAGACACACAGAATCCGAAGCACGCTCCAGGCTCTGAGCCGTCAGCACAGAGCCCCATGGGGGACTCAAACTCACAAGCCGTGAGATCATGACCTGAGCCAAAGTTGGACGCTTAACCAACTGAGCCACCCAGGCGCGCCTGGAGTGGACTTGTCTTGATGAGCACTGAGCAATGCATGGAACTATTGTCTCACTGTATTATACACCTGAAACTAATATATCACGGTATGTTAACTACACTTGAATTTTAAAAAAATTAGTAATTGGGGTCAAAAGGTAGAAACGTCCTATAAAATAAATTAATAAATATGAATTATTATAAAATAAATAAATCATGGTAACATAAAAAATATCCCTAGATTTTTTTTTGCTTATTATTGGTATTTTAAGTGGTATTTTTTCTATGACATTCTTTTATATTACTACTACTAGTCCATAGGAATACTACTGATGTTTGAATACAAATCTTTCTGAACTCTCTTAAGGATTCCAACTTTATGCAGATTCTCTTTTATTTTCTCCAGAGGATCATATCTGCAAATAAAGATAGACTTAGTTCTCTTCTAAGTTTTATGCTTATTTGTTTTTCTTCTCTCATCAGTTAAGAATTTCATTACTATCTCGAAGTGAAGCAGCCCTAACAGATGAAATGTCTTAAGATAATGCTTGCTGGAGGTTTATGATGTTAAGGAAATTCCCTTATAATCCTGGTTTACAGAGGTTTTTAGAAATCTTGATGACTACCACATTTTATCCAATGATTTTTCTGCACCTATTAAGATAATTCTATACTTATCTCCTTTAATCCACACTTAAGGTGTGTGACACAGATTTTTTCCTATCTTGAACCATTGTTATGTTCCTCAGATAAACTCTTCGGGTTCTTTCGTACTGCTGAATGATTTGCTAATATTCTATATAGGATTTGCATCTACTTGCAAAATATATCCTTTTCTTTTATGGTCCTTGTCTGGTTCTGATTTCAAAGTTATACTAACCTTTTACAATGAGCTGGAAATGTTACCTCTTCTTTTGTTCTCCGAAGCCGAGTTACCAGATGGAATACAAAAACACAATCTAGTTTTTTTCTTTTATATATTATATATGTATTTCTTAAATTGTGTGTATTAAAAGTATACAACATGGTGATTTGATTTAGTTGCACATAATGAAGTGCGATACTACAGTCAAGGTAATTAACATATCATTTCCTTACATAGTTACCATTTTTTGTGTGTGATGAGGGCACCTGAAATCTACTCTCTCAGCATATTTCCAATATTCAATACAGTATTATTAATTATAGTCATCATGCTGCCCATTTGATCTCCAGACTTAATCATCCTATAAAACTGCAACTTTGTACGCTTTGACCGACATCTCCCGTTCCACATTACCCCTGCCTGTCTCTGGTAAACACAGGAAACATCCATTTCTTTAGGTTTTTAATTTCTCTCAGCAAAAAATGTTTGACAGCAGTCTTATATAGGTCTTTCACATCTCATGGATGTACCATCATTTAATCAGACCTGCAGAAATGGGTCTTTAGCTTCTAGTTCTTGCTCCATTTCACCTTCATAAGCACAACGAAACTTAAAACCTCACATCTAACTTTTGTTTGTCATGTTTAAGCACTATAATTGGTATCTAACACCACTCATTCTCATTCTCCCCTCCTACATTCTCATCTACAAGCAAGAAGTCAAAGAGCAAAGAAGGGCCCCCAGAGTGTCCAATCTTTTGGGTTTTAAAACCACAGCTGAACCACCTCAATCTGTTTCCTGTTATTTAAAATCTCTAGGGAAGGGTATTGCATGAACAGGCTTCAGAACCTTTCCAAAGCCTTACCAACGTGGTCATCAGGAAAGGTCTCCTTTTGTCACTCTGCTGTTAATTATACCCATTTTCCCATTGCTCACTTATCAGTGAATGAAAGAATTTATCAGTGAATGGAAGAACATCTGGTTCTCATTTTTAAAAACTAGTTCTTCATGCATTCAAAAACAGAAACTGTATTTGGGGGTCTATTAACTTCCCATGTCTATAGCTGTCTATAACTCTTTTTAGCTCTACATACATGTCCCCATTTCCAATCTTGCCCATGAATTAATAAGCATGTGCTTGTTGGTAAACTGCTCTACATAAGTCCTTTTAATAAGCATGTGAACCACATTGGTTTCAGGTCTCCTCCCAGAGGTAGCCAACTTTCATATGTCATTGAGCCTCAAACCACACAAATCCATTTAGATGGTTTCTCTCTGAGTTCCTTAGGTTCTATCTTTTTGCTAATGCAGTTAATATCATACCAGTTGATCTTTAAAGAATTGTATTTCTAATTATGAAGATGGTATGTATCCAATAAAGAAAATTTAGAAAATCAAAGATAAGTAGGAAGGAAAAAATTAATTTGCAATCACATCCCACTGTTAACATTTTTGAATATTTCTACATATATATATTTTTTTAATGTTTATTTATTTTGAGAGAGATGGAGCACAAGCATGGAATGGGTGGGGGGAGAATGAGAGAGAGAAAGAGAGAATCCCAAGCAGGCTCCACACTGTTAGCACAGAGCCCATCACGGGACTTGATTTCATGTCCCTCAGATCATGACCTGAATAGAGTTGGACCCTTAGGGCACCTGGTGACTCAGTTGGTTAAGCATTGACTCTTGGTTTTAGCTCAGGTCATGACCTTACGATTTCTTAAGTTAGAGCCCTGCATTGGGCTCCATGCTGGCAGCAGGGAGGATGCTTGGGATTTTCTCTCTCTCCCCTCTCCCTGCCCCTTCCCTACTCACACTGTTTCTGTATCTCTCAAATAAATAAATAAACTTAAAAAAAAAGAGCTGGACCCTTAGCCTACTGAGCCACCCACATGCCCCTACTTACATCTATATTTTAACTTTAAAAATTATTACTGTTTTACTAACCTCTTTCCTAAGCTTAATGCATTTACATACATGATCAACCAAGCATGGAATGACATTCTACACCATTAATATTCTTTTTCAGCATCATTTGTATTCACCTGTTAATTGGACATTTATTAATTTGTCCTGTTCTTCACCAATATAAACAAGTGAAGTACACATATCTATTGTTAAAAGCTCATTCATATTTATGATTATTCTTTTAGGACAGTGGGTCTTAACTCCATGCATAAAATCACTTGTAGAGTTCTTTTTAATACAGATACCAACTGTTGACATGAGTGTAAACTGACACGTTAATGAGGATAACGCTAGTTACTCTATTAAACAACAGACAATAGGATTTTATTTATCTTGGACATAATAGTCTAATGTTTGGCTATTCTGTGGATAAGAAGACCTTATTCTTTACTTTTTCATTGTGATTCAAGGACCCATATTCCTTCTATAGTGTAGGGCTCGGCTGTTCGAAAGAGGACTAGATATCTTCATAGATAAACAGGAGATACGGGAGCCTGGGTAACTCAGTCGGTTGAGCGTCTGACTTTGGCTCAGGTCCTGATCTCACAGTTGATGAGTTCGAGCCCTGCATTGGGCTCTGTGCTGACAGTTCAGAGCCTGGAGCCTGCTTTGGATTCTGTGTGTCTCTCTCCCTCTCTCTGCCCCTCCCCCGCTCATGCTCTGTCTCTTTGTGTCTCAAAAGTAAACATAAACATTTTAAAAAATGTTTTAAAGATAGACAGGAGATAAAGAGAAAGAGCACGAAGCCACTGCCATATCTGGGATTCCTCAGTCTAGACATGACACACTGTCTCTGCTTTCTGTTAGGAAGAACTAGTCATGTGCCTCCTGCACCATGCAAGGAACGCTAAGAAATGTAGTCTGTGAATGGGTTGCCACTTCTCACTGCCAAGGACTTACTGCCTCTTGCCAGAGAGGAAGAAGGAGTTTTAGTGGACAGTTAGATATGTTTGCTACTTTGGCAAAACCAAACGTGGAAAGCAATTTGTCAGTATCAAAGTTTAATGTGACTCAACAGTTTCATTTCTGAATATTAATCCTACAGAAATTGTCACACAGGTAAAGAGAAGGATATCCATAAAGAATGTTCATTGTTTCTGTTACTTATAACAACAAAAATGGGAAAATAATTTCAAATGTCCATCTTGAAATGTCCGCAATGGCTAAATACATTGAATTATTTCAATGTATGCAATAACTATTAAAATATTAGATCTGTATATCCTGAAATGTAAGGATGGCTATAATATATGTTATTGAGTGGAAAGACATAGAAAAATATGTTCAGTCTGATTATATACAGGGAGTGAAGGGAGAAAGTGGAAGATGGGGCCCTCACCAATTTTTTTTAAATGTTTTGTTTATTTTTGAGAGAGAGCAAGTGGAAAAGTGCAGAGAGGGAGGGAACAGAAGATCTGAAGTGGGCTCCTCACTGACAGCAGAGAGCCAGATGGGGAGCTCAAATTCACAAACCGTGAGATCGTGACCTGGGCCGAAGTCCCACACTCGACCAACTGAGCTACCCAAGTGCCCCTTCACCAATTTTTTAAACTTTTTTATTACTCGAAATTTAAAAAATAAGCCCAGATTACATCAGCATTTTCAAAACCCAGATTCCCAGACCTCACCCCAAATCTACGTAATCAGAATCTCCAAGAGGTAGGACCCAGAAATTTGTAGTTCATAAGAGCTTCACAGTTCATAAGAGCTTCATAGATTTTGATAAATTGCCAAAGTTGAGACTACAGCCTTAGGATAAATTTCTAAAAGTAGAATTACTATGTCAAAGGATATGAAAAATGTTAAGGCTTCAATAAGAATTGACAAATTGTCCTTTCGTAACGTACCAATTCACATTCCCACCAGCAGTGTGTAAAAGCTCATTCCATCATCAGCACTGAGTGGTGCAAAGTGTTTTAATCTTTGCCAGTTTGATAAATGAAAAATAGTATATCTGATTTATTTAGACATAAGCACCAGTTTGTTGCATTTAGTTCTCTTTGGGGGACATTCTGCCCCATCTGTCTTTCTGTGAACTGGGTAGATTCATCTGCCTAAGTTAATGTTTCATTATAAAAATCACTTTGGGAACTTGTTAAAAATGTAGGTTTTGAGCGCCCCCTCTCCACTTCCAATTCTAACTGATCAGGTCAAGATAGGGTTTGGAAATATGGACAGGAAAGACAGGGTCAGACACTTTACAAAGGACAGGTGCATCCCAGGCAGGAGCATCAGAAGAAAAGGGAACAACGGTGGATTTAGAATATGGGTATGTCATATCCCTAGAATAGACCTTTCGCTCATGACTTGCCCTGCCCTCTGCCCAGGACTCAGCTCCCCTGGCCTCCCAGCATCCACCAGGCTCCAGCCCTAGTCTTGTCTACTTGTCATTAAAATTCACATCGATTTCTTTCCCTCTGCACTCCTGCGGCCCTCGGTGTCCAAACAGCTCATCCTGACACTTAATCACGCACTGCAATTACTTTAGATAGATGAGAATCGACTTACAGTAATAAAGATATAGTCTAATGAAAGCTGGAGAAGTATTATTTCAGGACAAAAAGAAATGCCCCAGGATAGCCTGGAAAATAATCCTGCAATAAATTACTTTTGTGTTGACACTAAATTAGAGACAAAGGCATCTCTATAGAAGGTGAAATTTGAAGTCACACAGCCTTAAAGAATTAGAAATGAGTGCTTCTCTGTCAAACAAAGCAAAGGTCTCTTTTATTCTTCCAAAATGGCAAAGATTAAAAATCCTTGATACCACTCAGGGATGATTGTAGACTGAGCAACCCAGGTGGTTCTTATGATCAGACAAGTTTGGAAAAGAGCATCTCTCTGCCGGTGTTCTCAACATCGTCTGCTTATTAGAATCATCAGACACACATTTAAAAATGAGCCATGTTCAGCCCCACCCCAGAGATTCTGTTTCAATTGGGATTTTTTTTAAAGCTTCTTAGATGATTCTAATGTACAGCTAAGGCTGAGACTCATTGTCCAAAGTAATACCCAAAAAAAAGCACCTTGTGTAGATCTCACATATATTTCGTTATTCTTTGCTACTCTAAGAGGAGGGGCTATATGAGTTTCTTTTCTAGAGGAAGTAGTGGACTCTCAGAGATTTATTGGCTATTTTCCTCAAATCTCTTGTCATTTGTGAGGCATATGAGTGAATTTATTTTCATTTGTTCAGTCATTCAGTCCTTAGCAAGTAAGCATTGAGGAGTTTCTCTGCCGGGAGCTCTGCTGATGTTGGGGATACTGCACCTCCATGATGTATGGAAGTTAAATAAGTAATTGCACTAAAGCTGAGTTTGTGCGTAGGCTCCAGTGATGTCCTGCTTTGACTATGAAAGTTAACTAGCATGAACCATTTTCAAAACACGCCGCCTTTGTCCAAATTGAATACAATGTGCTTAAAAAAAACTTTCCTATGAGGTTACTCCTTCTAACTGACTGTAAATCTACAAGTATTTTATCAGAAGATAATTTTGCAGGTTACTCCTGGGTATTTCTTTCTAACCTGAAGGAACATTTCTCAACTTTTATTAGGCTAGTTTATATTATGACCAAGCTGATTCTTCTTTATCTAAACTTTAGACTGTAGAGTAGTTGTATAGCAACAAGGCCAGCTCATGAGGGCATGTGAGTCCAGCTTAGAAGATAATGGGTGCTCTACGATCCTGTACAGAAGGCTGGTACTGGATCATGGATCTAAAGGCGGTGTGTCGTCAAATGGGTTCCCTGTTGTCAGCACCAGTGGACAAAGAGCACATGTGATCTTTACTTCTCTTTGGGAAGGGAAACAATAAAAGGGAACCATAAAGATTTCCCTTGTGTCAGTGATGGCTGTTACCAAAAGGATTCTTTTTTTTTTTAATGTTTGTTTATTTTTGAGACAAAGCATGAGTGGGGGAGGGGCAGAGAGAGAGGGAGACACACAATCGGAAGCAGGCTCCAGGCTCTGAGCTGTCAGCGCAGAGCTCTCTACATGGGGCTCAAGCTAAAGATCATGACGTGAGCCGAAGTTGGACCCTTAACGAACTGAGCCACCTAGGCGCCCCATTTTTTTTAATGTTTATTTACAAAGGATTTCATGTTATGAGCAGAGTACATCCAATGTAAATGAAAGTTTTACTGATGATCCAGCAGCATTCAAAGCTTTTTCTGTGACCATAAAGTTCATTGAACCATAGGTTTCATGAGCCCAGGTTCATCAGTCCCAGTTGACTAATCCCTTATTCCTGCAAGTACTGAGCAGTCCTGTATAAGAGACACAGTCTTACCTGACCTTTCCACGTAGCCCTGCTCGGCAAGGCAACAAAGAGCCTAGCATGTGAAACCAGAGCACATTTTTAGACCCCCAAGAGCTGGTGTATGTTGATTACTGTATTTCTGGTGTCATATACATAAGAGATCCCTAACTTAATTGAGAGCTCCTTCATTATCTGGGCATTGGGAGGAAATGTTATTTCTGAGGCCTGAGGTCATGCATGTACTAGCCCAGAGTCCAAAATACTAAATACAGCCTAAGACCCTGATGGGTAACATGGAGCTGTGAGCTACTGAACATTTGGTCGACTGGGAGCAGCTTTCTGTCCACAGATGAAAAGGGGCCAAATGAGACACAATAGAAAAGGCGTTGGGAAAGCCGGATAAAGCAGCATCAAGCACAAAACCAAAGCAGATGTTGTCAAAGAGTAGAACTTTTGAAGGTGTTGAAGCATGATTGACAGGGTGTGGACTGCATCCATGCACCAAACAGAGGCACAAGCGGGGGACTGCCCTTAGAAAGCTGTGCATCCTGCTGCTAGCCTGCCTATGTTGCTTTCTTGTAGGTCACATTAGGTCATCATATAGACTGATAGTTGCTTTTATTTCTTATCTGCCCGTGAGCCCCAGCCTTTCCTCAGCTGGGACACATCCAGTTTGTTGACCACTTGGGTCTGTATTGTTTATAAACCTCATTGATATCATGAGGTACAATATGGCCACCAGCTAGGACACTACTTAGTAGAAGGGTACAAACAGCAGAGGCAGTTGGAGTGCATTGCTGAGGTCAGAACTCGTAAGCCCATCCAACTTCAGGCCCGTATATACGTATCTCGGAAATGGCCGGACCAACAGACCAGAAGCTGGAAGAACGGAGATGCTCTTTTTTGCATCAGTGAGTCTTGTGTGGAGAAGAAGGCTGTGTTCAAATACTCTTAAGAATTCTTATAAGCACTAGGTGAAAGCACAGAAGTAAAAGGAAGACCTTTGTGCTTAGCCTGGAAGGAAATCTAGAGTTCAAGCTGGTCTTTAAAAAAAATATCCTGTCTCCCTGCTTGAAGCCATGGGGGGGAGAGGGGGACAAAAAAACAAAATCAAAAACTAAAGGACACAACACAGATTAAATCCTGCTCCTCCTTCAGAACACAGATCAAATCACACTTTCTCATTGAATCAGTTCCTAACCCCAAAGAGGAATAATTTTCTTCGAGCTTTGAACAATAGCTTTGTTCATACTGCTAAGAGAGCAGACATCTCACGGCTGCTTACAGATCTATGTTTTGTATGAGATTGTGAGTTTTTGAGAGCGAAACAGCCAGGAATCACTTTGACAAATGGGCTCTTTGTGAACTGATTTTTGATGAATTCACCTGCAGGTGGAATTCTATTTCATTCAATTTGGATCTCTAATACCTAGTATAATCTCTGCCATGCAGCAGAGTGGTGGTGGCATAAGTGTTGGTGGAACTGAAAAACAGACAAATATTTTCTCTGCTTATAAAAATAATGCATTTTCATGCTTGCTGTCAAAAAGTAAAATCAAAGTATGGAATATAGAGGGGAGAAATCAACAAATTTACGTTTTCAAGCACATAGACTAATGTACATCAGCACATCAGTTCTGAGAGCAAAAAAATAACAGTCGCAAAGATGACAACACAGAAACAAAGACACATGAAATTTTGCCAATGAGGGTGGGAATCTACCCTTTCGCGGGCCCACAAAACACTATACGGCTGCCAAACTGAATTGGAAGCAGAATGTCATCCTCTTCCATTTTCATATTTACTGTCTCCAAACTCCAAAGGAATCCTCTAATATCTGTGCCTCTTAAGGGCCGTGATCAACCACAGTGACCCTATGGCAGGTGAAATACTGTGGCAGCAGAGCCCCTGGGCTTTGATTGCAAATGGAAGTGATGTCACATGTGATGACGTCTTTGCGATGGCATTCTCACTAGAACTGACTTCATATTTCTAATAAATGTTCAGCTGAAAAATACACAGAGAATGGAAAACACGAATTATGCAACTGAGAGTTGTGATTTCCTGTTCAATATTATGGAGGAGGTGAGAATAGAACAGTAAGAGAGAAACTATTCTTAAATGCTTCTTTTTGATGAATTGTTTCTTCTTTTGGTTTCCCCACTCTCTATACTGTCTATAGAGTCTACTACATGATTTGTTTATTACACTATGTTTATGTGTCTTACAGAAAGAACATTTTGGTCATGGAAAAGACCTTAGACATAACACATATATGTACAACAAATAATCAGCAAAATGTGGTGGTTTTTTTTCTTAGGGAAAGGAACATTCTCTTGGTATATGGTCCCACCTGCCATGGCTAACTTCAGGCTACAAATTTTTCTAAGTTTTACATTTTATTTGGCTTTAAAAATTATATTAGTGGCTTAACATTGAGTACAACAAAAATTAAGGCTTGAGGTTTTCATTACTTTCACTGATAATTATTCCTCCATCTCTATCGTAATTCAATTAGGTAAACTAAGTCTGAAGAGGTGCTTAAGTTATTAACAATTGTGTCCCAGAATAAGTTATAATAACAGCTTCCTGTATGTCACACCTTTGCTCAGACCACAGCTTTCTTAAGAAATGACGTATTTTAAACATCAGATTTGATAGCTAGAAACTCAAGGGGAACCTCCTCCTGTCTATGGTAGTTTTGAGCAGAAGGAAGAAGCATATCAAAATGATATGTATGGAAACATTTTCTCTATATAAATCACTTTCTCTATTTTAAAAGCATGTAACATTATCTGCTGCCCTTGGGTAAACTTCCTCTGTTTGCCCATGGACAAATTACCACTGTCATTTCCCAAATGACAACCAAAGGCAAAAGTTGGCTCTGGTGGCACCTTTTGCCTTCCCATACCTCCCTGTGATGCCAAAAATGTCCTAGATGTTCTTAAACCCATGCAGCTTTATTCAGATTTGGCTACCGCGTTTAAGTTTCTGAGTACAAAAAGAACCTTCTTTACTGTACACATTCAACACTTTCCTTTCTCTTAACTTCAATACATTTTGATAAAGTTTTTGTCTCCCATGCCTCAGGCCCTGCTCTGTGCCCTTACCATAGCCTTCAAGGGTAAAGGAACAACTACGATGTAGATACTAAAAGAGCTCAGATTCAAAGAAAGGGAAAGATGGAGGGTTGAGGTTGTTTGTTTCTCAGCACCCAAATCGGTGTCTGGAGATAACTGTTGTTCATTCAGTACAAATTTGTGGACTAAACAACAAATGAGTGGGTGGCATCAGTAATGTCACTGGCTGTGAGTGTGTGGGTAGGATTCAAAAACAGAGGTGTGGGCAGGTGTTACAGGTGGGCAAAGCTGTGTATGCAAAGGCACAGGGGCAGGAAAGCAGTCCGGGAGGACATAAAAGCCCGGGTCGGGGAAGCCGTGGGCCTCCTTGGCCCACACACTTGAGCTGTAGGAAGATGGGCCAGAGGAATGGAGAACCATGTCAATGGCCTTCGTGGGAGGGAGCCCAGGGAACTGGCATCGGGGTGTAGGGCAGAAAGATTCTTTTCCTTACTGTTTGCTCTACTATGGGACTAGAAAATGTGTGTTTAAGCCGAGACACAGAATAATTATTAACCTCCCTGAGAAATGACCTTAGCTTTGCCTCCCATGGTTTGTGTGAAGAGCCGTAGCCCTGAAGCCAAGGATCTTGTACTCCACTTCCGGTTGACCTTACTTTCCCTCTGCTTCAGTTCTCTTAGCTGGAGAAGTTGGGTAATAATAAGATTTACCTCACCTACTTGTAAATAATAAAGTGGAAAAGAGGTAACAGCGATAGCAAAAGTTTCATTTTTCACAGATTGATTCATTGCTTCTTTGGAATTCATCCTTATCCTCCACTGCACGTAGATTGTGCCACCTTATCTGTTTATGTAAAAAATATATGCACATACATATATCCATACATACGTGTGTGTACTCCTTAGAATAATGGTGAGCACTCAGTGTATGCTGGCTGTGGTGTGCTAACTGCCTTCATTAGGTCATTTAACCCTCAGAACAACTTTGTGAGGTCATTGTTGCTGTTCCTCCAGTTTACAGATGAGAAAACTGAGGTTTACCAAGGTTACATAGCTAAGAGGTAAGAGAACGAAGACACAATCTTAGTTTTTCTGAATCTAGAGACTGCCTCCCAAATATTATACACATGTGGATAATTTCTCCAACTTTTGTTGTTATATTTCTCTGAAAAAAATAGTTTAGGATACTTTTAACAACTGTATCAAGGTATAATGATATCCAATAAGCACCTATTTAAAGTGTACAACTTGACAAGTTTTGGCATAAGTATCCACCCATGAAACCATTACCACAATTAAGAAAATAAACATGTCCGTCACCCCTAAAAGTTTCTTTGGGCCACTTTGTAATCTGTCCCTCCCATCCCTCCCTGCCCTGGGTCTCACCGCCAAACAACCACTGATCTGCTTTTGCTCATTAAAGATTAGTTTGCATTCTCTAGAATTTCAGCATGGGTAGAATCCTACATTTTGCACTCCTTTTTAAACTGGGTTCTTCACTCGGCATAATTATTTTGAGATATACCCATATTTCTGCAGGCATCGACGGTTCATTCCTTTGTGTTACTGAGTAGCATTCCATTGTATGGGTGTACCGAAACTTGTTTATTTATGACAACTTTTATTACTTCTCTATATTCTAGAATATGGAAGAAGTAAAAACACCAATCACATTTGTAAATCTGGCAGTATTCTGTTACTTAATTTATATTTATTTTAATACTTAATTGTACACGTTTTCCTGAAATGTGAAGTAGGTATCTAAATTGAAAAGGAATGACAGAGGGAATTAAGATAGGAGACAGGAGAAAATGGATAAGAATTGTATCCCAGGTGTCATATCACTCCAATTTTTTAAAGCCATAAGTTAGGTTTGAAAGTTTCTCCTTATATGCATGCATATAAAATCTATCTTTTTGCATTCTACATGTAAGTTTCTAAAATGGAAATATTACTTCAAATCAAAGTAATCTGATGTGGTGCTATAAACCATAAAAACTCTCTCCGTGATACAGTGCTTCCGGTGCCTCCACGGAAATTCCTACATCTTTTCTCTGGCCACGCAGTTGTCAGGGGTCAGTAAAGTCTTCCATGTGAGGTACATTTACACCATGAAAGAATACTTTAAGGAAAGACAGATGACTCTCTTTTCGGATTTGCAGATTGCAATCCATATGACACCCAGCTCCAGATGGTACGGCAGAAAGCCCGCGGATGTCAGTCAGATGGACTGGGATCTGGCTCCCCTGAGCCTCAGTTGCCCTGTTTGTAAAACCAGAATAAGGAGGAAGGCTGTGTTGGGCTTTTAAGTAAGAAGGCACTTGAGAGCACATGGTACATAGAAGATATTTATAAATGGTATTTTCCTCCCCCTGCCCCTCCCAAGGCCTTTTTCCTTAAGACTTTTTAGGCCCCCCAGGAAGTAGAAGGGCTTTGATATCCATTCCTTTCCAGCACTTTGCAAACCCTTTCTTACCAGCCTCTATCACAGAGCTAGGCATGAAGCTGGCACCGGGATATTTGTTGAATAAACGCCCAAAGGAGACCTGTTCTTCCTAGAAGTGGCATCCAAACAAATCCATGGCTGTGCAGACCGAGGCCTGAGAGGGATCGTTTCATGGCCTTGTGCCCATGAGAAGCACAAAGGAGTTTCTCCTGGGGCTTGAGGCAGTGGTGGGACTGATGTTGCGCACAGCTTTGTTAGCTGGTGCACTGGTTAGATCCTTTGTGGGAGGTGACAGAACAGATTGGGAACCAAGGGTTTGATTATTGTGGCCTTTCTCTGGGAATGGCACCCACTGGGAAGTGTAACATCTTATTAAGGACCATTTAGTGTAGCTAGAGGGTTGGTACACTCTCGGTTAGTAAACCAAATACCGTGCTATTGTGAGAAGCCCAAGTAGGTGCCCAGGGAGTCCATCAAGACACCCTTGTGAGACTTTAAAAGCATAGAAACTTGACTGTATTGAGTGAGAGAAAGTGGCAAAATCGTTTCCAACAGCAGCAGGTTCATTCAGGCCTGATTTCTGGGTCTGCAGTCAGGCCATTGTCCAGCGATTGTTTGTTCTGTGAGAAGTGTCCGTGCACTGTGTGTCCTGGGCGTCTGTCATCTGTGCCCTGCCCCGCTGCCTTCCCCTCACAGACGTGAAGGTCAACAACAAAAGCCAGAGACAGAACTCCAAGTGACCCCGTAAAGCCAACAGTGGGGTTGCTTTCGAAAGATGGAATGAGGCATGGGAAATAACGGGGTGAAAACATTTTAAGAAGCAATGGAATAAGAGGAGTCCAAAGTGATTTAAAAATTAAAGAACAGTTAATGTGTTTAAACTGCTCCCTCCACTAACACAGAAGACTTCTGGAGGGGTGGTCAAACCTGGCTTGAGTACCGAGTCGGCCTCTAAGGAGATAAACGGCCCAGGGAGACCACCTCACTTCCAGAATGCACAGTTCTCCCATCTGTGAGCTAGGGATTCATAGTACCTGTCCTGCCGAACTATCTGGAAGAGAACTAAATGGGATCAGAGTGTGGACAGACAAACCACACACAGAACTCCTTCACACACAGGAGGTGTTCAGTGGATCTTTGTCGCGTGGAAGCCTAAAGGAGGCCTCTTCCTCTTAGTTATCCAAATAGAAAGAATCTGGCTTCCCTCCTTCTCTTTAAACAATATTTGGTCGTATTTTATGTGTCTATGAAGGAATTTTCGTATTTTATGTGTCTTTGAGGGAATTTTCGTATTTTATGTGTCTCGAAGAATTTTCGTCAAAACGACTCGAATTTCCCTTTAGCCTTGATTCTTTATGTGTAAAATGGGGACAATTGCACCTGCCTCCCGGGGACCCCGTGAGAACCACAGGAAATCGGCGAAAGTACTCGGTGCACACCAGGTCCACTGCTGCTCAGCAAGCATCTAAAACCGCTCCTCTGTCAACAACAGAAACACCCTATCCCGTTGCTAATACTTGTCAGTGTGTGAATAATTCAGATAAGTAGAGTGGCTTTGATAAACAGGAAAGTAAACAAAGCTAATATTTGGTAATTTTCCATTTGAAACCAAGAGGTTTCTGTTTTTGCCAAATGGAAAGAGATTTGTCATGCATGCAGTTTTATTTTTCCACATAGTTTAGTATACATGGAAAATTCAATTAAGAAAAATGATTTTGTTAGTGAATCTCTATCAAATTTTTTAAGGGCAGCTACCCAGTGTTTTTAGAATTTTAGGGGAGTTCCATCAGTGAACAGCGCTTGCTTTGGCTGTGACCTTTCTGCTGGTTTAAACCTGTCGGTCTGACCACAGAATCAAGGTCCCAGGGCACAGACTTGTTTTCTCTCCCTCTAATCTATTCATCACCCCTATTTTGCTGATGCTGACCAGAAGATTTCCTTTTTTAAGTAAGAAAAAAATTTATCTGCTTAACTTTATATAACGTGCATGCATGAATTGAAGTGAAATAAGCAATATTTTGCCTGTCCCTCTACCACCTCCACAACCCCCTCCTCCTCATTTCATATTTGACTTACCTGTCCTAACGCTCCAAAATGAGTTTCTGAACCTGTTTTCAAAGTATCACTGTGTGTAGGTGAAAAAGTATGTTTCCAAAAGGATATTCATCTAGAACAATACTGTATTATTACTTGACAGTCATGTGTTCTACTTCTTTCTAAATAAGGTCCCTGATTTTTTATGTTTATATAAGTTAAACAATGAGTAATCTCTTTATTTCATCTTTGGCGCGCTTCATAAATTATAAACACAGTCTTCAGAGAACATGGAAATTACCAATTTTTGTAAAATATGATCATTAACAAAGAAACATTCTATAGAAATTGGGGCTCTTCAGCCTGCAGAAATTTGGGGGACTTCCCCACATAATAAATACTTGCTGAAAAACCAGAGATGTCATTGTGATTCTCTTCCTGTGACCCTACATTAGAACATCAGGAAGGGTGGTAATAATCTGGATGAGAACCACTTAAAAACAAAAAACAAACCAAAGAAAGAAAGAAAGAAAGAAAGAAAGAAAGAAAGAAAGAAAGAAAGAAAGAAGAAAGAAAGAAAGAAAAGTAAATCATGTCTTGAATAGTTCCACTGAGGCTGGGTAAACTGAAGCCACACACAATGACCTTAAGGAAAAATATCACATCAAAACCAAAATGTGGGAACAGAATTTATTTTTTAAAAATTTTTAATGTTTTATTTATTTCTGAGAGAGAGAGAGAGAGAGAGAATCTGAAGCAGGCTCCAGGCTCTGAGCTAGCACTGAGCTAGCCCCGATGCAGGGCTTGAACCCATGAACCGTGAGATCATGACCTGAGCTGAAGTCGGAGGCTTAACTGACTGAACCACCCAGGCGCCCCTTGAATTTAAAAGTAATAACATAAGGGGCTCCTGGGCGGCTCAGTTGGTTGAGTGTCCAACTCTTGATTTCAGCTCAGGTCATGATCCCAGGGAGTGGGATTGAGTCCTGTGTCAGGCTGCGCACTGAGTGTGGAACCTGCATGATTCTCTCTGTCTCCCTCTGCCCCTCATCCCCCCTCACTTTCTCTCTAAAAATAATAATAACAATAATAATACCTAATGTTTAAGTGCACATGTGTGCATGAATCAATGTATCTAGGTTGCATCCTGGCTCTGGTTTACTAGCTAAGTGGCTTTTGACAAGTGACTTACTCCCTCTGCTCTTTGCTTCCTTATCTTCGCCATCAAATGGAGAGAGCGATAGTGCCGTGCCCTTACCACTGAGCTGTTAGAGAGCTAGACAACAAAATTCATAAAAGCATGGTGTCTGGCACTGAGGAAGCCCTCAGTAAGTATTATTTAATAAACATTATGGTATAATAAACAAACAGTTCTAGAACTGAGCATAAATGACATGTTTCTTTAAGATTAGTAACAGGCAGGGGCATCTGGGAGGCTCAGTCGGTTAAGCGTTGTGTTTGACTTCGGCTCAGGACATGATTTTACGATTTGTGGGTTCGAGCCTCACATCAGGCTCTGTGCTGACAGCTGGGAGCCTGGAGCCTGCTTCAGATTCTGTGTCTTCCTCTCTCTCTGCCCCTCCCCTGCTGACACTCTGTCCCTCTCTCAAAAATAGATATTTTTTGAAAATTAGGAAAAAAAGAAGATTACTAACGGGCAGGACAGTTATAAAGAAGAAATAGGGATGATTTGGTGGGTTTTGGCCCCTAAACAGGTTTCCGGCACATACTGAGGTCAACTCACCAGGTTTAACCCTGGGGATAAACGGACAACTATCACACCAAAGAGCTCAAAGAACAAGTAGGTGAATCTCTGAAGCTTTTAAACATTTTTTTATCTTACTGACCTCCCTGGATACTATATCAAAACAAAACAAAACAAAGCAAAACCCTGTATTTATTTTGCAAAATCATAGGTTTCTACTGCGGAGGTTAAATGTATAGAAATATTTGAATTCAATAAATACAGTTATGAATGTCAACTTGAGTATCACCTGACTGACGCTCTAGGTGTGTCACCATCCCCTGAACATGTCACTTTCGCAGACAACAGCATCCTTGTGCGGCTTTTCTCTGTCTTCCTCACCTGGAGGACTCCAGGAATGCTCCCACACGAGAATGAGATTTTCCACATACCATGCAATTCTTAACGAAATCCAGCCCAAGACAAATGCGGGCCACAGGCACAAGTGTCACAGCAAGGCAATCTTGTTCTGGATCCGAAGGATGTATGTTTGCTTTGCCTAAAATGATTTGTTGATTCATACACATTTTTTTCAGGAAGTTTCTTGAATTGGACACATTTTAATGTTTTTTTCCCAAGCAGCCACTAAACCGTGAAACTTAAACAGAATTAGGCATGTGTTTTGATTTGTCTTTTGCTCTGCCAAGTTGGAAAAGTTCCCACTACCAAGTGATTTATTTGCCAACAAAACCTCAAAAGCACAAATGAGGCCCTAAGGGTTACAAGTTCTTTTGTAATATCTGTGTTCTGATGGATGGCTAATTATGTTTGGCTTAAGACAGATTGATAGCAAAACAAAAATTAAGAGAGCTAGAATTCTAACACCTTTTACTCCAACTCCTAATGTTACTGATGAGTTGTTGAGGCTATAATGACCCAACCAAAATTCCTTAGAGGGTGCATGGGGGGCTCAGTCGGTTGAACGTCCGGCTTTGGCTCAGGTCATGATCTCACGGTTCGTGGGTTTGAGCCCCGCATTGGGCTCTGTGCTGACAGCTAGCTCACAGCCTGGAGGCTGCTTCAGATTCTGTGTCTCCCTCTCTCTCTGACCCTCCCCTGCTCACCCTGTCTCTCTCTATCTCTCTCAAAAATAAAAATGAAACATTAAAAAAAATTTTTTTTTTAATTCCTTAGTAACAGAAAGCCGATTGAGGGTGTTTCTCCTGCTCTTATGCACATTTCACAGAAAGCCCAGGGATACCACCCCCTAACTCAGACCCTCACAAGCCCCCGCTGCTGATGCCAACACAATCCCACTCCAGAAGTTAGGGATTGTCTATTGTCAGTTCATGTCTACTACCAAGGATCATTAAATACTATACTTAAAAATCAGGAACAGCCCAATGTCCATAAGAGGGAACTGTTTCCACAGATTGAGCCTAGGCAGGTAATGGAGTTGCGGACATTTATTTAACACCGTGTTTTTGAAGACTATTTAATGACATGGAAAAATAATCCTGGTGTGTTATTTACTAAGTGAAAACAGTGGACTACAAATTTCCATATCAATTTTATATCATACTGTATATATTTAAAAAATAATTTTAAAAACTTGGAAGGAAAGACATGAAACTATTAATGATGCTTCACTTTGGTAGGTAAAATTGGGGATGATTTTTGTATTTCTATGTACACTTTTCCTATATATACTTTTACATATTTTATTCTGTGGCTATGGATTAGAGTTATAATTTGGAGGACAAAGAATGTTGTTTCACATAATCCAATGTATTTGTGGTCAACTAGAAGAAGGAGTCATAGCTATACAAACTATCCTTTTTTCTTTTAAAGAACATGACAGCTTGAATATGATGTATGTACCATCCACTCATGACTTTGGCTTGGCTAGGAAGGTATAGAGACTTTGGCTTTGATTTTGAAATGAGAACCACTGGATGGCTTTGGTAGAGGAGTGGCTTGATTTTAACGAGATTACTCTGGCTTCCATGTTTAGCCAAGCTAAACAAGGATGGTAGCGGTAGAAGAGGTAGTGAGAAGAACTGGATTTCAGTTACTTATACATCATGGTGTTAGATTTTAAAAACCATTTTAAAATCTATTTATTATATGCAGATTTGAATATGTCATTACATTTTATCAATGGAACTTGG
>NW_027532605.1:2918931-2963101 GCF_008692635.1 Crocuta crocuta
TTAAAAAAAAATAAAAGTCTGAGTATAGCAGGTCTTTTTCCTGAAAATAATACCAGGTCTGCTTTTACCTTTCCTTTTCAGACACCTCCTACTATGCTAACTAACAGTTGCTCTGTCTCTTTGGAGAGCAACCAAGCTTTAAGACTATGAATCTCAAAGACTCATAGAGGCAAGAAGATTGAAATTAAAAATTCAAAAGCATTATATGAAAAGAAGGAGATGGTACCTAAGATAGGGAGGATTTCTGAGGAGGGAAAAAGAGAAACTGGGGTAGAATTAAATTTGTCTTGGACACAGGAAAGGATAGAATTGATACCACATATAATAAATGGGTGATGTGTCAGGCACACTTGAGCACACACTGTAGGGAAGTGGAAGAAAATGGTATACGGAAATCAGAGGCAGAAGGGCCAACACACATAGAATTGAAGAGACCAAAACAAATGGAACAAAAATAACAATCAAAAATATATTCTCAAAGAATCCTTTTCTGGGTTGTCAAAAAACCCATTTGGAGTAGAGTTGAGAGAGTTAATGAAAGTATACTACATTCCTTACTCTTTTTTTTGTTTGTTTGTTTTGTTTTGTTTTTAAATATTTTTATTTATTTCTAGGAGAGAGAGAGAGACAGCGTGAGGAGGGGAGGGTCAGAGAGAGAGGGAGTCACAGACTGAAACAGGCTCCAGGCTCCGAGCTGGCAGTCAGCACAGAGCCCGACGCGGGGCTCGAACCCACGAACCGCGAGATCATGACCTAAGCGAAAGTCGGACCCTTAACCGACTAAGCCACCCAGGCGCCCCCATTCCTTACTCTTTAATGGAATTTCAAAAGCTTACCTGTCACTCCAGACACTATCAGTGAAGTTTCAATCACAATGCCATGCAACCACGGTGTCTTGTGATTGGTGCAAATGAAAATGACAGAGAGATGGAACAACTGGGACTGTGCATCACCCAGCCGTGCCATCAGTGCAGCAGTCCGCAGGGAGAGCGGCGTGGATTAGCGTGAAGTCATCCACCGAGTGGCTGTGGTGAAAACACAGCTGAGAACCACTAGATGCAAAAATACTTTTGATAAACTCAAAGGTAATTGCTAGAAGCATATGAAACTATATGGATACCTTCCAAGTAATGGAGAAGATGAAAGAAAAGAACGATGGGCTGTATAGGAAAAGACAGGCAAAGGAAGTAGAAAATCAGGTGACAAAGTAAAACAAAAGCATTTAAATGTGGCCACGAATGCAAGTGGATTAAGCGGTCTTTAAAGATAAAAGGATTTTCGAGGCCCCTGGGTGGCTCAGGGGGTTAAGCGTCCAACTTCAGCTCAGGTCATGACCTCATGGTCTGTTAGCTCTAACTCCACGTCGGTCTCTATGCAGACACCTCAGAGCCTAGAGCCTGCTTCGGATTCTGTGTCTCCCTTGCTCTCTGCGCCTCCCCCACTCACGTTCTGTCTCTGTCTCTCTCAAAAATAAACATTAAAAAATTTAAAATAAATAAAAATAAAAAGATTCTCACCTAGAATCAAAACAAAATTCAGCAACATGCTGTTAACAAGCAACCCCTAAAATGAAGTACTAGAAAAGTTAAAAGTAAAAGGCAAGGCAAAGATATATTAGGCGAATGCAGACAAAAAGAAGGCACGGTCACTACATCTGATGTTATAATAACATCATAAAATAGAAATGAGTTTCAATAGCTGACATTCATTTAGCGCTAAGGACATGTAACATCTCATTTAATCCTCATGAGGGTTATGAGGTTGTTAGACAATGTCACATTCCAGCTCAAAAGCAATAACCAGGATAAATATGATGACTGTAAGAGACAATTTCAAATGGACATATACCATTCACAGAGCAGTATGCAACAGATCATTCTGAATCAACATATAAAGTAAAAATTGTAATAAACGCAAGAAGGGATGAGAAAAATCGAGTAGTGGTGGGACACTTTATCGTACCTTTCTTAGTTTCTGACCTATCAAGGAGGCAAAAACAAATGAACAGGATGTAAATACTATAATTTAATGAAGTTGGCTTAACAATATATCACAGCATTTTAATGGTGAAAATTGTAAATATTCTAAATGCCAACAGTGGAGAATTTATTAAACAAATCAGGCCAGGGCTAGAGTAACCATCGAACAGCTATAAAATGATGTAAATGTTTTAATAACATTATAATTTAATTATCAGTTAAATGGAAGAGCAGTTACATAATGATATACAGCATGTGCTCTGAATTTTATTTTTTAAGGTGTGTGTAAACATATGTAAATATATATACAAAGAAAGGAAACTAAATGGGTACATCAAAATATTAACATTAGTCATCTCCAGATCTTGTGATTATGGGTGATTTTATTTTCTTATTTTTCCTTTAAAATTTTCTTCAAAGGGTATTTTCACCTCTTCAATTAGAGAAAAACATAACTGACCTTTGTTTAATGATTGGCCGTGATCTTACAAATATCCCACTTGATTCTCACAATGTAGAAGAGAAAGGGTACAGATTTTATACAGGAGGAAATCAAAGCTCAGAGAGGTAACATGGCTTTTTTTTTTTTTTTTTTAATGTCATAGTTAATGGCAGGGCTGGGGTAAAACCCTGACTTCTGACTCCAAATCCTGAGGACTTTCCAGGGCATTCTTCTCGGTAAACCATGTCTCCACAAAGGCCATGTTCAATGCTGCTGGTTCAGCATGTCAAGTGATCCAGCCTCTGAGGTAATAAAATATATAAACCCATACAGCTTGATAGACAGTAGGAGAAAGAGGGGACAATATATAATTAGCTTTAAATGAGCAAGGAGCTTAGGGAATGAGATAATACATGTTGGGGGAAGCTGAAAGTGGAAATAATCATGGGAAGCCAGAGTTGGTCAGTTTCAAAGGCTCTATCACCCGAGGGAAAAATTTTACCTAGTTAGCATCTTTTCTAGAGGTACCCTAGAGAGAAAAAAAAACATCCTTTAAGTATGTTTGTGTGATTTGCACTTTAGGCCAGCCTAAAATGTCACCCTGGGTATCTGTAAACCAACATTAGGAATCATGGTTTTAGTACTGGATCTACGACCGGGCTTCATGCTGCAGTTGAGGGATGGGCCCTTTGGGCACTCACTTTCCACTATTTATGAACTATTATCAGTTTTTCAGTTTCTGTTTCTCTCAGTTGCTTGATAGTTTATTTAATACCTCTGTTGCACTTCAAAATAGATTTCAGACTTTTGTTCAATGGAAAACGTACAGGGACACTTTGACAGTTGCTTTGTAAATGTCAACAATCTTCAGAGAATGATTTTGTTTCTTCAGATTGGAATAATTTTTCCATTTCTTGCTTTAGGAGTTCTACTTCTCTGATTTTTGCACAATATGTAAATTAATAAAAAAAAGTTTTTACTAGTGGAATCTTTGTTATGAAAATGGTTTTTAAATGTTTTTCCAATTACTTAATAATACAAATCTTTGTAAAAATCAAATCATGAAAAGTCTAAAAAGAAACTAAAAATCCCCTGAAATTCCACCAAAATAACAAAACCACCGTGAACATTCTGGCCACTGTCTTTTCATGCTTTTACTGCATACACACTCATATAATTTACCATAAATTAGGTATTATACATGCTGCTTTTTTATTGTAACCATTTTCTTTTTCTGCTTATCTCTATCCATGCCATCACCCCAAAGATATCATTGTTAGCCGATGTGTACTCTTCCGTACCTATACCTGACTACTTAAATAACATGGGAAAATGTACCATTTATCCTTCAATGTATTACCTGTGCTTGTAGAATTTTGTAAATGGGGAAGTCAAGATTTTGTCTTTTATAAAAATGAAGCTTTATTACTCGTTTCTCGGCTTTCCAAATTTCAATTGCAGAAATCTCTAGAATTTAATGGTAGCAAATGGCCCACAGAGTGGATGTGGCACACTTTATTATGCCATTCCTGCTAGGTGGGCAAGCACTTCACCCTGCCAACTTTTCTCTGTCATAAACAGTGTTGTAACAAACAACCTTGTACATACATTCTTATGGGTTAGTGCTCTTATTTTTATGGGATCGATTCCTAGAAATGGGCTCACTAGTCAAAGGTATAAGTACTTTAAATTTTAGGAGATAGTGTCAGGTTGCTTTCCAAATAAGTTGTAGAATGTACATTTTCATCACTAAAGTGTCTGAGGACTCTCTCCCTCACATCTCCATTAGCACTAGGTATTTTCATTCCTTTTCATTCTTGCTTACCTGATTGTTGAGGAACAATCTCTCTCTATATATCTTAAATTTGCTTTTCTCTGACTGAGGCTGGGGACCCTTTCTCACATTTATTGGTTATTAGAATGTGCTCTTTTGTCAATCTCCTATTTACTTTCTTCTATTGGGATTTCTCTTCAATATAAAAGGATTCTTTATATATTAGAAATAAACCCATGCTTGTATGGTCAATTGATCTATGACAAAAGAGGCAAAAACACAGAGTAGAGGAAAGATAGTCTCTTCAATGAATAGTGCTGGGAAAACTGGATGGCTACATGCAAAAGAATGAAACTGGACCACTTTCTTACACCACACACAAAAATAAAAATAAAGACCTAAATGTGAGACCTGAAACAATAAAATTCCAAGAAGAGAACATAGGCAGTAATTCCTTTGACATCAGCTGTAGAAATATTTTTTTAGATAGGTCTCCTGAGGCAGGGAAAACAAAAGCAAAACTGAACTATTAAGATTACATCAAAATAAAAATCTTTTGCACAGCAAAGGAAACCATCAACGAAGCAACCTACTGAATGGAAGAAGATACTTGCAAATGATAAATCTGATAAGGGATTAATATTCAAAATAGATGAAGAGCTTACAGAACTCAACACCAAACAAACAAACAATCCAATTTAAAAGTGGGCAGAGGACCTGAATAGACATTTTTCCAAAGAAAATATGCATATGGCCGATAAACACAAGAAAAGATGCTCAACATAACTAGTTGTCAGGGAAATACAAATCAAAACCACAATGAGATATAACCTCATACTGTTGGTGAGGATGTGTAGAAAAAGGAACCCTCGTGCACTGTTGGTGAGAATGTTATTTGGTGCAGCCACGATGGAAAGCAGTGAAGAGGTTCCTCAAAAAATTAAAACTATAAGTGTGACATAATCCAGTAATTTCACTACTGGACATTTACCCAAAGAAAATGAAAATACTAATTCTAAAAGATGTAGGCACCCCTATGTTTACTGCAGCATTATTTATAATAACCAAGATATGGAAACAACCCAAGTGCCCATCCATAGATGGATGGATAAAGATGTGGTATATATATATACATACAATGGAATATTACTCATCCATAAAAATGAATGAGCTCTTGCCATTTGCAAGAACATGGATGGACCTAGAGGGTGTAATGTTAAGTGAACTAAGTCAGACAAAGAAAGACAAATACCGTATGATTTTACTCATATGTGACTTTAAGAAACAAAACAAATGAACAAAGAAAAATAGAAACAAGCAAAGAAAAAGAACATATTCTTAAATACAAAGAATAAACTGGTAGTGGACAAAGAGGAGGCATGGGGGAGTTAAAATAAAGGGGATTAGAGTACCCCTATCATGATGACCGCTGAGTTATGTAAAGAATTGATGAATCACTGTACTGTACACCTGAAAGTAACACTGTTAATAATACATCAATAAAAATTTTTAAATATTTTTAAAAATACCTTTCATAGTGCATAACTCTTTCACATGAGTTATTGATATTTTCCTTAGTCTAATATGTCTTTTGGATTTATGATATCTTTTTCCACACAGAAAATATTTAAATATAGTGAAAAATCCACCCTTTTCATATAGTTTCTGGGGACCTTGCCATTGGCTAAAAGTCTTCCAACTCTTAAGTTATACAAGTTTTCCTAAATTTTATTTGAACATTTTAAAAAGATTAAGCCTTGCATCTACAGAGAATTCTTAGAAAGATCTAGATAAATTCTGGATTGATGGACAAGTATATCAGCAAGATTTTTTTAACTAATCCTACTGAACTGAAATACCAGCTTTCTATGTTAACTTTCTCATATGATAATTCTCTTTCATATGCTCTGCTGAGTAGTTATATATCAATATTATCAATTTTAATGTAAACTTATAAATTAGGAATAGACTACATGTCACAGTGTTATGTCGATATCTAGTATGACAAGTCCTCCTCCCCCAACTTGGAGACAATGACCTAGTGGTTAACTGATTGGAAACATACACTTTTGTGTCAAATTGAATTCTGGATTCAAGTCACTTAACATCTCTTTATCTTAGTTTACCTATCTGCAAATTGGGATGATAGTACTTATCATGAACAGTTGTTGTGAAGATTAAATGAAGCAAAACATGAAACACTTGGAAAATTCCCTGGCATAAGTTAAGCACTGAAAAATTAACCTTTGTCATTTCTTAACTGTTGTACAGGATTTCTTTCATATGCACATCATTGACTCTTCCCTTCAACCTAAACCCTCTGGAAGCAACTCTTAGGAGTCTAACTTCAACTGCATTAAATATATGTATTCATTTTGGGCCAATTAAAATTTTTATGATACTATGTGTCACATCCTAGAACTCTGTTACATTTGTTCTGTGTTATGTTTTTAGTTTATGCCTTCTCAGATCTTGTTTAAAGTCTTCAATATGGCCTTAGTTCAATGACTTGCATATTACTTGCACCTTTCTTGTTAAATGTATTCCTACTTTAAAAAATATTTTTCTTATTATTCTGATTGTAACATTTTCCCCATGTCCAGTTCTAGATGGTTATTCCCAGTGGGGGGAAAAAATATCATCTTGTTTATTCCTTCTAGTATTTTTTATTGGAGTTCCTTGTTTGTTTGTTTGTTTGTTTGTTTGTTTTTTACTATACATATAATTATATCATCAGTAAGACAGGTATGTGTATACCTTCTTTACCAAGATTTACATTTAATACTCCATTTTCCTGTATCTATACTTTTGTCTAAATACCCTTTATTATGATAATGATGTCTCCTTGTTATGTTATCACAAGAATAGAGGTAAAAGGGTGACCAAAGGATCCATTTCCTTTACCATCAATAAAAGATATGTCCCACCATACAGAAAGCTGGAGACTCAGCTTGGGTACGAACGAACCCACTCAGGGGACTGCTTTCATGGTTCAAGTCTCCCCAAGGCAGCGTCACTACCAATGATACTGTTCAACCCAGGTGAGGACCCAGGCCTTTGAGAAACAAAGTTGTTATCTCCATGAGTATTTAGTACTTTACTGTCCTCTCCCAAGTAATCTCAAGACTCTAGCTTCATCTTCCTGGCTACTAGGGACATGTGACTTATAAAAACTCCAGAAGGACTTAAAGACAGAAGCCTCTATCAACACAGAAATTGAATAATATGCTTTTCCTATTAGTATCTCAGGAGGAAATTATTGCAATTTACCCACCTTGTCATTTGAGCCTTCAACATGCATTTATGAAGTACCTATAACGTGACAGCTATTTCAAGATTAGCCATGAAGATGACCAAGTCTGCTTTTGAAAGATGCCGTCTAAATGGGGAATCAGAGAGAGAAATAAATAAAGGAAATGCTGTGTGTTAAGTTCTATAACACAAGACATGTGCAGGATCTGGAATTTTGTCTTTCTTCCAAGCTAACAAATGAGCTTGTTATTGTTTCATGGATTCTAGAAAAAGCCATGCCTCTGGATCAGAGATAACTTTATTACTCACAACAGAAGCAGTAGTCGGATCTTCATGCCCATTTGCATTGGTTTCCCATGTGCCCCAGGTGCCAGGGTGATGCAGCAGACCCATCATAGTTGTCTGCATGCTCAGTGGATTGTGTTACAGGAGAAGAACATTGAACTTGAGGAATTCACTGTTTTTATAGGTAGAGAAAGCAAACCTGCTCTTTGGTTGGGGGTGTGGCAGGGGAGCCTTTCCCTCAGTAAGGTTGCCTGCTGCAAATACAACTTTGAAAGATGAGGTGAATAGCAGAGTGGTCAGGACCTTGCACTCTTGCCATATCCAGCCAGATCATGCAGGGACACCCAGGGTCCACGGCAGTTCGCCTCTACCAAAAGTAAATATAACTGCCACAGCCAGTAAGACCTCAGTTGTCTCAGGAAGTGATTCAATAATCTTGTAACCAAACACAGGGTCATTTTCTGTTGGTTGGTTGGTTTTCATCACGGTAGCTATCTTGACGTTCCATGAAGAATGGTTAGTCCTTAAACAGATATATCAAAGAAACGATTCTTATTTCCAAGGAAAATAAAATTAAATGCAGCTGTGGCTCAAAGGGTTTGGTTAACTAAAGAAGGAGTGCAGTTTTTAAAAGGCAGTAATGATTTAGAAAGGTCATCGTTTATAGAATAAAATACACTCAGATTTGAAGAGTTTCTTCTCTCTAACTTCCTCATTCCATGACTTTTCACAAATAATATAAGCCCTGGGCTTCCTAAGATGTACCTTGTAGGCTATTGTCAACATTAAAAAACAAGTCATATAAAGCACCGTGCATGTAATAGGTATTCAGTAAGTGACAGGCTCTATTACTGTTATGTTCAAACATATAAATAGTAAGTAGAGTTTGTTAACATTTACCTTGTGTTCTTCCTGTCATTCTGAATTAAGCAGTTCATTTATCTCTTAATTACAGAGCTGTGAATTACTGAGAGCATTGAATTTTAGTCATCCAAATGATCTAACTAGGCTCCAACTCTTTCTTCCTCTTTTCACTGGAATGACAAAGTTTCAAAGCCAACATTCATCTTTTACAAAAACCTTTTCCGAAATCAAGCAAAGAGAAAGATCTGATATGAAGTATATACGTGTAATTTATCACTTCATGTTTCATTTTAACCATAAAAGTAACACATGCTTAATTATTTAAAAAATTTTAATACCAAAGAATTAGAGTAAAAGTTAAATTTCCATCATTGCCCCAATCCCATTTCCCCAAGGAGAATCATTAATGAGAGTTTGATGTGTTCATTCCGGGGCTTTTTCTATGCATAGAAAGTGTAATATTAGTTATTTTCTTCCAAAGATTATATGAATTATGCTCAGGGGAAAGCACTATATTATTATTATTTCTAATTACTAGCTTGTGGGTTAATTTTTTTCTTAATTCAAAGCAGTTTTTAGTGTTTATATGCATGCACAAGTTAGTCCTAAAGAAACGGCAAGAAAGTCCCTACTGTCTGATGTTTTGAAAGCCCCAAATACAGTCTTCCTTTTTCTGGAGTTTTATATTCATGTAAATATATTTCCTAGAACATAACTCGGTCTTCGTTACCTTTATAATAGTTTTTTGTTCATTTCTGTGAAACCTATTAATAGGAAGATTTTTATCTTCTGTAACTTACCATTTGTTAGCTTTCAACTCCACTAACACCCCCATGAGGTAATAAAGAAAACTCCCCATATTTATAGAGTGTTTTACAAATTACAAAACTCTTTCTCAAATGTCTGCCTTGTTCCTCCATGACTATGATGAGTGGCAACTGACTAATAAGACAAAGTAATAAAAGTTAAAAGGTGACTTGCCTAAGGTCACACAGCCACAAGCAGTCACAAACCCAGTTTCCCCTAGTTTATTAGAGAGCTGTCAAGCAGCTTCGCAGAGCCCCGTTGTCCAGGATGAGTTGACCCTTCACCGACACAAAACATCATGAAGGAAATATACTCAGAATTTATAGAAGCCATATTTTATTCCTTTAAGAAATATTTTCTTTTCATTTATATAAAAAAAACTAAGACAAGCTATATATACCTGCAGCTAATTTTAAGCTACTGTGTTCTAAAATGGATGCATTATTATCAGCATAAATAGAATTAAGGCATTAATCATTTCCATCCATGGAGAATCTGTACCTCACTTTTCTTTTATCAAGAAATTCTTTGTGGTGATGAGAGGATTTAAAGCTGACTAAACAGGGAGTGCCTAGGTGACTCAGTTGGTAAGCCTCTTGGTTTTGGCTTGATTTCTTGATTTTGACTCTTGATTTCGGCTCAGGTCATGATCTTACAGTGGGGTTCGTGGGATCAAGCCCAGAGTCAGGCTCTGCACTGACAGCAGGGAGTCTGCTTGGGATTTTCTCTCTGTACCTCCCCATTTCTCAAAATAAATAAGTAAACCCAAAAAATAAATAAACGAATAAATAAATAATGAATGAATGAATGAATGAATGAATGAATAAATGAAAATAAAGCTAACTGAACAAGAGAGGCAGGCCACTCTATTCCTTTACCTTGTTCATTCCCAGTAAGAGAAATAGCATAAGGATATGTGAGACCTGTGACTTCAATAAGACAATTTAAAAAATAGACTTGATTCTTCAGAGCAGTCTTAAGTTTACAGAAAAACTGAGTGGAAAGTACAAAAAGTTCCCATCTACTCCCTTAGCCTTGCCTCCCCCTGCCAGTGCGTTTCCCTATCATTAGCATCTTGCATTCAGTGTGGCACATTTGCTACAACTGACGAATCAGTAATGCATTCCTATTAAAGAAAGTCTGTAGTTTCCTTTAGGGTTCATTCTTTGTGTTCCACAGTTCTGTGGGTTTTAACAAACACATAATGTCATGTAGCCACCATTACAATCTCATACAGAAAAGTTTCACTGCCCTGAAAAATCCCCTGTGCTCCACCTGTTCATTCCTCCCTCCCTCCCCCCGCAACTCCTAGTAAACACTGATCCTTTTACTGTCTCCGTAGTTTTCCCCTATGATACCTAGCCTTTTTATACTGGCTTATTTCATTCAGCAACAACTTTACGTCTTCTCTTTGTGTAACTTGATAGCTCATTTCATTTTATCACTGAATAATATTCTATGGTATAGACGCACCACATTTTGTTTGTCCATTCACCTATTAAAAGACATCTCAGTTGTTTCCAAGTTTTGATAATTTGAATAAAGTTGCTATAAACATTTGTATTCCGGCTTTTTAAAAAATTTTTTTAAAATTATTTTCTTAATGTTTATTTTTGAGAGAGAGACAGAGACAAAGTGTAAATGGGGGAGGAGAAGAGAGAGAGAGAGACAGAGAGAGAGAAAGAGAGACATACAAATTAACCCAGTCTCCAGGCTCTTGAGCTGCCCAACACAGGGCTCCGGTCAATGAGCTGTGAGATCATGACCTGAGCTGAAGTGGGAGGCTTAACCAACTGAGCCACTAAGGCGCCACACGTATCCTGGCTTTTGTGTGAGCCTAAGTTTTTAATTCATTTGGGTAAATAGGAGTATGATTCCTGGATCATACGGAGAATGTTTGACTTTTGTTTTTTGTTTTTTTTACAAATAGTTTATTGTCAAATTAGTTTCCACATAACACCCAGTGCTCATCCCCACAAGTGCCCTCCTCCATGCCCATCAGTCCTCAGTTTTTGTCAGCATTCAAGAGTCTCTCATGGTTTGCCTCTCTCCCTTTCCCCCACCATTTCCGCCCTTCTTCTCCCCCTTGTTCCTCTGTCAAGTTCCTCCTAATCCTCCAATACGTGCAAACATATGATATTTGTCTTTCTCTGCCTGACTTATTTCGCTCAGCATAACCCCCTCAAGGTCCATCCATGTGGCTACACATGGCCAGATTTCATTGTTTCTCATTGCCATGTAGTATTCCATGGTATAGATAAACCACATCTTCTTGATCCATTCATCCGTTGATGGACACTTAGGCTCTTTCCATGTTTTAGCTATTGTGGAGAGTGCTGCTATGAACATTGGGGTACATGGAGAATGTTTGACTTTGTGAGAAACTGCCGAACTATCTTCCACAGTAGCTGTGCCATTTGAAAGTTCCTGTTGTGCCACATCCTCTTCAATATTTGGTGTAGTCTGTGTTTTGGATTTAACCTTTCCAATAGCTGTGTAATGATACCTCATGGTTGTTTTAATTATCATGAAAGATGGTTGCTTTTTAAATCTATTAGATGGATCCTTCTACATCTAAATCAGACTTAAGACAACTAGGTCAACTCTTCTTGAAACTGGTTGTGTTTTTTCCACCATAGACATGTTCTTATGATTTTAGTGAGAAAATACTAGGTAGAAGCCATTAAGAAAAATGATGTGCCCAGAACAAAGAGAAGCAAATAGGAAAAAGCTGATGCTGAGAACATGCTGTCAAGTAGAAACAGGCCATTGTGTTTGGCACTGGTAAGAGGCAAAAAAAAAAAAAAAAAGACTTAGCAGTATTTGGGATGATAAAAGGGGAAAGAGCTCATTGGCAACCAGAAGTGTGCAGTAGATTGCAGATTGCCAATAAAAATGTGCATGAAAATATTTGACTCCGTAATTAGAGACAACAGCTTCACATCCCAGAGATACCATAAAAGAAGAAATATCCACATTTGAGTGCAGTTTGGTTATAGGTAGTTAAAAACAATGAGAAGTCAAAATTTCTCTAACTGAAGTTAAGAGAAGAGCTGCTATAGCAGAACCAAGGAGTGCCTTGGCCATATCCCCTTGGGCCTCATCATTTAAGTTCAATCTGGTGGAGTTATAAGTGCTAGCTAGAGATTATTTAGATAGATAGATAGAGATAGAAATGTGTAGATAGAGATATAGATTTTTTTGTCTTCAGAGCTAACGAAGATAAGAGTTGGTATAAAAAAGCTCCAGTTCCCAAAGGCCTTGGGTAAAGAGCTTTGTCACATGCTCTCCACTGGCTCCTAACCCATCTTAGCCAGTGGCTTGATGGTTTACTGGATGTCTTTTCTTTGTCTCGCTTATCCCCTCTCCCATAACTGTTTTTTAGAATCAACTCCCAATGATACGTTTTGCACTCAAAATTCTTATATCCAGGGTTAGCTTTTGGAGGAAGGCAGGCCCAGACAGCTGTTGATTACATGTTTTCTCAGAATCCCACATCCCCTTTGGTTCCCACTGTCTCCCTCTTTCCAGGCTCACCCGAAGTTTCCCCCTTTATCTGACCCGAGACTCATTATTTCCATCATGTAGTTGCCAAGTCATTGACTGCAGCCAGAAAACAACATCTGAAATTCTTTCACGATGCAGAGGCAATTAATTAAATGTAGTGTTAACTCTTCCTCATGTGTTTGCATTTTAAAGGGGATCCTTGGAGAAAGAACTCAAAGGAGTGAATGAATGTCTAGTTGTGAAATCTCAGATTCTGTGCCACCTGAATGGAGGAGATTATTTTAAGCAAGACTTCTCATATCCTTTGCCTCTGATTCTGGTACTCCTTAGACCATTTGGGAGGAAAAAAAAAGCAGATGAGCTAGTCACTCTTTAGTGACAAATCAAAATTAGTATATGTGCTGCCGAAGCGAGCATGTGACAAGTCAAAATTAGAAATTAAATAGAAGGGCTGGAAAAGAGCAATTTGAAGGAAAGCCAAAGAATTTGGCATAAAGTAACAAAACGAATAAAACAGCATATTCATTAATCCTAAAACACCTTTTTTCAGCATTTTAATCTCTGAAAGAAAAAGGCATCTTATAATCAATAGCATCTCTTGATTATTGTTGTCAGGTGGCAAACACAATGTCATCGTCATTGCCTGTGATATGAAACTTGGTCATAGCTATTCGTGTTGCTGTCACTTCAGTTGAATTATGTGCACTGTTGGCATAGCATATGTTGAGTTTAATTGCTGTTTAAAGTGTCATCAGTATAATACTGATTTAGGATTGAAACAAATAGCTATCATTTATGCAAAATGGGATGGAAGAAATCAGCAGGGTACAAATTTGATATTTGTTAAGCAAATTATGTGTCACTGGATGAATGATCCTAAAGTCCATATTTTCATGGAAAGTAACAGTGAAGTGCTTTATAGGATATAAGAAAGGAAGATGCACACAGGTAGAAGAAGTTGTGTTGTATTTTATTTTTGCAATTCCTGCAAAAGGATTGCCTATCATACACAAAGCAACAGTGGCAAGAGAAATTGCCAATCCCTCACAATAGGTGAATGAAATATCAGTGCAATGGCAAGCTCGAGTAAACAAATCATGTATTGCATAGAACTACCTTTAAATGTATAGTATCTATTTATCAGAACCTTCCTGCTGATTTGGAACAGAATAGTCTTAACTTTCAGGATGATGCTATTGAGGAAAAAGTTAAATATGTGCTTAATTAAATGGGTAATGCCTGGGATGGAGAATTTGTTTCCTTTGATGAGACCTAAAATTATACTGTCAGTGCAAAAAGATCTTTAAAGCATATGAGTTTGGGTTACGACAAGCAGTGTGTCACTGTACTCTTATACCTGCCAATTGCTGAAGTTACCACCATATTTAATTTAACTTAAATGATGTCTAAGAATAAGAACTTCTTCAAAGATATTATTGGGATGGGCATTAAGGAGGGCACTTGTGATGAGCCTTGGGTGTTATAGGTTAGTGATAAGTCTGTAAATTCTACCCCTGAAACCAATATGCTGTATATGTAGCTAACTTGAATTTAAATAAAATCTTGGAATAAGCCGGAAAAAAGATAGGATATTATTGAGTGGGCCAAAAGAATATGGATGATAGTTGAGCTGATCGAGGGCTGGTTAGAGGGCTTCTGGAATAGACATCCAGGAACCTACTATATATTCTTGTCTTCAGTGATTTTATGGACATGTTTCTGAACAGTGAAAGAATAATTTCACCTGAAAACATTGTGATCTGATTGTTAATCAAGATGGCATGACCAGGCCACTATAACCCTTCAGTGTTTCAGTCAACCAACCATTTAAGGACCATTTGCAGAAGGAATGTGAGTCTTGGTTCTTGTCTGAAATTTTTCTATTAAGACCTTCCGGTAAGATCAAGAAAGTGTCAGCATCAAGACTTACAGAATGGAGACAGTAGCTGTGCACCCTTTAAAGAAATGCTGCATCACCAAAATTCTTGATGTCCCAGAGGACAGTATTCTATGGAATACTATGAATGCCAATGAGTCTAAGTTGAAAAGAGATTCAGAAAATTTGAATTCTAAGTATGTGAAGAAGTTTTAGGAATACATTAACCATTACTTCACATGTATTTACCTTTTTTATACACACACAGTATTGATATGCGATTTTAAATATTTACATCTCTATAGAAATAAATCCAGAGTTCTTTCAATAAGGATAAAATAAAAACTCCAAGAGATAAAAGGCATATGTCATAGTTTATATTTTTGCTTCAAGGCCAAAAGCATCATTAAAGTTCAGTTCATAGAAATGGTAGGATTGACCTGCTAGAATATAATGTCTGAATGTCTGTGAGAGAATCCTAGGGAATACAATCCACAGGATAGATTTTAACATGCCTCTTTCAGTAACTGATCAAATTAACCAGGGGAAAAAAAAAATCAACGGAGGTTCAGAAATTCGAGCCCCACATCAGGCTCTGTGCTGACAGCTAGCTCAGAACCTGGCACCTGCTTCAGATTCTATATCTCCCTCTCTCTCTGCCCCTCCCCTGTTCATGCTGTCTCTCTTTCTCTCTTTTTCTCAAATAAATAAAGACATTAAAACATTAAAAAAAAAAAAGACATTTGCACTGAATGCAGACTTCACATTCCCCACAAGCTCATATTGGACATTTACAGACGGTCCATCAGGGGGGAGGGGGCCACAAAGCAAGTCTCAGCAAATTTTAGGTGGTTGAAGTCATTCAGAATATCTACTCTAATTAGATTTTTTCAACCTGTAAAAAAATCAGTGAAAAAAGCCCCATAGAAGTAGAAAACCCCTATGTTTTGAAATTAACCAATACATTTATTTCTAAATAAGACACAGGATGAAGGTGAAATTCTGATGGAAGTTAGATGATAGAAAAGGGAGAAAAATGTTATCAATATTCACTCAAGATATGATTTGTGTATGTAGAAAATCCAAGAGAGTCTACATATCAATTGCTAGCAATTGTTAAGAGATATTCAAAACATATTATTAGAGGGGTATCTGGGTGACCAAGTCAATTGAGCACCTGACTTCGGTTCAGGTCATGATCTCACGATTTGTGAGTTTGAGCCCCGCATCTGGCTCTGTGCTGACAGCTCAGAGCCTGGAGCCTGCTTTGGATTCTGTGTCTCCCTGTCTCTCTGCCCCTCCCTTGCTTGCACCCTGCCTGTCTCTCTCTCAAAAGTAAACATTAAAAGTTAAAAAAAAAAACCCCACATATTAGAATCAATAAGAGTTTTGTAAAGTTGCTAGATTCAAAATCAATATACAAAGTCAAATCTATTTCTACAGAGGAGCACAAATAATTAGGAAAGAAAGATATCATTTATTCTATTATCAAAAATATCAATTATATGGAAATAAACCTAACAAAAAATGTGTAAGATCTCCATAGATAATTATAATGCTTAATAGAAAGACATAAAAGAAGACCTAAATAAATGGATTAGAACACAATTATAAAGATTCCAAGTCTCCCAAATGTATCTAAAAGATTTAGTGACATTCAAATTCTCAACATGATTATGTGCATGTGTGCAGGCTGGCAAGCTGGTTCTAAATTTTATATGGAAGTGCAAAGAAACCTATTTTACTTGATGTCAAAACTTATTATAAAGCTCTAGTAACTAAAATAGTCGGTGGATAAAACAGAGATAGAATCTTAGATGGAATCAAGTCCAGAAACAAACCCACCTGCATGTGGACACTTGATTTATGACAGACTCAGCCCAGCAGGGCACAGTGGGGGTGGAGGGAAACTTCAATAAGTATTGTCAGAACTGGGTATCCACATAGGAAAATGTAAAACGGACCCCTCATTATTAACAAGCTCCAAGGGAATTACAGTGAAAAACAGCAGGATAAAAAGATAACATAGGGGGAAAACCCTCCATGACTTCAGGTTAGGGAAAGATTTCCTAAGTCATAAAAAGCACTAATCATAAAAGAAAGAATTAATAAGTTTGATTTCACTAAAATAAACACTTCTACTCATTGACACGTGTGAAAACACAGCCATAGAGCAGAAGATAATGCACTATCCATACATAAGACAGACACACACCCAAGAGAAAATGGGCAGTTTTCTCTCTCTGGCGTTATCTTTCTTCCTTCCTCCCACAACACACAGTCAGGGGTATTGTTTTGTTTTGGTTTGGTTGGGTTTGGTTTTGGTTTTGGTTGCTTTTCTTTTTTTAAGGTTCATATACGTGGCAATTGAAAGATGAACAGGAGTATATCTTTGATATTTACAAAAATAAAAAGCACTCATTTGGTTTTGAACCTATAGTGATCAATTTTCCATAAGATGTTTTGTCTCATACATTTAAGTGAGGGACTAAGTTAGGAAAAATCCAAAAGGAAAAGTGAAAAGATAGGCTAGATGAAAACAATGGTGATGCTGTGCTCTCTTTAAGTAAGGGAGAAAAATAAACAGTTTAACTTTATAAGACGTGAGAGGAAGCTGAATCTGAAAGGGAAGGTAAACAATTCAAGTAGGAAAGGAAAATGAAAATGTACACAATAAGGCTGAGAAATGTTGAAAGATAGTATCTGAATGATCATGGGAAAGCTCCCATAGGGTGAGAAAAACAAAGGCAAATAATGGTGATTCTCAGGGTCTTAGCGGAACTCGATTTTGGATGGGAAGAGTTTTCAAGTTTATGTAAATAACAGAGCCTCCAAATGAGCCCTAGAGGAAGCCCTTTACTTTTAAAAGCAGAATATTAAAAAATAAAAAGGCAAAATAAGAAAGGATTATCTTTCTTGGGAAGTTGAACAGAAGGTATTTGGAGAAAATCAATAGAAAAATTAACAACAGGAACAAATTCTAACTAGAGACCATCTGAAATTGTCAGCATGCAGAAATGGGAATTTTGGTATATCTGCTTAATAAATAAGATTATTTTCATTTCTTTACCTTATGGGCTGCTGTCAGTTTATTTCTGTTTGTTTTTTTTTTCCTTTTGGAGCTTTCTAATTTAAAAGAGAAGAAAGGTTTTTGCAGTCTGTAGAATATGGAAGAGCAGGAACGCAGAAACTTGCTGTTTACCCTAGTTTTACAAATAGACGTCCCAATTACTATGCATCACCTCATAAAATTATGGCAGCAGTGAAGGTCATAAAAATATTTACAACCTCATTTCTTTCCTTGAAAGATCCTTTGGCTTATCAATCTGTATAATCTTACTTTTGATTAATTGTTAATTTTCCACTTTATGGTTTGTTATTCTGGGTTTTTTTTTTTTTCTGTTATTGACCTTTTGACTGTTTCATAGATAATTATCACCTTCTTCAGAGAGGAGGGTGAAGGGAAACTAAATAATTTCCTACATTTATTAAGCATCCTGTTAACCCTGTCTTGGAAAAGACCTAATAACAAAGAAGTTTAACACTACTGAAATAATGGTGTTGTTGGAAATCGTTCTATAAACCAAGACATCTCAGACACCTGCAGGGCCCTGGCTGGTGAGGTAAATTAGTGTGTGGGTTTCTCAGTGGTGGACCTTCTGGAAACTGTGGGTGACACACGCTCCTCCTGAAGGGATTACAATATTTGAACTTACACAACATACCCAGTGGCTGAATTAAACCCACAGGCTGCCAGTTTCCAGTGTTTGCACCAATGTCTGCACAGGTAATAAAAAAGGTATTAGGTGTGATTTTAAAAAATGCTTATGTATTATAAAAATATTATTGCTAAGGGGCGCCTGGGTGGCTCAGTTGGTTAAGCATCCAACTCTTGGTTTCAGCTCAGGTGATGATCTTACAGCTCCTGAGATCCAGAGCCCTACTGGGCTCTGCTCTGACAGCACGACAATGCTTGGGATTCTCGCTCTCTCTCCCTCTCTCTCTCTCTCTGCCCCTCCTCTGCTCGTACTCCTTTTTTCTCAAATCAAATAAATATTAAAAGAATATATATTATTGCTGAAATGCATGATAGTTCCATTCTAGTAAACTCACATAGTTAGAAGCTCGTAGACATGAATAACATCAAACCAGGGACCCAGAGAATGCTTGAAGCATACCACGAAGTACAGAGTTAACAAGTGACCAGCTGGGACCATCTGGTTCACAACAATTTACAGAGAAGTAACTCTTTTACGTAAAACCTATCCCAAACATAAAATAAACCGAACCCCCTGAGTGTGTGTTCAGAGCCTTTCCTACAGAAGTGCTCAAGAACTCTTTAATTATTAAAAATGATTTTTTAAGACAGAGCAATATGCTACAAAGGAGTTTTATTCACAATATAAGTTTCTGTGGTTTTAGAGCAGATTGTTGAAATAAAATCCAAATGATTTCATATATTTAACGAGAGGTTATTTTTGATTTGCAAGAAGTGATGTTTCCTTATGATATATACATTTAAGCTTTTATGTTGTTTTTGCTCACTTTTTTTCAGGGAAAATTTCATGGAAATCCAATGCATGTAGCCGTGGTCATTTCAAACTGCTTAAGGGAAGAGAGGAGAATATTGGCTGCAGCCAACATGCCCGTTCAGGTAATGTTTACCAAACTTGTGATCTTGTTAAACTCAATTTTTCTGAAACAGAAATTCTTATCTTCTTCCCCATCCAGCTCCTTCTACCTATGATAATGGTGCCAACCATCCTTCCAATCACTTGGAATCAAAGTCTTGGGATCATTTTTGAGTAGTTCCTTGTCCCTGCCTTCATACTGAGATAATTACCTAGTCTTTCTAGAGTTTGTTTCTGGAATCCTATTTATACATTCTTTTCTGTTTCCATTGGTCACACTCTGGTTCATGATCTTCAAATACCAGTTGAGGACTATAGTTAAGTACCTCCTACTTTAATTCCTAATTACCATTTGGATTTTGCTTCCTTCAGCATATTTATCCTTAGAGATTGATATGGCTCAAAATCTTCCGTGTCTCCTGATTTCCTACCTCACAAGTCTACAACTACTCCACAAGCAAAAACTTTATCTTATAGAAACTCCACAAATACTTGCTTGTTGATTGTTTCAATGTATTTTGCCCTGCCATTTTTTAAATTCAATTTTATCACACTATCCTGAATGAATTCAGAGCCCTTAACAAAGACTAATGGAGGAAACAAGGAAGCCCTTGGGAATACTTTTTCAGTTAATCTTTATACAAAAGAAAGAATAAGTAAGCAGTTTTCCAAATAACGTGCTCCATAATTTAGTAAGTCAAAGCGCTATAATTATTTTTAAAGGTCCAAGAAAAGTATCTTTCTTGGAACCATTAAGAATTTTTAGATTTAGTTATTGTCAGGTTATGGTTGTTTAGGGAGAAGTATGAAATTTTAACAATTTCTTCTTTCTTAGATGAAGAAGGGCAGTATCATTTTTATTTAATTGAAAATCTAAAGTATAGTTCTGCTAAAGTAAATATAGCTTGACTCACAATTGGGTACAAATTAAGATTCTATGACTACTATTATATGATATTCTCATATATTCTCAACTCTCCTTTTCTATATCCCTCTTATCTCCAGTCATTGTAGTGTGTGTGTGTGTGTGTGTGTGCATGTGTATGCGTGTTTGTCTCTTCAAATGTCAGATATCAGTCAAATTAGAAGCTACAAATAATCTGCCAGTACCACATACTACCATAAAAGAAGCACTGTTGTAAATTTCAGACCTTCAAACCAATATACAAATATATGGATGGATATATGTGTGTGTGGGGGTACATGTGTGTGTATGTGTGTGTGTGGAGAGAGGGAGAGAAAGAGAGAGAGAGAGAAATGATGGAAGACAAAATCAGAGGGAATTTTATAAATATTTTCCAATCTGAAGAACGTGGTGTAGTTGAAAGAACACTTGACCTACGGCCAATTACATGGGTTCTACTTGAAGTTCCACCCCTGACTTGCTTGGTCAAGTCATCAGCCTTTCTAACCGTAGTTCCTCACCCAGCTATAAGGTAAAGGGGTTGTTCATGTTCTAATTCTCATCTCTGGTTATCTATTTCATTTGATATCTAAGGAACACACTCAATTTCTTTGTATCTGAGGAACACTCAATGTTAGATTATTTGAATAGCCAAGAAATGGTGCTTGGAAAAGTTGGTTAGCACCTTTCTATTTAACTAGGCTAACATTTTCGGCTAGTCTTTAGTGAACTCCCTTTTGCTCTGGTGTGAAAGCAAATCTCATCCCAACGGATTCAACATCTCTAATTCTGAATTTAAGTCCAACTTAACGTAGTCACTATACTCATTTTAAATTATATGTATTCATTTTATAGAATTTCAAAAGTAACAATAGGTCTGTTATAGAACATTAGGGGGAAAAGTTTAAGCCATAAAATCATCTGTAACTTCAGTTATATTCATTCTGATAACATTGTGGTTATCAAAACGTTCTTCCAATCATATGTACTTGAGTTCACATGTCTATACATATACCCATATATTTCTACATACATATATATATGAGAAATAGAGATCACAAACATACGGTGTTTTTATAATTTGCTCTGTTTCTTAACAACTTAATGCTACTTTAAATGTCATTAAATATTTTTCTAAAGCATGGTTCTTAATAGTTGTAGAATGGTCCATATCATATTGATCCAAACCTCAGTTCAAAGTATGTTACATATGCTACATTTATCATAAGCTTGTTTTATCACCATCACTAAAATTTCAAGACATTCTTTTCACAGGGACCTCTGGAGAAATCCTTACAAAGTTCTTCAGTTTCAGAAAGGCAGAGGAATGTGGAGCACAAAGTAACTGCCATTAAAAATAGTGTGCAGGTGAGTGATCTCATAGAAACTTAGCAAGGATGCCTCATACATCTAACTGCATATTTTTCTTATGTGCCCAAAGCTAATACATACAGAAGTCATAGGGTAATTTGTCAATAAGATACATATCTCTCACACACTATGTTCATATTAGAAAAGATTTCTTTGGGGGAAGCTTTTCAACTTCAGTTTACTGGAGACCGTAGCTCCCCCCACCAAACTCTAAGCCTCTAAACCTTCACATGTGTAAATCTCTGCATCTTCATCTGTATAAGTGAGGATAACCACCACCATGGGATTGTTGTGAGGACTATAATATAAGAAAAGCCTTTAGCCCAGATCTTGGCACTTATTACCTATTATGTCTGAGCAGAGACATCACCAGGTTTGGAGAAAAGCAAAGTGAAATCTCGAAGCAGAAATAAACAGGAGACATAGAAGAAGCATAGATATTTTTCTAAGAAGTAGAGAGGGAATGTAGGCTGAATTGTCATAAAGTACAGCAGATTAGAATAGAGCCTTTAAGTGAAAAGATAATCGGTACATTAATGCAGGCTATATGGAACTAAAAGGGAAAAGGTATCCATATTCTCCAATAAAAAAAAGTTATTAGCAGCATCATTTGGAGCTAACTGAGAAATAAGAGGCAGGCTGCTGAGAGATTTCCAAACAATCAGGAAGAAAAAAAGAAGAGAAAATTTTGTCTGCTTCTTCCAGTGCTGTTCAAACTTCATGGGAATTAGCTCTTTAGAAATGTAGTTGAACAAATTTGATCTAGGACATGACTAAAGCACCAAATAGTGTATTTTGAAATACTGATATGATGTTTCCCTGGCATGCTTAAATGTAACAACAGAGTATGTTTTCTTTTGTAAAAAGATGACAGAACAAGACACCAAGTATTTAGAAGACCTGCAAGATGAATTTGACTACAGGTATAAAACAATTCAGACAATGGGTAAGTTTTTATTTCGTCTATAATTCTACCCAGGGACATAAATACAACATGACTAGGATTTCCTCTTTAGTGACAAAATTGATAAATTGATCTACTTCCCTAAGTTAAGTGCTTTGGTGTTTGAAAAGAGAGTGCAGGAAAGTATTTTGCTTCCTCTTTTCTTCTCTCTCTCTCTCTATATATACATATTTTTATTTTATTTTATTTTTTATCAACCAATGCAAAGTAAATTATACAGCTCATGAGAAGTCAGAATCAAAATATCATTATCACAACTAAGAAAAATAATAAATTCCCTAGCATGATCAGGAAATTATTAATGTCATCCCTAGGTGAGTTTTTTAAATAGAATTTCTTAAATTGTATGTAGAAATGTAGGGTGGCTTAGTCGATACAGTGTGAGACTCTTGACCTCCGGGTCGCGGATCCAAGCTCCGCAAATGGCCTCCTTTAAAAAAATATTTTTTAATTGAAAGTATAAATGCGATTCACTGTAGGAAAGTTGGGAGGTAGACAAAAGCATTAAAAAATTAAAAATCATACAAAATTCCACTATCTATAGATAAACAATGTCAAAATTTTAGTACATTTCCTTCCAGCCTCTTCCCTATATATTAAAATACGTATATTTATCTGAAAAAGACTTGAGATAATCCTTTACATAGTTTTGTGTATTGCATTTTAAACTAAAGATTTAATTTAAATATCTTCCCAAATCATAAAAAATCTTTGAAGACACAATTTCAGTACTTGTATGAATGTCAAAATTTAAGGACACTGCAATTATTTGATTATCTCTTTGTGATTAAACATTGAGTTTGTTTGCAATTAGATGTTGTTTAAAAAGTGGAAAGGGAAAAAAGCAATGAAAGAATGAGAATCTTTATAAGGTCTAAAATTTACAAGTAACAGTGGACTGATCATTTGAAGTATGCTGCTCTTAGTGGGACAATGGGAGAAATTCCATTTAGGTCTAGATGAGATAATAGGATGTACCAATCAATTTGCTGGCTCTGGTAATTGTACTATACTTACGTAAGATATTAGAGGGAGCTGGATAAAGAACAAATGGACACTCTGTGCTATTGTTGCAACTCTTTTGTAATTCTGAAGTTGTTTTCAAGCAATTTTTAAAAACAAATCAGATAAAAATCTCTTCTTTACAGAAGCATTTTTAACTACTGAGATGTTAGCTTAAAATTTATCTGGAAAGAACTATGGATGACTGTGACCAAAAGCAGTGACTGGAATTTATGGATGACTGTGACCTTAACTTTCATCTAAGATTTAAAAGCAAAGATATTCAGATAGGAATCATGTTTGGCATAGGTGAGGAGTGACGTGTTCTCCTGGCATCTTCAGAATGTGTTGGCGCCTATGAGATGATATTTAAAATAGTTATATTACTTATATGTATAATTTTTCCCTTCAGAAAATATGGCACAAACATGGGTTTCATCAGATTATTAAAGGGGTCCACGAACCTAAAAAAGTTTAAAACTGTAAATTTAATTAAGCATTACAGTCCATTGAATGCAGTCTCATCCCAAATCTCATATGGGAACCACCAATTTAAGAAATAGAATGTAGGGACATCTGGGTGGCTCAATCAGTAGAGCATGTAACTGTTGATGTCAGGATCATGAGTTCAAGCCCCATGCTGGGCATGGAGCCTACTTAATTTTATAAAAAATTTGTTAAAAAAAGAAGTAGAATGTAACAAAATACATTAAATGATAGAATTGTTTTGAACTTAACATATTACAATTAGAGTTACATTGATATTATAGGTGTTTCATGAGCATTACGAAGAATAAAATTGATCATTCTATCACTTAAATCAATAATTTTGTTGACTATAGTGAAATAAAATGTTTTTTTAATGTTTATTTTTGAGAGAGAGACAGAAAAAGAGAGAGAAAGAGGGAGAGACAGAGTACAGGCAGGGGAAGGGCAGAGAGGGAGACACAGAATCCAAAGCAGGCTCCAGGCTCCAAGCTGTCAGCACAGAGCCCCACATGGGATTTGAACTCACAAAGCACAAGATCATGACTGAGCTGAAGTCAGACCCTTAACCAATTGAGCCACCCATGAACCCTGTGAAAATGAAATGTTTTAAGTGAAATGAAAGACACATGGGAGACAAGTTACATCTTGCTGGTCAAGACTGAAAAGTATTAGCTAATGAAGTTTTGAGTTAATAAAATGCTGTAGAAGCAAAATTTTTCTACATTTGGGATCTAAGAGTTAGTGAATTTGTGAATACAACCAAAAAATTATTTCCTGGGGGTCAGTACTATTTTGTAGAGAAATTGGGCCTATGTTGTTTGGGGGCCCCCCTTTTTTTTTTTACAATCACACAGGTCAGATTGGCATTTCCACCCTTCACTTTTCATAAATAAGAGTGGTGGGTATAAATAATCTCTTGCTATATACCCATAGTTTAATGTTCGAGTTAAATAATACAATGTTTATTACGTCTCCCATTTAAAAGGATAAACCATCCTGAGTTTTTTCAGTCTGAGATTTTTCTTACTTTGTAACTCTTTCCTACTTCTAGTTTTACTGTGAGGCAAGTCCATTCTGCAAAGGAAAAAAAAAAAGAAAGCAAAAGGTTTCATCTTTATTAGTTCATGAGACTAAGTGGATAAAACTGCAACTCTTCAGGCAGTTTTCCATAATTCCTGGGTATCAAGTAGGGTGGGGCAAATGGGTAAAGGCATCAGGAGGAGTCAGATATGATTAATGGGCACAAAGACAGTCCCCTTTCTTTACTACGCCAACCAGGTAGGGCTATTATCAATGTAGAGGTATCTTAAAAAGAAATACATTTCAAAAACTTTTCTACCTCTCTCTCTGTCCCAAAAAGGAACATGGTGTGAAGAACGGTCTTCAGTCAAGGTCTGTAAGATAGAGAGTTCCTCACTGGCTTGCTTGGTGGTGACCCTTCCTGGCAAATGAGCAGATAGGGACTTACTTTCATGCTCATCTCTAACGGTCACACTAGGCTCCTATATCTTGAGACTTGAGGATGGAAATTGCAGCAGACTTGGCTTTCAGGACAGAGGGCTTTGCCTTGAAGTGGACTCCACATCTCATCTCTTTTCCTTCACAGATCACGGGGACAAGAACAATGCCCTAATGAATCAGGAAGTTTTGACTCTGCAAGAAATGCTTAACAGTCTTGACTTCAAGAGAAAGGTTAGCAAACTTTAATTTGGCCTTTTGCCTGTTTTTCTCCTTTTCCCACATCTGGTCCTACTGAAAAGAATCAAGCTCTTGAATTCCTTCAGTCCTATTTAGGTTGAATAGTAAATGGCAGCGTTTCTAGGAAGAGTGCTTCTCTTGCTAAGTGTACAAAGCTGGACCTCTCTTGAGTTTATTTGTCTTGCTTATGCTGCACATTTACTCTAGCTACCATTAATTTCAAGGTGAATGTTTCACCCAATTTTTATTTGCCGCTATTTCAGACATGACTGTTTCAGATTCTGTACTTAATATGCTGCTATGGGTTCTGCTACACATGTATAATTAAAATATTACTTGATGACTACTAAAATTTTAATAGAAAAATCAATGCTCCAGTTTCTACTCTGAAAAATGACCTCATGCTAAGTAATTTCTTAGATTTCAGGATAGTTCATTGACAACTGAACATATTCAATCTAACCTTCTTTCAAGGAGAGGAAGAACTTTTTTCTGGCTCAATGAATTATTTTAAAAAGAGGGGAAACATTTCTATTACAACTTTCTCTCTCTCCTTGAAAACAAGTGCGTTTAAACCTGAGCAGTTACTGATAAATCAAGAGTTTATTTCTAAAAGTTAGGTTTCATTTTTTTGTACAGGAATTTGTGTGAGCACAAATAAATGTAAAATTTAGCTTCACCCTATATTATAAACTTTAACAGTTAGATATCAGATTTTAAACATCAAACATTTAATCCAAGATAAGCTTAATGCTTTTATGAATAATAAATCTATGTTGTATGTTTTATGCATGCCATCTTATTCTACTTTAAAAATAAGATTTTAGGACAGAAGGAACCTTGGAAATAATTCCATCCATTCACCTGATAGTATAGATCAAAATATAAAGTTCCAACAAATTAAGTGACTTATCCAAATTCACATAGCTTGTCACAGAACCAGGATAGGAATTTGCAATTTCTAATTCCCAGGCCTTTGAAAGGTATACTTCTCCCTAAACCCAGATAAAGTCCTAATGAAAACTAACACAGAAAATCTCCAATTTTAGTCATTGCATTTAAAAATAAATGCATAAACATATTTATAAGAATATAAATTTAATCTATGTCTTTTTAAATAACAGGGATACGGCTGTGTGACTAGAAGATTCAATATTGTCACAGGAAGTACAAACTCAATATATTTATACTAAATGACTTTACATTATGAGATTGTTAACTGTGGTCGTGCTTCTTTCTTCATGATGTTATTTAATTGTGATAATTTAAGTTTTGAAAGGCAGTGCTATGATAACGAGAAGGTAGTATTTGATAAAGTATTTAGTGAGAATTGTAACCAAGCCTGTATCTTCCAGGTCAGAGAAATTGTTTTCCAGGTTGAATTGAGTGACTTTGGTTGTGTCTCCTCAAAATCGTTTCAGTAGCCACCTTTGCTTTTAGGAAGTCCTCAGTAAAATGACACAAATAGTCAATGAAACGGACTTGTTAATGAACAGCATGCTGATGGAAGAGCTGCAGGACTGGAAGAGGCGCCAGCAGATTGCCTGCATTGGAGGGCCGCTCCACAATGGGCTCGACCAGCTTCAAAACTGGTAAAACAAATTGACTTTAGTTTCTAGTGAAAACCACAGGAAGTACAAAGCTTCAGTGTAGCTGAGCCAGAAGTGTATATGTGTTTTTTTCTTTTTTTTTGTTTTTTTTTTAAATGTTTATTTATTTTTGAGAAAGAGAGACAGTGTGGGAGCGGGGAAGGGACAGAAAGAGAGAGATGGAGACACAGAATGTGAAGCAGGCTTCAGGCTCTGAGCTGTCATCACAGAGCCTGATGCAGGGCTCAAACTCACAGACCATGAGATCATGACCTGAGCCAAAGTTGGACACTTAACTGACTGAGTCACCCAAGCACCCCCACGTGCTTTTAATTTTATTCCTTTGGAATGAAAAATAAAGCATCAATAGAAGTCTATAGAATGCATAAGAATTGCTTACTTTTCTCATCTAATATATTAATCTTAAAAGACTCAAGTGAATTTTTGAAACCTGCAAAAAATACAGCTTTCTCTAAGGACAAAAGAAGCACTAACTTCAAAAGCTTGAAAAACGATATCCTAGTTTTTAAAGGGGCATCTTAAGAACGCAAAGTTCCACATTAGTTTTGTGTTTTCCATAGTGATTTATTTTTGTATTTAAATGAAAAATCTCAAATGGCTAATACAACAGGCATCCCCTACCATATGCATAGGCAATCATATGCAGATATCCTTTGCATTCGAAGAAAAATGTTGATAGGGCTTTCTTCTCCATCAGTGCCACATAAAATTATCTGTTCAAATGAGCACTTAGAAAAAATAATTAAAAAGAAGGAAAATGTTCAGCTGAAATCTAAAATTGCTTTCAAAGGGTACAGTGCAATACAACAGAAATATGGCATAACTGGGGCCACTTGCACTAAAAGCTCCACCCCGCCAGGCCCACTTCTCAAGAAGAGTAAGGAATTGGGCTCTTTTTAAAACATACTGATTTTCCTCACTGTAATCCCTTGTTTTGAAAACAAGATAAACAACAAAGGAAGCGATCAAGAACTTAGCAGATAACCATGCTTATACCAAATTCTGTGGGGGATTGACCGGATCTTTTCACAGCTCTCTGTGGGGAATAAACTTCTAAGTAGAAAGAACTGCTGTCAGGGCCAGAAGGATTTAGCAAGTCTGTCCAGACGTCCTGACTACTCGGGAGTTGACAGTCCCTTCAGTGTCGCCTTCAGCCTCTCTTCCCTAAACTTCAGGCCCAAGCACCCACCTCCATTTCTGAGGTGAGGTCACCACATAGTGAATAACTCTAAATGCATACCTTTCTCCAGATAGATACGCTGATAATTTTTGGCTAATACTTGGGATTTGTAATACATATTGTGGTAGGGAAGGCAGTTCAATTCATACTGTCGTTTTTCTTTAGTATTCTTACACATAACACTCTTCATATCATGTATTTTTAAAGTTTTATATTTGTTCTTTCTCTACCCATTAGTGAGTACCATATCCTTAGCATATGTATGTTTAACAGATTTGTAAACAAAGAAAAATTAAAAGAGATTTGGCTCCAGATGTTGACAAAATTTTGTAAATGATGTCTATAACTACAGGTATAAATGAGAAAACGTTAAGAACATTTCCCATGCATCATACACCTTAGAGGAAAAACCGACTCAGGAAATAAACATGAAGAACTGTCACTAACTTTTAATGCAATTAAGTAAATGATTGTACTAATTGAGTAATTATTTAATAATTTGTTATTTGCTAATGTGGTTAAGAGTTAAAATGGTAGATTGTTAAGTGGGTAAACTATCTGCTGATTTTCATTTGTTGTTCAATAGTTTTACACTATTAGCAGAAAGTCTATTCCAACTCAGAAGGCAATTGGAGAAATTAGAGGAGCAGTCTACTAAAATGACATATGAAGGGGATCCCATCCCCATGCAAAGAGCACATCTGCTAGAAAGAGTCACCTTCTTGATCTACAACCTTTTTAAGAAGTAAGTAAAGTATTATTCATCTAAATGCCTTATGGCAGCCTCCGAGTTGTGGGGTTGTAAGGACACCCTGGCTGGAGTTTTAGTGTTAAGGTGAGGGAGGATAGGCAAGTGTTAAACAGTGAGCCTCAGACACTATTACAGAAAGGTAATAAAGCTCCAGAATATTCCAGAAGGATTTCTGCTCTTCACTATTCAACACTTCTCTCAAGAACTGACTCAGTTTTCCATGAGCCAAACACATCATCCAGCTGAAGTTTATTTTTTACATTTTAGAAAAGAAGATTTAAATGATTTCTTCTTAAGTACATATCCAAGAAATGAAGGATAGAGACCACATTTATGTGCATTATTAGCTCATCTAAAGAAAAAAATTCTAATATCCAGAAATTCTAATATCCACTTCAGAGATGTCATGAAATTAACTTTTTACTTCATGTTTAGTATGATAAAAATAGACTTTTGTTCTTGACTCAGGTATAACAATGAAGAATTATTTACCATGGTGATTTAGGGACCATCTTTAGGCATTTTTTTCCATCTCCTGGTAATTATTTATGAGAAATCTTTGGAAAGATTTGAACTTAATGGACATTTGAATGTCTTCTAAGTGTAGAAAATTTGGATCTTTTAAGAGGACAGCATCCTGTTTCTCTGTGGTTTTCAGCCTGTCAGTATTTTCAATGTTTTCAAGATGTGCTTTATTTCCTTTTAATCTAGCTCATTTGTGGTTGAACGACAGCCATGCATGCCAACCCACCCTCAGAGACCGATGGTACTTAAAACTCTCATTCAGTTCACTGTAAAGCTAAGGTAGGCAGAATGTGCCCTATCATTTCATTTGTTTGTGGAGCCACAGCCACTGCATTAATTACTACCAGTTTCTCTCATAGTGCCTTTCATTCACTCTTCTTTATTAAACACCTCCAGCATGCCCAGCACTGAGCTTTGGTAGACACCCTCAGAGATGTTAATATTCAGCTTGTAAAGAATATGACAATAAAGATGAAGGCATGAGGGATATTAGCACGACAGCATGGAATCATGGGATTAATGGCTGAAAAGGGTTGACTTGGGAGAGGCTAGCAAAGACTTGTGGTCCCTCTGAGGAAGGACCTTGCAGGAAGAGCAGAGACGGGAAGGAGAGTGGGATTATACAAGAGCCAGATGACAGAAATATTGACTTTCTGGGTCTGTTTTGCAAGCATGTGAAGCAGGGAGAGGTAGAATTGAGCAGACTGAGGACAGAATATGGAAGGCTTTGAATATTTTACCCATGAAATATGATGGCACCTTCTTCCTCTGTGATTGCCCAGCAACTAGTTTATAGGATTTTCCACGAAAACTCTCAATGCTGTAATTTTCAGTATATCCTTACTATGTACCTGATCTAAAGACGTATGACTTTTGTGTTATTGTTGTTGCTTTGTCTGTACATTTGATCCTTTCCATTAGCATGAGAAACTAAGACGTATCAGTTTCCCAAATGACACTTAAAATAATGAATTTGAGCTCAAAGTGCCAAAAGATTTTCATCACGCATTAATCTCCAAGTCCCCCAAGCTTTTTATTCCTAATCGCTAAGCACCCCTGACTAGTATATGAGAGGTGATGATGCCATGGTAGATGGTGATTTAGGGCCCCACCATAGGGTCCCTGATCACACATCACTATTGGAACTTTATTTTTATTTTATTTTGTTTTGTTTCATTTTATTCATTTCAGATTTATTGAGATGTAATTGGCATGTAATGTTATGGAAGTTTAAGGTGTACAGTGTAACAACTTGTCTTACATAAGCTGCAAAATGATACTACAATAAGTTTAGTTAACATCTATCACCCCAGAACTCTATTTTTAAAGGGAAGGCATTTTTCTTCAGTTTGCATTTTAAAAACCTGACTTGAAATTCTTAGTCATTTCCTTTGTGTGAATTTTGCAGTAAGACTTAAGAACCAAGAACAAAAGGCAGAGGCCAGGTTCCCTTTCAAATTTTCATGATTTTCAAAAGTTATCCATTCATTCTTCATCCCTACATTTCTTTATAACCCAGAAGATAGTAACACTAAAGGGAAATAGGATACACCAAAAGGAAATAGGGGTGGTGGACATCCTACTTTTCCCTGAGACACCTCCAGAGATAGCATAAGTCTAAGATGCTCTCTGGGACAAAAAGGGAGATGAGTAGGGAATGCTTTCAGCCAAGAGTTCAGAGTAGAAGAGGCCCCTGAATGGGCACCACCTTGCATGTTGTTTGAACTGATTGCCAGGAACTCAGACCATTAGCCCCTGATTGGAGTGTTCCTGCTTTCCTCTTCCACCTGACTGTTGGTTCCTATCCTTCCCTGTACCCTGTTCTCCACTGTCTTGATAGATGATCCTTTACTTAGTATTCAAGACTTTCCCTAAAACCCCTCCCTCCCATAGCATTCCAGCCTCTTATTTCAAGATGAGGCATGACGTGTGATTCCCTTTAGTCATCAGCATCTTAACAGTGGATCAGGTCCTTCCTGAGGTATGATAGAGAGGAAGGTAGAGAGGGAAAACTTGCTGCCCTAATTCATATGACCTCCTCACCCTTCACTACTAACAACTACATACTTATCATATTCCAAACCCTAACACCAAACCTGTGTTTCATACAGGATTTTTAAGGAGCCTTTGTCATATTCTACCCACACTTTTGTTTGGGCTGTCTATCATCTATGATTATATTTCTCTAATGCCAATCACTGCTCATCTCCGTTCTCCATATTTCCATCTTTTATATTTAGCTGGACTTCTTCCTTTTATACGTAGCCACGTCCACATTCCTAGGGCTGTCCTGGGTATACAGGAGGAGCTCAAAACATGCTGAGTAAATGAATGAGTTTTGGGATGAATGCATGATTGGGATGAGTGAGTGATGATTGAATTAATATCTCTGAAACTGGACTGAACCCACAGAAAGGGTATATTAGAGGTTACGACTCAAAAGAGTTGAGAAAAGCAAAAGAATAAGAAGGATCTGACACCAGAACAGGAAATTAAAGGAATTCTTACTCTGATCTTTAATCACTTGTTTGTTTGGAATTCAAGCTTTTTAAGTTATGAACATTTTTGCTGTTACTTACATAGTGTATTTAAATATTGCAAATACATTTGAATTGGAATTTTTCAGATTCCACCAGAGACCTGGTTTTTCTCAGACGTTTTACCATAAAACAGTAATCATTGAAACATTTGGTTTTTACCAAGCTTATAATTTTTTTATGATATGGGAATAAAATGGAGCCATACTGATACACTTGAAAAGAATTTTTTCTTATGTTTAGACACTTAACCCAAATTTGGGCTTTAGCCAAAATATATGACTGTTTTTCTGACTTAGCCAATGTATTATCCAACATACATCAACTGAAGCAATATGGAAATACATTCCAAATGTTTGTTAATACATATGAAGTGGCTGGTGTCAATATTAGTAACATGACAAACTAAAGAGGAATTGGACATTTTTATTTTTATTTATTTTTACTTTATTTTAATTATAATATGATTAACCTACAATGTTATGTTAGTTTCATATGTACAATATAGTGATTCAACAATGAATCATGCTAACATAACTCAAGATAACCTAAATTCAATTTATATGTATAGAACATAAATATATTTAAATATTTAAATATAAAAAGGCTGAGGCACCTGGGTGGCTCAGTCAGTTGGGCAGCCAACTTCAGCTCAGGTCATGATCTCACAGTTTGTGGGTTCGAGCCCCACATCGGGCTCTGTGCTGACAGCTAGCTCAGAGCTTGGAGCCTGTTTCAGATTCTGTGTCTCCTTCTCTCTCTGACCCTCTCCTGTTCATGCTGTCTCTCTCTCTCTCAGAAAGAAATAAAAAACATTTTAAAAATTAAAAATAAATAAATAAATAAATATAAAAAGGCTTTTAGCACTTTTAATTTTTGGCTCTGATTCTTATTTGTCTTTCCAGACTGCTAATAAAATTGCCAGAACTAAACTATCAAGTAAAGGTGAAAGCATCTATTGACAAGTAAGTTTCTAATTTCACTTTGAAACATGAAATTGTGAGACTTTGTAAAAAGAACTCTCCTCATTAGAATAATTTCAAACTTTTAAATGTATTTCTCTAACATTACTTATCAGTGTACTTCAAATATTTGACTTTGAAGTTCAAACAGTTAATAGAACTCCAATGAAGACTTTAAAAAATTTTACTATAAAGTCTTGAAATGAAAATTTATGACTATATTATACTATCCTCTAAAGTATCAAAGAAAGTTCTTACTAGATCTACAAAATAGCTCATTTTAAGGAATCTTCTTGATTTTACAGGAATGTTTCAACTCTAAGGTATGAAATTTATTTTATCCCTTTTTTGCTGTTACCATAAATGTATTTTACCTGAAACCATGTAAATAGCTAAGATTTTCTCTCTAGCAATCGAAGATTTGTCCTTTGTGGAACTCATGTCAAAGCCATGTCTATTGAAGAATCTTCTAACGGAAGTCTCTCAGTAGAATTTCGACATTTGGTGAGTTCAACAGTAAAGTTACACAAGCTTCTCACCCTCCCCAAATCAGACATATCCTTAAGAATAGGCCTTATAATTCAATGTCTTTTGGTTTCTGGCATTTCTTATGTGAGATTAAGGGCCATACTGAGAAATAAAACATGCCATTATTGAAGAATTAAAAATTAGAAACTGGAACTTTAACTCAGAAGTCCAAGTTCTCAAAAATGGTGAGATAGTACCTATGTATATACAGCAATTGGTCAATATAGTTTGGAAATGATAACAGAGATAATTGGTCTTGTAATGGATAGGCATTTCTGGTTTCATTTTTTGACTCTCCCCAATAAATGATATCCAGCAACATGTCTGGCTAAGAGTGCTTTCATTTTCGGAGTAGCCTGGGGGGAGGTAGGATGTTCCTGGGTCTGACGGTTGCACAAGGTTTGCCTTGGCATGTCTAGAAAGCTTCTGACCCAGCCTCACCCTGCTGCTTTTTGTTCATACCACTTCCTCTTAACCTATAGTTCTCTTCCTGCTTTCTTTCTAATTCTTCGTATAGTTCTTAGATTCCCAAAGACTCTACTGCTTTTCCTGCCAGATGCATGCTGCTCGTGGTTTATTAGCACTCAGAAAGGACCTCACCCAAATGTTGGGGCACCACTGAGTCAGCCTCAAAGGGTCTAGTTTCTAAAAGATAAAAGATAAAATTTAGATTAATAGATATCTGCATATACAAATTTATGCTGGGTTTTTTTTTTTTTGGTCTATAGTATTAAAGAGTACATTTCTTTTTCACTGAATCCCTCCAGTGTGAGACTGATCAATAAATAAAATGTAATAAAGAGTCATGTATTTTACATCTTTATAACTAACACTCTTTTCATGTAGGTTCAATTCCTATCCTTAAGAAATTTTCAGTAATCGACAACTTTGCTAATAAATAAAGCTGTAAAAGACCATTAACTTAGAAATGTCTAGGGGCACCTGGGTGCCTCAGTTGGTTAAGTGTCCAACTTCAGCTCAGGTTATGATCTTTCAGTCAGTGAGTTCCAGCCCCTCAGCAAGCTCTGTGCTAACAGCTCAGAGTCTGGAGCCTGCTTCAAATTCTGTCTCTCTCTCTCTCTCTGCCCCTCACCTGCTCATGCTCTGTCTCTCTCTCAAAAAAATAAACATAAAAAAAAAAAAACTTAGAGCTGTCTATCTCTCAAAAAAAGTCATGTGGAAAGGATAAGGAATATACCAAAAAGAGGTTAAGTCTTTATTCCAGCAGTTATAATATATAAAATAAGAAAATCTTAGTTTTTACAGTGCTCTTCTGGCTACAAAGCATTTATATATACCCATTACACACACACACACACACACACACATATTATCTTTTGCATAATAACTTTTTTAAAAATTATTTTTGAGAGTGGGGGGGAGGGGCAGAGAGAGGGGTACAGAGGATCTGAAAAGGGCTCTGTGTCCACAGCAGCGAACCCAATGAGGGACTTGAATTCACAAACTGTGAGATCATGACCTGAGCCTAAGTCGGACACTCAACCAACTGAGCCACTCAGGCACCTTGCATAATAATTTGAATTGCTTTTTAATACAAAATTAAATGTAGGAAACCAGAGGCAAAAATTTTTTAATTAAAAATCACCTATAATCTCACTACCTTATAACACTATTAACATCTTTACTTTTGTTTTCATTCTTTTATAATTTTTGTGTATGTGCTTTTTAAGTGAGATCAGACTATACACACTATGTAAACCGTTGTCTGCCTTTTTAAAAATGAAGTCATCTAGATCGTGAACATTTTTGTGTCCCTGAGTCTCTAACGCCATGTAGTAGCTTACCGTGCCCGTGGCACACAACCCCCCTACCCCCACGTTTGTTTCTTTTCCTCTGTCTTGGACCTGGTTTCACAGGGATTGAGAACCATCGCAGCTTAGCTCAGGGGATACCTTCCAGGTACAAAGGAGTGCTGAGTAGATTTTAAAACATCCCAGCGTGATTTCTTCTTTCTGAAATGTGGACTGAAAATCATAGTCTTCACAGTATGCCAACTTCCTCACTTCCCTCAGTGAAAGTTTCTAAAATGACATTCCATGAGATGAAACCGGAAGGTTCTTTCTGTTGAATCTGGGCACCTGTGTCAGGTTTCCACAATTAGAAGACATCTGGGTTACCGTTCTAGAAGGCAAAATTGTGGTCCAGAAAATCACTCTGATAGGTATGACCGACTTGATATTTAACTGATAATGCTGTTATTCTTTTTTTACAAAGCAACCAAAGGAAATGAAGTCCAGTGCTGGAAGCAAAGGAAATGAGGTATAAAATGATTTCTACAAGATAATTATTTTTAGGAAATAACTCTATCTTATTTTTACAAAGCTCTTAAGCTGCCCTTTACAGTTTTATGTAAAATCAAATTCATGTTTCTCTGGTTACAAATGTAAAACTTGGTAAGTGCAGACAGTCTAAAAATTTTTGTCTTAAAGAGAAGATAATAGAAATTACATATAATAACACCCTTTTAAAAGAAAAACTTAACATTTTAGTTCACATCATTCCAGACCTTTATCTATGTATATATCACTTTACAAAATATATACACATTGTTTCATAACCCGCTTTTTTCCCACGTGACAGTGTAAGGTGAACAGCTTTCCATAACCTTAAATACTCTTAGAGAACATCACTTAAAGTGCCCGCACCGAATTATATTTCACAGGTGTGTCATAATTTCTTTAGTCATCTTCCATTATTATAAAACATCCTAAAATCACTTCTTTTCCACAGATGAGAGGTAAGTCTCAAACCTTCGTGACATAGTATATGATAATCAGACATGAAAAACGGTCCTGTTACTTTATGGTATCAGTTACCTTGCCTTATATTTAAGGTGTTCCACTGGATGAAATTAATTAACAGAACAAACTAATGCGGTCCCAGTGTTTGCCTTTGAGTGAGTAAATAATAGAGTGGGCAAATCCTGGGTTGGAAATAGCCTTGGGGATCATCTGTTTCGTTGGACTAGATGCTAGGACACACATCTGTGCCTTACATATTTGTAAGTAGAAAACCTGGGTTTGAGTGTCTTCTGGCCATGACTGAAAATGTGATCCTTGGCAAATGATCTGATAGAGAAAATGTTTTCCTCTTACAGATCAGGGAATAATGCCCAACGTTCTCTGTTCAGAGATGCTGCATATGCAAGATCATCTATACAATGCAGTTATAAAGTAGTGAGGCTTATCTCTGGTGTGGTTGATATGGATTCAGTCTCCTGGCTTTACAGTCACAGCTTCTATGAGAAATCTCTTTGAATTATTTGTAAGGATAAAGGCACTTTATAAAATCCAACTTTCAACTGCAATCAGTCTAGCCCTCCCCACAAAACCACAGTGACTGACCACAGCAGGTTTAATACTCTACATTTTTCTCTTCCAAAAATTTTTCATTCTCTTAATTGTGTCTTAGAGAGCATTTGTCCAGTACTACAGCCACGCCAAAGATGAACTAAACCTTCCTCCCAGGGTAGAGTCTGGTCTCAGGACAGAGCTACAAACGGATGTCTACTGCCCAGATATCACAGGAGCAGAGCTTTTGAGTTTAAGAATATTCTAGTAAACCGATAAGCAGAGTTATTGTTCCCACCTTGTAGAAATCCATAAGCATTTTCTAAACTTCCTAATTGACACATTAGCACATTATAAATAAAAAGCCATTTCACACATCTCACTGGAATTCTGGACAGGGTTGCAAACATTTCAAGCAGCATAACATCTCTGAATACTACTTGCTAAGTCTGAATAGACGAAACACAATGCTTCTTAACCTTTCTAAAGTAAAACAAATCAAATGGAAATAATCTAAATAGTCAACTCTCCAATACATTGTCATCTTTATAAATGTAAAATCAAAATCTTTACTCAGCTTTCCCTAGAGAAGTCTAAGTAAATCATCTTCTACTATATAATAGCCAAGCAATGTCTTATTAACACTGTCTACTTATATTACTTTGAATGTATTTATTTCCTCTTGTTTTCTGATTAATCATACAGTCATGTCAGAATGATTTTATTCTTCCTTTTTTCCCCCTCAAGTTTGCTAGATCAAAAAACATTTTATTTTATGCTATTCCTTGAGCTCCCCCTGTTGATAGAATTGTAATATGACTCCTAGGTATATTTAAAATAAATCATAGACCTGAAAGTTGTTTTATGTACTACAGGAATAACTGAGAAGTCACAAAATATATGAAGTGGGCTCAGAAAGATAAGCAAAAAAAAAAAAAAAAATCAAGGGGTTGGCCAGGCAGTAGGACTGATCAAAAAAAGTCAGGAAAGGGCCTAGGGAAGATCTAATGATAAAATGGAGTCCATAAAGTCATAGCGCCAAAGATTGTAGTAATCAAAATATCAGGAAAACAGGAAGGTAGGATATTATACCTCATTTTCAAATTTCAGATAGTAGTTGTTCCTTATCTGTGAACACCTGCAGCAGTTCGCAGCCTGATAAGAATTTATTTGATAAATCCCCCTGTGGCATTTACTATATACTGGGCGCTGAGAGCTTCACTGACATTGATTCATGTAATTCTTGCAGAGGACCATGAAGTAGATTCTATTAGTGTACTTATTTTAGTTAGGGAAACTGAGGCACAGAATGTCAGGCCAAGATTCAAAACACAGCTCTCCATGCTCTTGGCCACTAGGCCATGCTGCCTCTGGGATCAGAAGACCCGCCCCAGGAGAAGCGCTGTTGGTTGGCACTGAACTTTGCCTTCCTCCTGCCACTTATCTCACCATGCTCCCTCCGTTTGCTGGGATTCCAATACGGGAGATCTTGGCAGGTATGTGAGGAGCGTCTCATCCATTCGCCTCTACTCCAGCCGCTGCCGTTACGGTTCTCACTGTACCCACCCAGGCAGAAATCACATAGCTACCTCACACCAGAATCCTCATAAAGTTTAGAAGAAATTTAAAAGAATGCTTTCTCAGAAAATGTTGTTTTTGACCCCCCCTTTATGTTTAACGTGCATCAGTGAGGGAATGGGAAATAGCACCATGCTGGGGTCTGCCTTTTAGAGGCAACTGATCTGGCACAAGCCACTGATCCTCACTAATTCCCAATTCCTAATCTGTAAAATGGGCATCATGTTGATCTGCACTTATAGGGTTGTTAAGAGGAACAAATGGCATGGTCCAATGTGATGTGCTGTGCGCATAGACGTCCGCTATGGGGCTTTTCCTGACCAGCCCTCCAGGCTCTCCCTTTGTAAAGAACAGGCATTTACACAAGTGAAAGATGGCACCTGACTTAGGACAAACCACCGATCCTTATTCTTCTCTGCCCATCTGCCAAAGTGCTTGGCTGGAGATGTTCCCTTTCTAGGGTCCCTGAGCACATCCCTCTCTGGCTCCAGGTCCCTGAAACCTCAAAGGACCACATGTGTGTGCCATCTTTATAGGATCACATGTCTCAGGTTCCTACTACCACCCCACATGTCCCCACCGCCTGTCTGATAGGCGTGCGTGCGCACACGCACACATACACACACACACGCACACACACACACACATACACACAGAGCCCCTCAGTTTTGTTTTTGTGGTTGTCAGAACTTCGGCTGTATACTTATTGATTGAGGACAAACCAAGATGTCATGAATGGTAGTTTCCCCAGGGGCGCCACTCCAAACCTCCCTAGCACCCCATGGCTGTTTGACTCACATCCAAAAAGAGGCAGTCAGGATGTTCAGGGGTTCTGGCTATAGGATTGGATGAAGGGAGGAAGTTGCATTAGACCCATACTGCCCCAGAAGGACCAAAGAGGTGCCTTAGAAGTCACCTCTGGATTTGGGGGTGGGGTGATGAAAGGTGGAGCTCTGGGTCCCCCACCCCAGCTTCAGTCAAGATAGCTCTGTTTTATATATTTTACAGATTGGAACCCAGATGGGGAATTTCTTTTCAAGAATGTGTTTCAAGGTTAAAAAACATTTGAAAACCATTGGATTTAGACAATTTCTGAAGCTTTTTTTGACTAAGGTTCTATAATCTGCAAAAGTGCAACATAGGGTACAAGCTTTACTTTTTTGAAAAAATGAATTTAATTTTAATAATTTGCTTTGGAATTTCACAACATCTTTTGGAAAATTTGTAGACATGCTGTCACAAAATCAAGGTTAACAATTACTCCTCCTTTCTCTCACCTTTGTTCTTTTCCTTGGAAGAACCATTGTGAAGAAACAATTTCATCACCTACCAGTGGCCAAACTCGGAAGACATCAGTTCGTCCCTATAAAATAAACATTCCCAGGAAGCAGCCTTTCCCATAGGTCCTTATCTGGCAAAAAACTGACTAGAGAGTATTGTTGAAATGTGGAAACTGTTCGAACAGGAAAGCTGGAATTGTAGTCTCTCGAGTTTGCTCTTTGTCGGTAGGCTTTAACTGATAAATGACAGTTTTAGCCTCAGACTGAGGTGTTGGGTAATTTTGTTTATGTGATGGAAAGTCATGAAGCACAAAGAAGCTATTAGTAAAGCCTGGGTGACTTGAGTTTCATTGAACAGAACAGTCAAACAGATGTTCTTTCAAGGTTCAGTGTTTTCAGACACAGATCCACTACTCACACGCGAACTAGCCCACACATTGTCACAGGAAGTTGATTTCCTTCTGAACAATTTAAGAAGTTGCAACACTTTTGAAAAGAGACGTCCATACAAGGATAACATTAAAAGGTAAACTTTTGATGTGACACCCTGCACACAGTCCCCTTATTTTACAGGCTGAGAATTAGTTGTCATTTTCCATCCATTTCCTCTGATTCTGTGATTGAGGTCTCTATCTCCTGTGATTGTACCATCATTTCCCCTTTTATCATTGTTTCCGAGCATCAAAGCCAATGTCTGGCACATGATAGGTAGTCAACAAATATACTCTAGGTGAATGGATTGTTGTTTTCTATTCCACGTAGTCTTCCCCGTGCAACATTATCATAGATTATGGCTCGTTAAGAGATGAGCAAGGAATTTAGGTGAAAACTACCTTTATCCCAGCCATTTTCTTAAGAGAGGCTTTCTGTCAAGTCAAAAGCCATAGCTATTTGTTAACATAGTCTAGACTTCCAGGATGTATTATTAGGCACTGAGCAGAGGAAAGAAAAGAAGAACATGGTAACATCTATACCGACCTTTCTAGGGTAGTGTGTTTTTTCCCACGTGGAGACTGGTCAAGCTGTTCTGCCAGTTTTCCAGTTTCTTAGCAGATTATCCAGTGTCTGCTTTTCTTTACAGGTACAATAAAGTCAATCCATTTATATTATTCAGTGCCATATAATATAAATATCATAATTATGGATATTTTAAATCCATAATCATCTCAGCTGATTAGGATGGCTTTTAACACAGCCATTAATGGTGCATCTTCTCCACAATGTTTTCCCCAGTCTATAAAGAATGGACCCTGAGACTGTGAAATTGAGTAGTGTCCCTGGCTTGGGCTGCATTGATACAGTAATAAAGATTGTGGCCGATGGCCACGCAAGCTTTGAAAGTTAACAATGCTTCCTTTTGTCAGAGCACTTTTCTCCAGTCATGTGGATTGGATTGTGTGTTGCTCCCTTTTTGGATTTCATTCCCAGTGTGCCTTACAACTGCATTGGAGGTTTTAAGTAATCATTAGATATTAGTTTCAATCACTGAAGAAACCTCTCACCATCTACATTCCAGTTCAGTAAAGTAATAACCAAAGCACGAAGCCTTTTTCCAACGTGAATGGACAGCTCTGAGTGTCATTGCTGTGTCTATAGAGTCCTGGTTTCTCACACTTTGGATTGTGAACAGACAGGTGCCATAACACAAAGATCTGAGGAAGTCATCTGTAACCATGAATAATTATATCATATTTACATTTAACTGTATAAAATAGACTATAGAGGCTATTAATATGGGGAAGGATTGGACATCATAGTCAAAAAGTCTCCCTTTAGCTGTTCTCCAGCTGTGCCCTCTCCCCCCCCCAACTGAGAAAGATGTCTGTGGAGTCAAGGCAGAGTGCTTTCCCAGAGTCCCAGGCACAGATGGCACCACCAATGCAAATATTTCTAGGCACAAGCAGAGGCCAATGAGCCACACTAATCAGTGAGGTTCCTCACAGAGGTGGAAGGTGAGAGATGGGCAATGGTCCAAATTGGCCCACCTTTTTCCAGGCCGGAACTTCGAGGAAGTGAAACCTGGCCAATTAGATAATATGAAAGCTTAGATGTCAAGGCAGAAGGCTATATCATATATCAGTTTGTTAATTTGATTTATAATGGTTAAATGTTTAGACATATGGTATGTAGGTCTCCATCTGTGCTTGCCCCGAGCCTCTTAAAGGTTCTATGCAGGCTCATATCATCCTGTCTGCCATTGAACTTAGTGAGGATGTGAAAGGCACCCATTAGCAAACATGAAATTGTGGATTCTTCATTTGTGTCAGAGTTTGCATAGTTAAAGCACCTTATATAGGACGGTGAGATTCTCTGTTGCTTAAAAAATGTGGGTTTTGTTGAACTTGATGCCTAAACACAAGCTGACTACTTCATCTCATGCTCAACTGAAGAAATAGCAATTTATTTATTTCAACACAGGAGGGGGTTTGGGGGGGCGAAACTAGCTGTTTCATGTGCTGGATGTACTGGTAGTAATTTTAGGGATGGTCTAAGGGATTTTCAAGCAAAATTTCCATTAACATAACTTTCTACTAACCCAGTAAGAAGCAATCCCATGAATCCAACTACCTGAAGGCAATGTAAGATATCACAAGGATCTAACCCAAGAGGGAGAGGCATCTTTAACTTTCTACTTCCTTCTCAGGAACAAATCCTAAGTTTAACATTACTCATTGTCAATAAAGTCTTCCTCATGTAATTGTCCTTCATATCATCATATTAGAACTATTTTTACTATTTGAAACTTAATACAAGAAGATTCCAACTTGTTATTAATACATTTTCAATATTAGATCATTTCTTCCAGAGTTGATTCTGCTGCCTCCAACCCCACCCTGACTTTCTGGTCTCAGTAATTCCACTTCTGTTTACAGGTTCCCATGGGCTTTATTTTTTTATTATTGAAGCCATCTATATCATCTCCAAATTTTCCACAACTCTTTTGAGACTAAACATAATATGGATGCAGCACATTGAGACTCATTGCCTCACAAATTCTACCAGAGGTTCTTGTTAAAATGTAAAACCTGATTCAGCAGGCTTAGGATGAGATCAGAGACCCTGTTTTCCTAACAAGCTTTTAGATGACAGTGTGGCTGGTCTTGGCCACATAGCAAGGTAATGTAAGATTTCATCAAGGAAAAACAGCAATTTCTGTCCCACTCCTTCCCACTCTAAATCTACTTTCCAAAGGTGATCATTTTTTGAGCTTAGGTATTATGCTAATATCATACTAGCATTTTTTTAGAGAAAGAGAGCACAAGAAGGGAGGGTGAGAGAAAGAGAGAGAGAGAGAGAGAGAATCTCAATCTCAAGCAGGCTCCACACCCACCACAGAAACCAACACGGGACTCAATCTCATGACAGCAAGATCATGACCTGAGGGAAATCAAGAGTAGGACATTTAACTGACTAACCACCTAGGTGCACCTAGCATTTCTTGATTTAAAAAGAAATGATGTGTATATATATATATAATAAATGTGTATATATATATAATATATATGTACATATATATATTTAACTCCTGAATTCTTTCTATAAAAGGTTAAACTATGGCTTTTGTATACCAGATCTCCATATATGTAAATTTCCCCCCACCTTCACAGTATCATTGTATAATATATTTTAGCTTAGTCAATATACTCAATGTTTACATTACAATGAGTATATAAAAATTGTTAACAGCTGACCATATATCATAGTGTAATTGTATTTCCATTCTTGTATTACTTTTAATCTTCCCTGGATTTATTAGTTGCCTCAATTTTTTTATTTGATCACTTTATTTTATGTACCTGTCACTAATATAACCCAAAACCCTTTTTCAAAATGTGAAAACTTTTTACAATATGGCAAAACAAGTTAATCTGAGTTTTTATTTTTTTCTTTTTTCTTGGCAACATCTTCTGGGAACCCTCCATAGTTTGCTCTAATTTGGGCTGATTTCCCTCTGATTCTATTGCACAATTATTTTTTTTAATTACTTTTGCCATCATCCTAGGAAGTGCATTTTCTACTTTACTAGATGTTGAGAAATTATTATGTAAAGTAATGGTACCTA
>NW_027532605.1:2963203-3009165 GCF_008692635.1 Crocuta crocuta
TCCCATCAGCAGTATATGACAGTTATCATTTGGTTATGCCTTTGATCTTTTTCCTATTCTAGTTTCTCTGTTCTTTTTCTAGAATTTCTGTTAGTTTGTTATTGGAGTTTGTGTATTAATTCTTTACTATCTTTTCTATCCTATTTTTTAAAGTTTCTTCAGTTTTCTTGTTTCACTTTCTGGAACATTTCTTTCACTTTATTTTTAGTCGTGCTGACTTGTATATTTCTATTATATTTTTAATTATTAATTATTTTCTGAATATTCCTTTTGATAGCATCTTAGTCTTGTTTCACTGATGTAATATATTTGTTATGTCTTTAAGAATATTAATAAATATTTTTAAACATCTTTAAGAGCTTTATAGTGAATACACAAACACACACAAAAGTAGAGAGAGAAATACAATGAACCTTCCATTTATGCATCACCCAGCTTCAACAATGATTAACATTTGCCTATCTTATTTCATCTGTTTTCCCTCTATAAACACACTTTTTTTTTTTCTGGAGCACTAAAATTCCAGATAGTATGGCATCTTACTCATTGATATTTTGGTAGGCAAATCTTCTGGATAAAAGGTTTTTTAAAACTTAATCACAGTACAGTTACCACACACACACACAAAAAGCAATTTCTTAAAATCTTTCCTTAATAAAATTCCTTATTTGTTCAAATTTCTCCATTGTCTCAAAAAGATCTTTTTATAGTTAGTTTGTGCAAATCATTATCCAAGTGATGTCCAACCATTATGATTGGTTGATTTGCCCCTATTCTTAGGCCATTTATTTGTTAAGTTAATATATAAAACTGAGCTTGATACTTTTTTCAACTCTTCATTTGCTTTTTTGCAGTATTTTTTTTTTCTGAGCTCTTTCTTGTTGATTTTTGTATTTGTATTCCTGTAACAGGTTTTGTCATGTTTGGTGATTGTCAAATGTTTGCTGTTTAAGAGAAAGGCACTAAAAGTCTGGAAGCTCTATGTGTATATTGGGAATTGTAGACTTAAGGGTGATTATTGGGACCTGGTTGTCTTACTGGGGGACCCCCAAAGGCAATATCTGTAATTTGTCTCCTTGATCTTGTCCACTTCCACATGTCTTTCCTGGAGATGTCAAAGAAAGGGGCACAGACTTCTCCATAGACTTTTACAGGATCTTTCTGTTTTCTGCATTGTCTCTCATCCTTTCCCTCAGTTTGGCCTTAGATCCAAAATGCAGACAGCCTCTCCAGTTCCTCTGATTCATCCACTCTAGAGAGTAAACCTTCTGTCCCACTCCAGGGCTGAGGAGGGCTGAGGAACTCATTGCATGGGCTCAAAATTGCTCCCCTCTTCAGCTCTCTTCACTCTCTGGCCTCAGGGGCTCAATGCTTCCTACCCCCTTGTTCTGAGACACACTGTCCCTTATTGTCACCTTCCCTCCATACTCCCCCACCTCTCACTAGGCATCTAGGCATCTAGGTTATAGTTTTATTTTACAAAAAAGTTGACAAAACTTACTGAATTTTCTGGAGGGAGCAAAGGAAAATACATGTTTTCCACCTGCCATGTTTAACCAGAAGGAAATCTTGCTTTCTTTTAAAATAAATTCATTATGATACGGATTTGTTTCTGTTATATCTACACATATATGCCTCACTTGTATTAATAGTTTGTAAGTCAAAAGGACAAATTTTTAAAAATTAAAAATAAGGAGTTATTTGTCTGCATTTAAGCTGATGAAAATATGCTGGAATTTTAAGCAGAAATTATGTTGTTTTGGAGACTTAAGATCATTCTGTTTGTGGAAATGAAGATTTCTCACTTTATATACTCTAGATAACTTCTTCAAATAATAAGAGAAAATGTTCCACAATAGGGAATGTTTGGGGCATTTAATTTAAGAATTTGTTAATTTGTATAGAAGCAGGCCTATTAATAAATAGCAGGAATGCATTTGTAAGATAACAACTTATTTCTTTCTTCCTTAGGGCTGTCACATGGTAACTGAAGAGCTTCATTCTATAACCTTTGAATCACAGATCTGCCTCTATGGCCTGACCATAGATTTGGAGGTAGGTGTCAATCAACTATTTACTAATAATATTTTCAGTAATTTGCTGTCATTTGTAGACAAAAGCTAAGCCTTTTCTAGGTTTTAGTGCATTCTCTATTTTTGTTGTTGTTGTTTTACTATGGAAAAATCAATATGTCAGTTACTAATTAGTCAACATTCTACTATTAGAATGTATACTATTCTGGTTAAATATACATAATAAAATCTCATGGGCATTATCAATTCAATATAGATGGAATACTTTCTTACCCAGGTTGCATGTTTGTTGGCTCTTTTTCCAGACTCTTCTGAGTCATGAATACTCAGTGGAAAGCCTTAAACTATGTCACACAGTACATAAAATCTCTCAGAATGAAGGCTTTTCTAATGTAATGAGTAAAGACAAATGATAGGAACATTAACAGTGCATTGTTTTGATTCTCTTGTAACACTCACCATTTTGCTCAAGAAAGGAATAAAGAAATTTTGAGGATTAAATTGAACATGACTGACTTTGAGCTACTTGAAGGCAGGACATCATGGCTTTGTCATTCCACTACCAGTGACTCACTCAATGCCTAGCATGTAGTAGATGTGCAACACTAGTCGAATAAATGAATGAAAGAGTTCATGAATGAACAAACATGGTTTTACACACCCCAGATATGATCTTATTTGTCAGATGTATGGTTTTAGAGTCCTGCCTTTCTTTTTTTGTCTTACTGAATATAAATGTGTAAAATTTTTCCATAAATGCCTTCCTCATTTCTTTTCCTTAAACTATTTCTGTGACCTCTTAAGCTGGGTATTTTACTGTCTACAGAAATCTAACTTCTGTTATGGGGAAGGAACTAATGCAGGTTGATTGGTTTTGCACACTATCTGGGAAAGTCTGTTTATTCCATGAGGTTGAAAACTACTGTGTCAGTACTACAGGTGACTTCCACAGCAGACTGGGCAGCTATGTTTCTCCAGAATTGCTCACCTCTCCATCTTCTGTGGTTAAAATGCCCATGTTTAATACTGACACTAATTAGATTGTCAGATCATAACTTGAATATATTGATGTATTTCAGAGATAAATTTAAAATTAAATTCCTTAAAGTAACTTATTAAGAGGACAGTTGCAAAATTAATACAACCTCTAGTTGCATTTTAGGCTATACATGATATGAGAAAGTATAAATATTTGTATGATGTCAAGGGAAGATACTAGAGAACCTAACTGACCAAGCAGTCTGAAAGAATCCCTGTTTTTATGGCTCCTTTCAAATCTGTACTTTGACTCATACATGCTCAGAAAGTTCCCATACCTTCACAAGTCATTTTAGTATGTAGGGCAGTGTAGACACTGGGATTAAAGGAGTGGAGCTGGCTCGAGATAGCCCTTCAGGGTACAGGGTCAAATATAAAATCAGTGCAAGGTGCAAATGCCTGNACCTGTGGTGATGATTTCCAATGTCAGCCAGTTACCTAATGCTTGGGCGTCCATCATTTGGTACAATGTGTCAACCAACGATTCCCAGGTAGAGTCTCTATTCTTATTTCTCCTCCTTTAAGCCTATTTGATATTTGATTTGTTTTATTGTTAATAAAACCCATCTGAAACAAAAGATATCTATATATAGATATAAAATATATCTATATGATAGATAGATAGATAGATAGATAGATAGATATAAGATATATATATTTAGTTGTATTAATCCTCTCTCTTATGTTATATTTAAAGTAATATGTTCTGATGTGCTTGGACACTGGGAGGGTTCCGACTAGCAAAACTGACAGAAAAGTATTTGTTACTTCTGAGGGTCTGGTCAGCTTCCAACTGTGTGCATCCCAGAGAGTTCTAACTCCATCCTATGGCTCTGTTAATTGTACTTGGAGAGGCTTCTTGGTCTGGAATTGAATATCTGCTTTGTTTACCCCCTTACTTTTGGCCACACCTCCAAACAGACTTTTCTACAAAGGTAGAAAATTGGTTTCCAAATAAGTCACTAGAACATTGACTAATGCCCTAATGCCTAACTGCCCCCTGATTATACATATTTTCAAGTTGATTATAGATTTAATCCATTCTAGGTGCAAGTTGGGTTTTACTGCCATCTGGTGGTTATTTGAGAAATAAATTAAAAATTGGCCTCAAGTTAACAAAGCAAGCCCCAAACAGATGCTCTTCTGAAAAGACAAGGAGAGAAGGGAGTGGCAAAAAAGATGAGTCAACCCTTCCCCTTGTTCCCTCTTACAAAACCTCAGTTGTGTTGTCCTGGAAACCACCAAGGTCTAGAGAAAATAGGTCAAATGTAAATAACATTTCTTCCTAATTCAAAGCAAAGATTCCCTCTTAAGGGAAGAATTTTTTTTACCTTGGGCTCTAACAATAAGAACAGACATGATGAGTTGGCTCTAAGTGTTCTTTCCCTTTTGTAAAAATGTGCCTAATAAGGAAACAACATGGAAAATGACTCAGCCCTATTCCTTCTGATCCTCTGGTTCCCTGGCATCTGAAACAGATTAACTATACAGAGGAAGGCTGCACAGGGTACATGGTGCCTCCCTTCCTCTCAGGATAATAGTGAGAATAGGACTCACTAGAAAAGTCACCTGGTCTTTAAAGCCAAGAAGAGTCTACACCCCTGGAATTAAATGCCATTTCCTGTTGGGAGCTACACATATTCAGAGCTTTTCATTCAAATCCAGGATGTAGGAGGAAAGATGGGTCACTTCTCTGTCCTCAGTACAGTACTGTTGCACGAAGATTTCCTCAGCATCCTTCTTCTGTAAGAAAGCCATGAAAGTTGTCATACGAACCATCCTGGATTCTACTCTATTCCTGGATGAGAAATCTGGAGATGCAGATCATATATAGTTCCTAAAATGCAGATGCACAGCCACTTACAGAGTTCAGCATAACAATGAACTCTGGTTTTCTTCTTTATTTTGCTTCAAAACCTAAGCTCCTAGACCTTGATCATATTCTACGCTCTTTGGTCATTTATCCAGACACAATTCTGATTCAGGGGAAACTGCCTCTCTAGAAACTCTTTCTCTCCATTCCTCCCCTTCCTATCTCCCACTCCTTGTTGGTGTTGGATGCTGTTGTCCTCTTTCAGTCCCACTTTCTGAAATCTCTTGGATTCACTCCTTTTCTCACTGCCCAGCTTAGTTCACGCTCGCCAAAGACCTTCTCCCTGTACTGCACTAGATTACTTAATTCCTCCCCTCCTTCTCTCCTTAGAACATCTTTCCTGGCTTTCACACCTTCTGCTTTCCAGTAATCTGAGATAAAGTCTTGTCTTTCACTATTGTTGACCCAGTTCCTGGTACAAGCAATCTTGTTTGCAGTTAATCACACAGAAGACTACTATATTATCCATAAAATAGGACTCAGGTGAATTTATGAATTCATATTGTAGGGCCACTTTCTTTAGCCCGAGACAACCTTTTTTGTGCTGTGGGATGCTTTGTTTGTTCAAGGTATAACTTGTTACCAACCCATGATAAACTAATTAAATAACTTGATATAGGTTTTGTTTACGATTATTAGTTAAGAAAAGAGTATTTGTCCAATGATTTGTTGGACAGTGTTAAGTATTTATATGAGTTGATTGATAGCTCATAGTCTAAGGAAATCTAAAAGATGCCCAACAATTCTTTCAAGGATAAGATGGGGCCATATATTTTATTGGACTCAAGGATTAAGGAACTCTTTAGGAAAAGACAAAATCAGTACAATTAAAAAGCACAACAGAGGTATGCCTGGGTGGCTCAGTTGGTTTAGCCCCTGACTCTTGATGTCAGTTCAAGTCCTGATCTCAGGGTTGTGGGATTGAGTCCTGCGTTGGGCTCCATGCTGAGCATGGAGTCTGCTTGGAATTCTCTCTCTCTCTCTCTCTCTCTCTCTCTCTCTGTAACTCTGCTTCTCTCCACTACTAATGTTCTCTCTATATATAAAGATAAAATAAATCTTAAAAAAAAGCAGTTCAAACAGCCCAACTTTAAAAAAAATACATAAATAAAAATAAAAAGCGCAAGAGAGATGAGTCTATATTCTTTATTAACTTAGATTGGCATAAAGAGTTTAAAACAGGGACTTTATATATCAGATTATAATGTGTTCAATGTAATTAATGAATATAATCATCATTAACAATTCTATTTCAGAACTTGGTTTTCTTTAATAATCCTCCATCTGCCACTTTGAGTCAACTCCTGGAAGTGATGAGTTGGCAGTTTTCATCATATGTAGGCCGTGGTCTTAACTCAGATCAACTCAATATGTTGGCGGAGAAGCTGACAGGTGAGAGCTGTTAGATGTGGAAGGCTTGCCTCTGTTTGGGGTACTCAAGTATTTTAAAGAACAAGGTGATATTACTACTATCAATAATAATAATGATAGTCACAACTTATTGAATGTCTACTATATTGTCAGGCATAAAACTAAATGTTATGTTTTCTTTCTTCAGAATGGATAACTCATTGTTTTTTACAATTTATAGATGCGGATACTTAGGTTCAGAGGTTAAGTGACTTGCCATGGCAGCATGGCTAGTACATAGCTGAGCCAAGACACAGGCCAGGTCTGTCCAGTTCCAAAGCCCCTTCCTTTCCATTCCACTCTCCATTCTCCAGGGTGTTTTTGTGCCATTCCCACTGAGTGCGATGTGAAGCCTGAATGGTGCCTTGATCTTTCGTGTTAATATCACAATGGTCACTAACCAACCGGACGATAGCTGATTCCAGGACCAGGGAATTTACTAGAAGTTCAAAGCCATCCATGCAATTCTGAATCCTCCGTATCAAGAAAATTTCAGTTTTGACTAACGTTTTTAAAATTTGCAAAATAGTCATTGGTACTTCATACAGTGACTATAGTGTAAGATTTTTCTAAAAGAATTTCAAAAGATTATGTTTTGACGAGTCTGGGTGAACACATTTAGCATGAAAAAAAGAGTTAAGATTGGACTTGTATACATTTCTAACTATGTAGGGCCAAAGATGGACTTGAGCAATAGCAGTGAAATCGTGTGTGATTTGACAAGCAATGCTGGGTTGCCACTTGTACCTACTGTGTGATCAATAGGTATTTAAATAAATCAGAACTTTGGGGAATATTAAAAAATTTAATTAATGTAAATATGCTTTTTGAACTTTATTTAGTTTATAAACTGCAATAGTAGGCATTCAGTAAATATTTGTTTGAGTGAATAAAGTTTTTAAATACATAGTACAGGTAGTGGCCATGCCCTTTCAGATCTTTATCAAATTATCCTTATGGGTTATAATTTCCTTAAAATTTTAGGTAGAAACTTTTGTATCCTTTCATTGCTCTGGATCAAAGTAGTCAATGCCTCCTTATTACCTAATGGATTATTAGTTCATTCTTTTCATGGTAATAATCAGGACTCCTGGTAGTCTGGCTATATCTAACTTACATAAATTTATTTTGTGTTTATTTACCAACATTAGGCAGCTCTTACTGCCTCCTACATAAGCCATGTTCATGTCCATTATGCCTCATCCTGCATTATTCTTACTACTGGGAGTGGTTTATTCCTCCTCCTCTAAGAACTTATATCCTATTCATTCATGGGGACCTGGTCCTAGACACTCACCCTTTTCCTAAAACTATCTTAGCTCCTCCACTGAAAAGAATTTTTCTTAGATAATAAATTTCATATCTTACATCTTTACTGTTCCTAGCATTAAGCACATCATAAACCTATAGCAGATGCTTAAGAAATTCTTGAAAGGGGCTGGGGAAAATTAAAATTGAGCACCAAATTGAAGAGTTTTATTGTTTAATACAAATCTCATTCTTTTCTTTCATTTTAGTCCAGTCTAGCTACAATGATGGTCATCTCACCTGGGCCAAGTTCTGCAAGGTACAAACAGGGGAACAAGAATATCATTTAGATCATTTTTTTTTAGTAGTGCTTCTATTTAAGCCTCCATATTATAATCTGGAGTTTTAAGGTTTTCCTGGATGTAGTTATTTTTTTAACTCTATTGTCTCTCTTAAAGGAAATATTTCATTGAAAAATGTAACTTGATGATTATTATATCAATTACTATAAATAGTATTTGAAATAATATTCAATTATTACTATTGAAATAATGATTGTCCTAATATGTTTGTTTATTCCAATAGGAACACTTACCTGGTAAATCATTTACCTTTTGGACATGGCTTGAAGCAATATTAGATCTAATTAAGAAACACATTCTTCCCCTTTGGATTGATGGGTGAGTTACAGACTATATTTTCCATAAGAGTTCATTAGGTTCTTATTTTTATGCTGTTTTTCCCCCTTCTTTTTCTTTTCTTTTTAAACATGTTTAGTGTCAAGGGGTGGGAATAGTTCGCTTTCCTACATTCTTAATGGAGCACTTATTTTTACTTTAATCTTAGAAGACTATTTCATTGACTTTTTATTACACTCAGTACAAATCTGTTCTTTGTGAATGAAATAAATGCAAGTGTAATAAATTACAGTGTTTGTTCAGATTAAATTATGCATTGTTCTATTTTTAGGTATGTCATGGGCTTTGTTAGCAAAGAGAAAGAACGCCTCTTGCTAAAGGATAAAATGCCTGGAACCTTTTTGTTAAGATTCAGTGAAAGCCACCTTGGAGGAATAACTTTCACCTGGGTAGACCATTCTGAAAATGGTACATGCTCGCTTTTGTTTATTCATGTGAAGTTAGTATGGAGTTTGGCTACTGGTGTTTCAGTTTCCAGAAGTGTGTAGTGTGGTGTTCTGTTTTTCATTTGTTCAGTGGGTTTAAACATTAGCTGTTACAGTTGTCCCAGAAGAGAGAACCATGAATTTCTCAGAGCCTGTGTGGGTGTCCTCTGTCACATGGCCATATGTACCGTCCACAATGCAGAAAAGGGCTGGCATTGTTCTATAGCCAGTGACATAAAGATAACGTGGGCAGAAAGAATGCCCACAAAGAATGCCTGCAGGAACCTGAATATTCCTCCCCTCATCCCCCCCTTTTTTTAAAGTTTATTTATTTTGAAAGGGAGAGAGAGAGAGAGAATGTGGGAGATACAGAAAGAGAAGGAGCATGTGAGAATCCCAAGCAGGTTTCACACTATCAGCACAGAGCCTGACACAGGGCTTGATCTCACAAACTGTGAGATCATGACCTGACCCCAAACCAAGAGCCGGACATTTAACCAACTGAGCCACTCAGCAGCCCCTCATCCTTTCTGTTTTTCCAGGAGAAGTGAGATTCCACTCTGTAGAACCCTACAATAAAGGCCGGTTGTCTGCTCTGCCATTTGCTGACATCCTTCGAGACTACAAGGTTATTATGGCTGAAAACATTCCTGAAAACCCTCTGAAGTTCCTTTATCCTGACATTCCCAAAGACAAAGCCTTCGGTAAACACTACAGCTCCCAGCCATGCGAAGGTTAGGTTCTTTCTGTTTGCTTGTTTTGTCCAGATTTTGGAAAATGACCTCATATTGGAGTAAACAAAGTTCCTCTTTTTATCCTTTGATCATCATAAGACCTAGGGGGTACATGAGGTCAAAGCCTTAGAAATGAAGTAGTGTGTCAAACAGTTCCTGAGGAGGGATGGCTGGGGCTGTCCAACTCCAGCAGGGTAGTTAGTAATCAATAGCTGTGACCGGACTTAACCATGGCCATGGTGGCCTCTTACAGCCACTTGTAGAGTTTGGGTTTTCTCCTTTCTAAAATAGAAGTAGTACTGACTTCAACTCTATGACTGTGGGAGAAGAAAAATAAAGAGGAAGTAATGATTAGAAAGCTGTCACAAGTTAGGCAAGTTTGTTTCCTGCAAAAGAAGCCCGGGGTTTATAAGCTTTATACTTTTTACCTACTGTCATCGCACAACTCAGACTGTACGGTTATTTGGCAGGGAGGGCACAAGAGGGTCCGTGCAATGTCATGCCCCGCTACTGCGAGCCTGCCAATAACAATTCTTGACATGCCTGCCTTTCCTGGTTGTATCCTAAGGGGCTAAAATAATACCTGACCAAATGAAACGTTTGGTAAATATTTGTTAAATACATGACAGAACATAAATAAAATTAGCCATGTAACTGTAATGTAAGTTTACCATTCTGTGTCTCTAATAAAAGTGTATACAATCCATTACAGTGTTCATCTATAGCCATTCCATCTATGAGCACCATCTTGTGGAATATCCTACAATTGTTAACTCATGGATGGTGACGTGCTGCTGCCCTAGAGTTACTCTAAATCCCTCCAAAACACAAATAAATCAGTCTTTATAACCAACTTAAACATAACATAGAAGATAGAAGATAGTTAATATAATTCACTCTCAATTTTTCCCATGAATTTTGGAGACAATAATATGCAAAGTCAGATTAGGCCTGTCGAGAGATTTGTTTTTCTCTTCTGGCACATTTTAGGTCCACCTAAAATACTTTTTAGTGATTTTGTGAATTTCTAAACAGTCATATTATCTCTCTTCTTTTTAACATTACTTATATTTTTCTAGACTTTTAAAAAATTTTATCATCATATTGATAACATTTTATCCTGCCTTTCTTTTCTAGTCTCAAGACCAACAGAAAGGGGGGACAAAGGTTATGTTCCATCTGTCTTTATCCCCATTTCAACAATGTAAGTAACCTTAGCCACATGTAAAATATCTATTTTGAATTTATTTTTTAAATAAATAAGCTTTTCTACAGGAAATTTAAGGATAGAGCAGACTACATACACATGACAATAAAGTATTTTAATGCTCAATATCCTATTTTCTTTAATACATAAAGCTAGCCTTCAGAATGCTCCATAGTCTACCATACCTGGAATTATTAAGTTGCCCTTTTATATGTTATCTATTCCATAACAGGCTGAGTGCTCTGATTTCAAACAATGAACGAGGCATCTCAGTGTCACAAATAGATGAAGCCCTAGAAATGAGTTTCATTTAATCCTTTTCAATATGTACTTTCTTATCTCTTTAAGCCGAAGTGATTCAACTGAGCCACATTCTCCATCAGATCTTCTTCCCATGTCTCCAAGTGTATATGCAGTGCTGAGAGAAAACCTGAGCCCCACAACAATTGAAACTGCAGTATGTTTCCTTTCTTTTCCATTGCTGGTCAAGGGCACTCCTAATGAAGCAAATGTGGTACCTGTTAATCAAAAGGGCTGAAGTTCTGCCTGAGAAGTGAGAAAACACATGTGTTGGAACAAATCCATGTGCATAACACTGGGTGTGTCTATATGTTGCTGTGGGTCACTGATATTATGGGCATCCAAAGGAGACAGTTTCATTCATTTTAACTGCTTTCTTTCCATCAAAAGCCATCAAAGGGCGAAGTATTTCTGTACCTCACTCATGTCTCTTTGTCTCTACTTTCACCATTGGCCATTGGTCAATATTTATTTTAGCTCAAGCATCACAAATTCCAGTTTTTCTTGATTAATTGTCTCTTGTATGATTAGTCCTGTCCCAGGAGCTTCTTCAAGTAGTATATGAATTACAGTCAATAACAGCATAAGAGTACTCTCCTGAGAAGTGAGTCACAATCTTAAATGCAAAATGTGATTTAAGATGCATTTTATTATCATTCCTCAATACAGTCAGGTGGTTCAAACCCCAAATTTACATACAGATGAACATACTAGAATAACAGAATCTTGGAAGGACCCTGAGCCCCAAGGGATTTCTATCTGATGTTGGGGAGAAAATTTTTACTTTACCCTTCAAGATTCTTCTGGCTTATCTAAGAATTAAATTGACATGAGACGAATAGGAGAAAATCAAATAATTACTAACCAAATGAAGTGCTAAGAGGGAGGCCATTAGTCAGGCACACAGGCCCATGAGGTCCACAGTCAGGCAGCTGAGGCTTATATGCCATTCTGAGCTATGGAAAAGGGGCTAGGAGTATGGGACTTCAAAGGAAATGAAGACAATTCACAGCAAGATGAAAAAGAGTAAACATTTCATAAACAAATGTTTGCTGGGCCATACGGAAATGATGGGAGAGAATTTTAACAAACAGACTGTTGGTTCCTCCCTGTCTACCATACGTAGTTCATATTACACTGCAGTTACCTATGGTGATCACGCCCTTCCTGGAGCAGGTCCTCTATCTAAATGCTTTCAGACAGTTAGGGGGAAAAGTCAAAGTTTCTTCCTGAGCCTTTTGTTTCTTAAAAATAATCAGCCTAAAATAATTCACATGCTAAAAATATATATTTTAGAGTGGAAAATTTTGATTATAAATCAAGTGAGTTTTAGTTCTTCTCTTGAAGATTTCCAGGGATGGAAAATCCACATTCCCTATTGACAGCCTATTTCAATGTTAGTTGTCTTAAATCATTTAGTTATAAGAGAACTTTTGCTACACTTTGCAAGCATTTCTTCATTCTATTTTGCATGCATTTCTTCATGAAATGAAATTTGTGAATACTTACTAGTTAATTGGTAAAAATATGTGATGTATATAGTAGATAAGAGGATGTTTACCTAAGAAATTATGACTTATTTGCAAAACTAATAGTTTCCTCAAAAATCATTTCCATTTTCCAACTTTAGATGAAGTCTCCATATTCTGCTGAATGACAGGATAAACCCTTGACACTCAAAAGAAGGAAACAAATGAAAAAGCTTAAAGACTGATCTTTGCCAACAATCAAATCCTATTTCTTCAGCTTTGTATATACCCGTTTCCAGGAAATGGTTCAAGTGTGAAGCTCTCCTCTCACCGCATGACACCACCAATTGGGAATGTTGTGATTGGAATGCGAAAAACCAAAGCTTGCGAGATAAAACACTTGAAGAAACCAGTGTTGATATAACGTTAACAAAAGACTCGTTTATATGTATTTGTTTCATTTCTGATTTTGTTTCTCACATGTTGCTTACAGTTTTGGCTCCAGAACGATTAAGTATTAAGATTTCAGAATAGAGGCGCCTGGTTGTCTCAGCCAGAAGAGCACGTGACTCTTGATCTCGGGGTTGTGAGTTTGAGCCCCACATTGGATACAGAATTACTTAAAAATAAAATCTTTAAAAAAGAAAAAGAAAAAAGAGAAAAATATTTCAGAATAAGTCAAGAATGATAGAGTCACACCTACATCACTCAAAAGCCAGCAGGAAGGCCTGAGAGAAGAGCCAAATAAGCTAATGTCCTGAGTTCTGGCAGGTAATAGGTACCAGATGGAAGGAATGATGGGACATGAACAGCAGCAATTCACACCATGTCCCGGGATGAATTATGAAGACCCTCGATTGCCATGTGAATCCTGTCCCAACTTTGGGGCTTACAGCTGTTGGCACCACTGCCAGGGATGACCTCTCCTTAGGGAAAGGAATCCAGTAATATTCTCTGGTGGTATTCTCAGGTAAATTGCACTGAAAGCAGGTAGAGAGGTAAAATTCTCATGAAACAAGGGCTCTAGAAGAGTTTGGACTAGGTGAGGCCTATGATCCTTTCCAGCTCTAAGTCTCCTGTCCCACGAATCCTACTTGAGCCTGGGAAGGAGTTTAGGATGAAGAGAAGTTCCATCCATTCAATTTTCTCTGGTTATGAGGGAGGGGAGGGGTTTTCTTGCATGCTAATGCATGTATATAAGCTGCAGGTCTATTCTGATCCTTGCCTTGCTTTAGTGGTGCCATTGTCCAGATGCTGCCCTCGTTAATAATCTGGGATCCCCCAACACCCAAGACCTGGAGAGGTCTCTAGGTCCACAAGCCCTAGGGAAGCTGTTGAACCAGGTGAGGAAGTCACAATACCAAGGCATCTGCCATGACCAACTACAAAAAATCTTGTTGCTGGTGTTCAAGGTGAGGTCTGACTGCAGAATCAGAGATGACCGTTCCCTCTGGAGGACCCCTCTGTAACTTCTTCCACTCATCTTTTATCCATGAGGCAAGCCACACGGAGAGAGGCTAATGTTTAACGGAAAATATTTCACAGAAAAAGAAAAGGTTTTAATATAACCTGCCTTCTCAAAGAGAGTCCATCTTACCAATCTCATCTTTTATACCCACTCACATGTACCCCACTGGATCCTATATTGTTCTTTGAGAGGCAAACTCTGCATCTGCCCCAAGGCCAGTTCCCTTATTCCTTTGCAAGCTCCTGATAGTACTCTTATGGTCAAAGTGTCTAACTTTGGCTAACTTGAGGTGTATTCTCCCAGTCTCTCTTCCACAGCTCAATTTTCTAAAATTCAAACATACTAATTGGTAGCAAACTTAGAGTAAATCATCATAAACCTTAAAGAAGTAATCTCCTACCAGGAAATACTCTTAAACAATTGGATTTAGAAGTCAAAAAAAGTTGCAGAAGCTTTTCATTCCCTGGAATGTGTTAAAAGTATTATGCACTCTTATTTGGCAAAATTTTGAAAGACTTCCTAATATAGAGCCTGGTAGCAGAATGCCAAGCTCTCATGTGTGCTCTTAACCATCATTGTTATTTGAGGGTAGAAGATACAAGGACATCTGTGGTTTGCTCCCTATAATAGAAGCAGAGGCCATGTAGTAAGAATAAGAGTTCAATAAGTGGCTATTCTAGGTTCCGAAAATCAAAACCAAGCTCTTGGTCACAGTACAGAATTAGTTCCCAAGAGTGTGAGTCTTGCATTCCAGAAATTATGTTTGTGAGAGTAACGGGGTCTTGGCATGGTATACCTGGAGATCTATGTTTAGGTCAGGGCAAGGCGTGCCACATGCGATGAAGCGTAATGAATGGGAAGGGAATTTAGATCATGCTTCCACCAAATCCTCCCTCAAAATATTTTTTTTCACAACTGGCAGCTGCAAATAAGTAGCATTTAATGAAACAAAAGGTAGACTTATTTTTTAAATACTGAATCACATTTTCACTTTTCTCCTCACCTATCCCACACTCATCCCAGACATCCATTTTGGTAATCCCTTTGCAGATTCTTTTTCATGTAGACTCACCTTGACCAATTGTCCCAAATATCAATGACTTTATCTAGAATAAATGTTGAAAAAAGGCAGCTGCCATGGATTTCCTCAAAGCCTTAAGGCAGCAAGGAAGGCCCCTCCAGAGACCCATAAAGAATGAGTATGCTTCTGGCAAACCCAAGGGAGTTTTCTTTCCCTTACATGTTCAGGAGACCCAAGAACTCCTTGTAGAAGAAGGAACAGAATTAGAGGTCAAACCAATCAGCTATATTCTAACAGCAGATAAGTATAGTCCAGACTTAGCAAACTGCCTCTGTATATACTCCAATTTCTCACAGACATTTTTTTCTTCTTTTTCAAATTGACTACAATGATTGATTGATTTGACTGCATTTTTTAAAGTCTGGCTTATTGAAGTACAATATAATAAAATTCACGCTTTCCTGACAAACCCATATAGTTGTGTAACCACCACTGTAAGACAGAACATTTCCACCATTTGTGAATATTTTCACAAAGAGGACACTAGAAAAACATGATTTAGGATATTCTCTGCAACATCCTTAGAGTAAATACAACAAACAATTCCATGTGGCTTCCCATGTAGACAGAGGACTCTATTTAAAATAAATTTGGGGTGGAGGGTAGAAGGAGTGCCTGGGTGGCTCAGTCAGTTAAGTGTGACTTTGGCTCAGATCACAATCTCATGGCTCTTGAGTTCAAGCCACATGTCAGGCTTTGTGCTGACAGCTCAGAGCCTGGACCCTGCTTCAGATTCTGTGTCTCCTCTCTCTCTCCCCATCCCCGACTCAAGCCCTATCTCTCTCTCTCTCTCAAAATAATAAACATTTAAATTTTTTAATAAAAATAAAAATAAATAAAATAAATCAGGGGGTACTTGGGTGGCTCAATCCCACTCATGATCTCAGCTCCGATCTTGATCTCAGGGCCATGAGTTTAAGCCCCACATTGGGCTCTGCACTGGATGTATAAAGCCTACTTAAAAATAAAAAAGTAAAACAAAATAAATAAGATCATTTTACCCTCTGTTTATAACCTTCAAATGGCTTCCAGTGCCCTGGATACCTAGGGTGTATGGATAGAATTCTGGAGCTTCATGAGGCTGGATGGTACAAGTTAGAGTTTTATTTTCACAGACTTATAACTAAAACTAGAACTTCCTTCAATTATGAATAAAGGCAACAAACCATAACCCATACCTTTTTGTCACATTACAGTTGTTACAATTATCTCAAAATATTGCTTATGCTAAGCACAATTTTGAAATTGTCATCAGAACCACTGCTAGATCTTATTTAATGCCATGAACAAAGAGGCACTTATATCAGTATATCACAAAGTTGGTTTTAATATTTTGATATCTGCATCTCATTGTAGTTGCTTTTCTATTTAATCTCATGTATTTTCTTTTATTCAACTAAAAATATTACTCTTTGCAGAAGTTCATAGGCTTTATCAGACTGCTGAAGGGGCCCGTGGCACAAAAATTTATTAAGAATCTCAGTTCTGGGATGATGACCATAATTCCCAACGGATCTTTCCAAAGTCATATTATTTAATCTCTTCTTAGTCTTCAACTCCTCTCTCTTTGCCTCCCCCAACAATGGCTTCTCACTCTAAAACATACACGCACAAGACTGAACTACTTTCCATTTCTTTGATGGCTCAGGCGTGCTATCACCTCCCTCCACTACATCTTCCCAATTCCTCAACCCCACCTCACCCACCTTGCTACCCTACAGATAATGTTCACATATCCTGCAGGTTCTAGAAAGCCTTCTGCCCCTACCTGGCACCCTCCTCACATGCACATGTGAACAATTCAGGTCACGTCATGCTTCCAGATCCCCCAGCACCATTTCTATCAACTTCGTTGTAAAGGCATATTGGCTGCCTTCTTCATTAGACTCTAAGCAAACTCTCTATGGACAGGGACCAAGAAGGCTTTGTTCACAATTATATCCCTAAAAAGCTAGCACAGTCTCTGCCTCTTAATCAATATTTATTAATTATTTAAGGCTCGAACACATAGAAGACAGTAATTAGTTCCTTTCTTTCTATTGCTCCTTGACCTGCCTGCAAGACTAAGCTAGATTTCTCTATACCATCCTCCGAATTCTAAAATTATGGAATAGTCACTGATATTAAACTTCAAATCGATTAACCAAAACATGCTTGCCATTGCTTCCCCCTACCTCACCTCACTTATAACTTCCAAATTCTGTAGAAATGCTCTGGATTAGATTATTTGCTTATTCTAACTTCTCTTTAATTTAGATACCTTATATATGGCTAATATCCCAAGCATCTGCTGATCCATAGATGAACCAAGTGCCCTTGAAATTTCCCTTCAACTCCAACTTCATTAAACTCAATTCCTTTACTACTCCTGGGAAAAGCCCTACACAACACTCTTACATTAGGCTTGACAGTCATCCACTTAGATATCTCACAGACCGTTGTCAATGGGAAGAACACTAGAGGCTGTCTAGACAGGGTGGAGATGAGGAAGAGGTTGAAAAAGATGTGGAACAGTGGTACTCTCATTAAAATCCTTTGGGGAGTTTTTCAGAATACACATACCCTTCATTCTCCTCCCCTCAATTCTAGCTTAGTAAGTCTAGAGCCAGTGTTGAGGTCTGAATGGTTGAATTAACCTGCGATTCCTGATTCCAGTGTTGGTCAATGGTATTATGCACTCATTAAAAAAATATCAAAAAAATATTGAGATTTTGCATCAGGGACTGTCTTTCTCAGCTAGGGATTTCCCATCAGAATCATAAGACACAGTAAGTGATCTGCTTGACTATTTTCCCAGCTGTCCCAAGGATAGTACATAGTGCCATTTGAGGTATATAGGTATATCTATATAGGTATATATAGTAATTCATCACAGATGCCTCAGGCCTTTAGGCTTAATTCTTCCACAGAACCCAGGAGACTGTCACAGTACAAAGTCCCTCGTGTCGTGAGGAGAGATGGAAACAAATAATAAATGAGGGATTTAATAAGTGCTATGAAGACTATCTAGAGTGACTGGAAGAAGTGGTCAGTGAAGGTCTCTCTGGGGAGATATTTGATCTGAGACCTAAAGAACAGAAGGAGCAAGTTCATGGACACAGCCAGAAACACAGCATCCTAAAAGGACAGTAGCTACCTAAGACCCTTGCCTAATGAAATCAGTGCTTGAGCAAAAGAGGCCACAAGGAGTGGAGCAGGGAGAGACGTGGAGTGACCGGGGCAATGTGGGTAGGAGAGAGGGGCAAGCCCAGATCATGTAGGACTCTGGAGGGAAAGCTGAAGGCTCTGGCTTTTATTACAATGCTATAGGAAAGACTGGTGATATTATTTTTGTTTCTTCATTATAGCGAAGTTTTCATTTGTTTCAAGTAAATATATAAAAAATTTTCTAGAGAAGAACTCTCCTTCAATTCCTGGACTAGGAACTTCATGGTTGTACACCCTGAGCAGTTGCACGGGGCCAGCACTCACAAGGGCTCCATGTTTGGTTTAATACTCTACTGTTGCCTTCCTGAAATTCTTATGAGTTTTGAATAAGGGACCCCATATTCTCATTTTACACTGGGTCCTGCAAACTATGCAGCTGTCCTGTCTTTTTTTTTTTTGTTTATTTTTTAGTGTTCATTTATTTTTGAGAAGAGAAAGAGTGCAAGCAGGGGAGAGGCAGACAGACAGGGAGACACAGAATCTGAAGCAGGCTCCAGGTTCTGAGCTGTCAGCACAGAGCTTGATGTGGAGTTTGAACTCAAGAATGGTGAGATCATGACCTGAGCTGAAGTCAGTCGCTAACGCACTGAGCCGCCCAGGTGCCCCAGCCTGTCCTGTCCTTCTATTGGGAAGATAAACATCCACTGGCATTGTGGGATTTATGTAAAGAACACTTACTGGTCCCCATGGGAACTGGTGCTCAGTCTTCCATGAAACTGGAGGCTGTGGTACAGTAAGACGGACCTCCTCATACACTGGAGGTCCTGGGTTGGTCCCTATGACACCGTAAGTAGTTAGGGCCCTTTGTTGGTGCTGGAGCTGAGCCCAAAGAAACCCAGTGTGCCTCCTCAAACCATTCAGTAAGGCACACAGAGGAGCAGGCAGAGCCCAAACTATTTTTCCTGGGCCTATCAAACTTTTTAAATCATGGTCCAAAGACTAAACTATTCTCTTCCATTATACTAATCCCCCACTCCCTCTAGCATAATCACCATAAGGGAGAAGGCCAGGGGGACAGGAAAATCCCAGGAGAAAAAGAAAAGCCCCTTTTGTAGATAACTGCAAAGGGACACCTCAAGAGCCAGCCAGCCCTCCACCTTCACCTTCACACCAGCTGGGTGAAGGTCAGAGTGTGGGAGACGGTCTGAGCTAGCATGCGTGCAGACTGTGTACACAAAGACGACAGGGAGTAAAACAGGTCGTCTCCAGGCCAAAGGAAGAAAGAAAAAATAGAAGTGGGATGAGAAAGGTTTCCAGTATCTTCAGGATTATTAAACATTCCCCTCCTTCCCTCCGAAGTTAAGCCCGCCTCTGCCTTTCATCTAGTCCAGGACCACTACTGTAAAGACTTGGGCGACCGGACGGGCGGAGGGCAAGTGGCAGGGCAGATGCTGGCAGCAGCGTGCGGATCCCGCCTCCTTCCTCCCGGAGGCTGTGGGAAGGAACCGCTGACGGGGCAGCCAGACTGTGGGAAAACCCCGGGCGCGCGCCTGCGCACTGCTCCCTCCGTCTCTCGACTTTCGCTTTTCGGTTTCCTCCCAATTCTGCTCCTTCTCGCTCCCGGGCCGTTTCCCCGAAAGCACGTGGGACGGCTCTTCCGAGCAGCCGCGTCCCTCCCGCCGCGCGGCGGGCCGGCTGTTTTGGAAACCTTTCAAAGAGCCGGACTACCTGCAGCTTCCAGTGTACCGCATCCTGGGCAGGCATAGGCTGCTCTCCAGAAAGCACAGGACTTCAAAAGCTGTTCACGAGGCTGTTTGGATGATGAATGTAATACTGCACACTCTTGACATTTGTGGGGGAAAAAGGAAAAAAAATTATATAGTAACCCACTACCCAGAATCTTAAACACTTTCAAATATTTTCCCTCCTTCTTTCTTCCCTTTTTTTCCCTTTCTGTGAATTTCCATGTATTTCCATTTCTATATGTTCTTAACAGTAATAGGATAATACTGTCTATGTTTTCTATCCTGCATTTTAATTTAATTTTATACGTGGGTACTTTCCAGTGTAACTAAATAATCTTTGAAAGCATAACTTTCATATTCTAGCATATAAGTATCAAAAATCCAGAAACTACAGGGAATTTTAGAAAACTTTTATTTTTAAGGGTCCCTGGATGTTTCAGCCAGTTAAGTATCTGACTTAGCTCAGGTCATGATCCCATGGTTCATGGATTCTAGCCCCACAGAGCCCTGCATCTGTTCCTGAGCTGACAGTGTGGAGCCTGCTTGAGATCCTCTGTCTCCCTCTCTCTGCACCCCCCTCTCAAAAATAAACATTAAAACAACAGCTTAGAAATCCTTTATTTTAATCCTGTTATATTAACAGATTGACAAATATGGCTTACACTGATGAAGTATAATTCCTACTATTAGATATTTCAGTTACCAACATTACTACAACATTGGAAAAATATGTCTAAAATGCAATATGGTACTATAGATTTTTTCATCAGATTTATAGCTGCCATTTTGAATCAGACCAAGATCATAAAGACAAAACACACAGAGAGTAAGTTTTTCATTGCCGGACAATGGTCCTGCACGGCCTGAGAAATTCCATTTTCTAATTCAGTAGTAGGATGCATTGATTTCCCCCCTAAGATCTATAACTGTGATCAGTTGCTCTATAGCAAACCAAACTATCCCCAAAACTTAGTGGGGATGAAACAACAACCATTTATCATTGCCTGTGAGTCTGTGGTAGACTGGGCAGTTCTGCTCTCTGGGGCAGGCCTCTGATCTTGCTGTCTCACATGCCTGAGGCCTAAGCCCTGACAGCTGAATAACTCAGTGGTGTTCTGTGTGCTCTCTAGTGCTGCAGCACGCTAGGCTCACTTGCCTTGGAGGCAGGGCAGGGTTTGTGGAGCGGAGCATTGTGAGGCCCCTGAGGCACAGGCTCAGAATGGCACAAAGTCATATCTGCTGCCTAATATTGGTCAAAGCAAGTCACAAGTCAGCCCAGATTCAAGGGGTGGGAGAATCGTCCTCACCTGTTAACTCAAGGGAGCTACAGAGTCACATTGCAAAAGTGAGTGCAAAAGAGGAAGGGAATCATGTGACCATTATTGAAAACAATCTACCAGGAGATCCTTCCTAATTAATTCTAATGAGAATTATATAACTGACAATATCTATCTTTTTGTAGGCTGCATTGTATTCTATATATTACTAGTTATTATAAATATAATTAAATAAAAAGAACTGAGTGATTGGAAATAAAAGAAGGCATAAATGAAGAATAAGAATGATAGGGGCACCTGGGTGACTCAGTTGGTTATGTGTCTGACTCTCGGTTTTGGCTCAGGTTATGATCTCACAGTTTGTGTGTTCAAGGCCTGTATTGGGCTCTGTACAAAACCTCCTCTCCCTTTCTGCCCCTCCCCTGCTCACTTGTTCTCTCTCCCTCTCTCAAAATAAATAAAAAATTTAGCAAAAAGAATAGGCATGATACTGTCTTTTTGATGACTTCTCCAAGCAAAAATAAATTTGCTTCAAATAGGAGGTCTGGGATGGTTTCTAAGAATCTTTCCACTGTACCATCATGTGAATTTATAAGTTGCTCCAGTGCTTTCAATAACTCATCATAAAATGTGGCATCTCAGGGCACTTGGGTGGTTGTCAGTTAGGCATTGGACTTGCACTCAGGTCACGATCTCTTGGTTCATGGGTTTGAGCCCCGCGTTGGGCTCTGTGCTGACAGTTCAGAGCCTGGAGCTTGCTTCAGACTGTGTGTCTTCCTCTCTCTCTGCCCCTCCCCTGCTCACGCTCTGTCTCTTTCTCTCTCAAAAAAAAATAAATATTTAAAAACAAAAAAATAATAAATAATAAAATGTGGCATCTAGACTCCTCATCAGCTTTGTCCTTTAAACAAACACCAGTTAAGGGATGGCAAATAATAAGTTTTATGTTATCTGCCATTTCTGATTAGCTGCTATGACTTACCAGATAGAGCGTTGAAAAGTATTCAGAAGCTGGGCACTGGCAGCAAAGCGTACCCTGTCATTTGTTGCCTTTAAAAAATATTGTTTTATGTTTATTATTGAGACAGAGAGAAACAGAGCATGAGCAGGGGAGGGGCAGAGAGAGAGGGAGACACAGAATCAGAAGCAGGCTCCAGGTTCTGAGCTGTCAGCATAGAGCCTAACGCAGGGCTTGAACCCACAAACCGTGAGATCATGACCTGAGCCGAAGCTGGACGCTCAACTGACTGAGCCACCCAGGCACCCCAACCTTTTTTTTTTTTTNACTGCAATACAGGTCTTTGCATTTACTGCTTCAAGTTTTATACAGTTGGTTTCAGCACAGAGCAGTCTACCCTAAGATAATTTAGACTTTTGATTCTGTCATCTGTGAATTAGCTAATTCAGGGGTGGGGGGAATCTCAGGGACTTAAAACAATGACAGCAAACAACACATCTTACTCATGGGTGTATGGTTAGGCTACAGCAGTTCTGCTCCAGGTGGTAGGTTTGGGTGTGGGCGGGGGGCTCCGTGAAGTTTTCCTTCTAAGCTTCTGGTTCCTTCTAGGACTCAGCCCGGGAGGAGCAGTGGCTGCTTGAGCCTGCCATCTCCTAGAGCAGAGAAAGGACACATAAGGGCAAGTCAATCACACGGAACATTCAAAGTCTCAGGTTGGCTGGAGTGTACCTCACATCTGTTTATATCTCATTACTCAGAGCATGTCAAGGCCCCAGTGAACCAGGCCAAGGAATGGGAAGGGAAAGAAAAAAAAAATGATGATAATACAATCTAAAAAACATGGCATTAGCTATTTTTTTCCCCAGATTTGTGTCTTTTGCAAAGTTGACATTGTTGGTATAGAGACAGTTTCCTAAGCTGACTATTCTAAGGAGGCCATCACATTTGCGTCTTTCATTTTGGATCTCTAGCTGGGTTTTGTTTGGTTTTGTTTGGTATTTTTATTCGGCGAATTTTTCAGCAGTCAGCATATTAAATATAAAATACATACTGTTTGCCCTCCAGGAACTTAGAATCTTGGAGGGAATAAGGCTTGGACACTTCAAAAATCAAAATATAGAGAGTGTGTGGTGATTGTCAATATAAATCGAGACACTTCTATATCATGTTCTTTCAGAGACAAGATTAATCAGCACAGGCTGCGGTCATTCCAGAAGGAGAATACAGGATTTGGGCTTAGTTTTAAAAGTTGGGTAAAGATTTGACAAGTAAAGTGAGTAAGGGGCAGGACATGCCATTTACTATGTGCAATACTTGTCAATGGTATGAGCAAAGGGACAGAAACAGGAAAATTAGAAGCTTGGGCAGGGGGTAGGGAGAACAGGGGATAGAGTTTAGTTAGGTAAAGGACAGTGTGGGACAATGCTGGAGAGAAAAGTGAGGACATTCTGTCGAAGATCCAGACTAGCCGACAAAGTTTGCATTTATCATAAAGGCAGTGAGAGTGGTCAAGGCCTTGGAGCAGTGATTAAGTGTATCAGTGACGGTAAAACAAAGGAGGATAAAGGCACAGGGAAGGAGGCATCCACAGCACTCGATGACAAGGGCTGACTTCCTAGAGTCACATTTTCTCAAACACAGTCTGACCCTGCCTGCAGGTGAATACGAGTGGGAGGCCTTTTTATAGCAGGCAGGCATTTCTTTTTACAGAAGGCTGCTACTTTGGTAACAAGGGTCATTGCTATCCCAGGTCAGTACTGGCTTTGTGAGGGTGAATATGTGACAAGAAGGAGTATATAGATGTGGGAAGAGAAAAATAATAGACACGTGTATAAACACATCCTTGGAAAATTATTTAGATCCTTTTCCTATGTGAAGTTGCCTTATTATTAAGGCTTTATTCAATTTCCATCTCCTTGAAGGAGCCAATTTATCATATGGGAATACCTTCCAAGAGGATCTAAGTTAGGCTGGACTCACCTGGGGGAGTACCATTTAAGCTGAGGTTTTAGCTAGGACACAAAATATGACTTAGCCAGAAAAGAGGATGGGGGAAGGGGATGTTGCCCCAAGTAACTTTCCAAATGGAGAACTGCTGGTCAGAAGGCCCTGGGTTTGGGGGAAGAGGTTGGCATATTTGAAAAACAAAAATGCTGAAGTATGGAAAGGAAAGAGTGGCAGAAGAGGGGGTTAGAGAAAGTGATAGTAGAACCAGGGCTTTGCAAGCTCTATTAAGAATTTTGAATTTATAAGGGGCACCTGGGTGGCTCAGTGGGTTGAGCGTCAACTCTTGGTTTCGGTTCAGGTCATGGTCTCACGGTTATGAGATTGAGCCCTGCGTTGGACTCTGTAATGAGTGTGGAGCCTGCTTAGGATTCTTTCTCCTTCTCTATGCCCCTCTCTCTGCCTCATAGGTGCAGGCACACATGCACATATGCTCTTTCTCCCTCTCAAAATAAATAAACATTAAAAAGAAGTCATCATGGGATTTTTCAAATGGCAAACACATGCTCTGCTTTGAAATTAAAAAAAAAAATCACTCAAACTGTTCTAGGAGGATGGATTAAAAGGGAATTAGGAGCAGAGTGCCTGGCTGGCTCAGGTGGTAGTACATGTGACTCTTGATCTCAGTGTCATGAGTTCAACCCCCAGGTTAGGTATAGAGATTACTAAAAAAAAAAACAACAACAAACAAAACAAACTTCTTAAAAATGGGTGGAATTAATAGCTTAAGTGAGGAATCTACTTGGGAATCTACCAGAATAATCCAAATGAGAAAAAAAGTGGAGATGGTAAAAGAATTGGAAAGAAGTGGATGAGACTTGAGGAATATTTAACAGGAAGAATCAACAAGGCTCAAGGACCAGGTGTAGGTGCTGAGGGAGAAGGCAATGTCAAAGATGGCTCCTAGCTCTCTGACATATGCTAACTCTAGGTAAAAAAAATTAAAAAAAAAAAGGGGGGGGAGGGGGCAGTTTTGAAGAAAAAGATGATGAATTGGTTCTGAATAGAACTAGTTTGCAGGGTTCACCAGACACTCAAGTGTTGTCAAGTGAGGATTATACACGTGGGTATGAAACTTACAGGAGAGGTGTGGACAAGATTCACATGCAGAAACCCTTCACATAGAGAAAAACTGAAGCTGTGGGTGAGATCATCACCGACAGCGTAAGAAATGAAGGTAAAGCTAACCAACATCAGGACCCTGACAACATTTAACACTGAACGGTTTGGCAGTGGAGTGAAGCAGACGTGAAGAAGAGTGCCTTACAGGTGGGAAGAAGCAAGCAGGATGTTGTTGCATGGCCAAGGACGAAATGTTGAGAAATGGAGGCGCCAACTGTGCCATACGTTTCTGAATGGTCAAGTAAGGTGAGGACAGAAAAAGCGCCCCCTGGACGCTGCTAAACTTCGCTTCTAGAAAGACAACGTCCCTACCTGTGTCCTTTGGTTTGGGTTCCCAGATATGGGGCTAATGCAGGGTACTCCAAGTTTGGGCCTCTGCAAACACAGACTTCCGTTTACTTGTTCTCTAAAATGTTTAGAGGTAACCGCCAGTCGGCCGAGTTGCAACACACAGGGGAAGCTTCACCTCAAGCCACCCCCCCTACCCCTCCCTCACCGGGAGAGCTCTGCTCAAAGCCTAGGGAAGGACACCGCGCGCTGGCCCAGCGGCGGCCCCGGAGGGGAGGCAGCGCGCCCGCGGAACAGCCACGTCCGATTGGCCGAGTGCGGCAGCCTCCCAGTGATTGGCGGAAGCGGAAGAAGGCGGGGCGCCGGGTGCTGTCTTTATTCCCAGCTGGTACTTTCGTTTTCCTGCACCGAGTCTGCGGAGTGCCTCCGCCAGACCCGGGACGACGCCCTTCAGACCCCAGACCCAGTAGAGGCCACCCGGGTGCCCGGGAAAGGCAGCACCGCTGCGCCTCCGCCCACTGCTGCCCGGCCCAGCGCTCAGAGTGAGTAGGCATGAGGTTCCGGGTACCGGGGTGTGATATGCCAGGACCGCCCCGTTGGGGCCTGGCAGCGGGACTCCCGGAGAGGACGGGCTTTGTAGGTGAATCCGTCATCCCGCAGAGTGCGTCCCCAATGTCACAGGTGTTCTTCTCGGTGACGACTCGATTGCCCCTGGCAGTCGTGCGCTGGCAGTAGAGATGTCTTTTGAAAGAGAATTTTCCCACATAAAACACTACATTTACCCCGTTTACCCTTACCTTTTCCTCCTTCCCGCCCCCTTCAACCAGTCACCTTTTCTTCTTTTCACAGAAAAGTTTTCATTTGCCTCGTGCCATCCTTGAAGAGCTGTCTGGGTTAGACGCTCACATCCTGTGCATGCAAACCCAACAGTCTTGGCACCTGACGTGAATAGCTGCTGTTTGGGTTAGATCCTTAGCCCCTTGCTGGGACACAAGGTGACAGGTCAGTAATTGTTCATGGAAGCGAATGAATCAGTGCATAATTTTAGAATTTTAATTCTGCATCTATGTTTAATTTTTTTAATGTTTATTTTTGAGAGAGAAAGAGACAGAGTGCTAGTGGGGAAGGGACAGAGAGTCAGGGAGGGAGACAGAATCTGAAGCAAGCTCCAGGCTCTGAGCTATCAGCACAAAGCCTGATGTGGGGCTCGAACAGACAAACCAGGAGATCATGACCTTAGCCGAAGTCGGTCGCCCAAGGCACTGAGCCACCCAGGCCCTCCTGCATCTATGTTTAAAGATGAAGGAATTTAGGGGCGCCAGGGTGGCTTAATCGGTTAAGTCGGACTTGGGCTCAGTCATGATCTCCCAGTTTGTGAGTTCGAACCCCGCATCAGGCTCTGTGCTGATAGCTAGGAGCCTGGAGCTTGCTTCGGATTCTGTGTCTGCCCCTCTTCTCTGCCCCTACCCGGCTCACACTCTGTCTCTCTCTCTCTCTCAAAAATAAATAAACATAAAAAAATATTTTAAAAAAAGATGAAGGAACTTAATGTCTTTCAAGAATATAAAAGTTCCTGCAAATCCCTGTATAATATTAGTCTTTGAGAAAATTGTGTCTAATACTGAAGAGTTTGTGTGTGTGTATATAATATATATGTAAATATATATTTGTATGTGGTTGGCTGTCCTTTGGATGTTGTTTGTGTAAGTTGGAGAGGTTGTTTTTATGGGACAGAAATAAGATGAGCCTCTAGCACAATCCAGTATGCAACCACTGCTTAATGAGGATGCAGAACTCCAACTTGGTAGAGTGTAATATGGTTTGCCCTTTACTTTCTAATTCAATATGAAATATACCAGATTTTAATTCAAACTTACTGAGTACATCCTGTGTGCATGACACTGTCCAATGTATAGATGATGTTTAAACAAAAAGAGAAAGAAGACATGGCCCCAGCAACTCTGAAACTCTGAAGCTTACATCACGCAAGGGAGAAATCATAGAGCTTAATAAGGAACTGATGATCTAACAGAGGGTACAGAATGCAATGAGGCACAAGTCAAAGAAAGCTGTCTCTGGATGAGTCTTAGCTATATGGAAGAAAGGGCATTTGTATTTACCTTTGAATGCTGGTAGGATTTAGAGAGGCAGAACTTTGTGGGGAGGCCGTTTTCAAGGGTGAGAGACAGCTGGAACAGAGCAGAAATGTTGGGCATAGCCAAAACGCCATAGAGAATTTGGTAAATGATTTGCTTTTTTAATGGATGCAAATAGGGTAAGGGTGTAAATCAGCCTAGGAATAGGCAAACTAGAAGTTTTAAGCAAGAGAGGGTGTGGTCTAAGTGTACAGCAGGAGGCTGGATTGGGAGACAATGTTGGAGTGGGGGGTTGTGGTTTTTTGTTTTTTGGGTTTCTGTTTTGTTTTGTTTTTTTAGTATAGACCTTTCTTGGCAGGTATTGAGTGCAAAATGGTAACAAATCCAATGGGATGGGAAAGGAGGTGGGACATGGTTCCCCTTTGTCCAAGTGGGGACCCTGTAATCAGGCCAGTGGATTGGGAGCACTTGACCGTGGCCACTTTGGATCAAGCGCCCTTCAAAAAACAAGCTCCCAGGTGGGAGGGATCCTCACAGTACATGGGAAGGGAAAAATGCCCCAGAAGGGACATGGGCTGTGTTCTGCACCCTGGCAGCCTAGCTCCTGCACACCACACTCCTTGGCAGTTTGGGGACTAGGCTAAACTTATCCGTCTGCAAACCCAGGCATCTGCCCCCTACCTCAGTTTTCCTCCTCCCAGTGTTTAGCCAGGTTGGATCGCCAGGCCCTCTTAGGGGTCCGGCCCAACCCAAGGTGAATGGTTCACATCATATACCATATTTTAGCCACTGTGTGGGCTGCAGGCCTTCGGAGGCCGCAGGGAGGCAGCTGTGGGCTGGCCCTAGCCAAACAACCCTTTCCAGGCCACAGAAATCAACCCAAGGTCTTGGGATTACTGAGGGGGAGTCAGCCTAACATTGGAATTTGAACCAGGTGACTGGGGGATGATCACGTCACTCCTTGCATTGGTTACAGGTTTTGTGAGAAGATGATATGGGTTCTAGATTTGTTAACATGAATTTATTAATTGCCTGCCGTGTGCCAGGTGCTGCGTCTATATGACTTCTTCCAGTCTAAACAACCACACTGTTGACAGGGAAGTGAGCTGCTTGAGGTTATGCGTGTAATAAGAGGTGTTGTACCGCCTCTGGCTGATGCTCTGACCAGCCTATTTGCTTTAGGCACATCCTTATTAAACACCTAGCAGGATGGGAGAGAGCCACAGATTTGGAGTCTCCCACTCAGGTAAAAAGAAGTGAAAAATCAAATTTCTATAGCAGGTGTGCCAAATGGGTGGGTTTGTGTCCATTTCTACTGGGATTTGTGAAGTGAAGGTAACTAGCTTTATAGTCCCCCACCCCCACCCCATATCCTTACTTTTCTTTGGAAGAAAATTTGTGGAGTAGACATGACTTCATGCCTGCACATGTGTGCTGGCCAGCATGTGTGCATTACTCTTCCATACCCTGCTTGAAAATCTAGACCCTTTCTCAGAGGCCTGGGAGGACAAGATTCACATATACCCACTCTGCATATTGCCACCTGTGCACTAATCCTAAATTACGCTGTGGTAATAAGAGGTTCTTTGTTTTCCTCAGAGATATGAGGACTTCCTTAAATCAGGTTTTTGTTTTCATTTCCTTAGAACTGCTGTGAAAAAACTGACTTACAGTTATCCAAATAGGTAGTGTTACTTTATCTTTTGAAATTATATTTCACAATGTTTTTTCTTTTTTTTTTTTTAAATGTTTTATTTATTTCTAGGAGAGAGAAAGAGAGACAGCATGAGCAGGGGAGGGTCAGAGAGAGAGGGAGTCACAGACTGAAACAGGCTCCAGGCTCTGAGCTGGCAGTCAGCACAGAGCCCGACGCGGGGCTCAAACCCACAAACCGCGAGATCATGACCTAGGCGAAAGTCGGACGCTTAACCGACTAACTCACCCAGGCGCCCCTTCACAATGTTTTTTCAATCATTAAAAATTATTACTGAGGGGCACCTGGGTGGCTTAGTCAGTTAAGCATCCGACTTTGGCTCAGGTCATGATCTCACAATTTGTAAGCTTGAGCCCCGCATCGGGCTCTGTGCTGAAGGCCTGAAGCCTGGAGCCTGCTTCAGATTCTGTGTCTCTCTCTGTCTCCGCCTGTCCCACACTTAGGATCTTTTCCTCTCTCTCTAATATAAATAAATACTTTAAAATTAATGAAAAAAAGAAAGCATAGGGATAAAGCCCTTTGATAAAAAAATATAAAAAAATAAAAATAAAATAAAAATAAAAATTATTACTGCGATTAATAGTTATTGTGCCAGTTTTATTATTTGTAGTAGGCCAAAAAGAAAATGTATCTTTTTTAAAAAGGTATAAGACAAAAATAATTCATTTTACCGTATGAATCACAAAATATAAAATACTGGTTTAAAATTCTTTCAGTTAATACAAATGTACTGCATTTCTAAGAGGACAGCTCTGGAGAGTTCTTATGATTTGTTTGAAAGCAAATGTAATTAAATAATATTTTCTGGTTTTTATTTGATAAAAGTGCAGATTCATTTAGAAGGCATATTATGTGCCTAGCACTAATCTGGAGATAGAGCAGTGAACATTCCACCCACCCTCCAAATTCTTCCCTTTGTGTGGGGAAAATAGACAGTAATCAAAAGAAAAAAGAAAATAAGGGCACCTGGGTGGCTTCATAGGTTAAGTGTCTGACTCTTGATTTGAGCTCAAGTCGTGATCTCACAGTGAGATTGAGCCCTGGGGTTGGGCTCTGAGCTGACAGAGCAGAGCCTGCTTCGGATTCTTTTTCCCCTCTCCCTCTCTCTCTGCCCCGCCCCAGCTCTTTCACACATATGCATGCTCTCTCTTTCCTCTCAAAATAAACAAACATTAAAAAAAAAAAAAAAGAAAAGAAAAAAATATAGTTAGATGGTGGTAAGTGCTATGCAGAAAAATGCATCAGGACAGAGGGATAGTGTTTTACGAGGTAAGAGGTGATGTCAATTTAAATGAGGTGTCCAGAAAAGGTTTCCCTTTTGTGTTGACATTTGAACAAAGGCCTGAAGATGTGTTTTCTGGAGAAGAAAAAATGATTAACTTCCAAACCTCAATAAAAAACAGGTTTCTGAATATAAACACCATATTAAGTAATATATTTCAGAGACAAATTATGTTTTGGGTTAAGATACTTAAGAAGCAGAGGTGCCTGGGTAGCTCGGTTGGTTGAGTGTCTGACTCTTGGTCTTGGCTCAGGTTATGATCTTGTAGTTTCATGAGTTTGGGCCCAATGCTGGGCTTTGTGCTGGTGGCGTGGAGCCTGCTTGGGATTCTGTCTCCCTCTCTTTCTGCTCCTCTCCCACTCACACTGTCTCTGTCTCTCTCAAAATAAATAAACTTAAAAAAAGATATTTAAAGAAGCATAATGCTAGATGTGCTTCCTTTGGAACTACGGTCTTCCATTCACAATGTGGGTTCTGTGTTCCGTTCCCTTACAGGATGTCTCAGTGGTACGAGCTTCAGCAGCTTGACTCCAAATTCCTGGAGCAGGTTCACCAGCTCTATGATGACAGTTTTCCCATGGAAATCAGACAGTACCTGGCACAGTGGCTAGAAAAGCAAGACTGGTAAGAAAAGCCCACATGAAGGTTTTCTGTGATTTTAAAATAATTTGTTGAAGTGACTTGGAACGACATTGGCTAAAAGATGAATCACCTTGTGGCCATGGGGACTATCTGTTGCAGAAAACTGTTTTGGTTTGAAAAGTGGCATGTGTCTTTACAAAGTTAAATGCATTAGTCATTAAGTACTTTTATGCAGTTTTGTCCATTTAATTATGATGCATACTTCTATGTGCTTTAGACAAGTTAGGTAATGGTGACACCAGTTACTTTCCATATTAGGATCCAAGCTATAGGAAGAAGTTGTTGAAAGAAATAATTATAGCCCACTTATGGTAAAACATTGATTAGAAATGTGAAGAAAGTAATAAAATTAAGGGGATATCTCTAAAAACGGATATGTGTTCTATTTTAAAATTTTACTGTAGGTTGACTGCAAAAATTTTAAATGTTTTAAAAGTTTTCACCATATGAAGTAAAGGCCCCTATTGTTTTTTCCCTTCCAGAGATTAACATTAAGAGTTTTGTGCGTAATCTAGAGTTCTAGAATTTTTCAAGCTAATTGTACGTCATAAGTGTATTGCATAGGGGGTCCTGGGTGGCTCATTTGGTTAAATGTCTGACTTGACTTCTTCTCAGGTCACCATCTCACAGTGTGAGTTTGGTGGTGAGATCCAGCCCTGTATCAGGCTCCACACTGGGCATGGAGCATGCTTGAGATCCTCTCTTCTTTTGCCTCCTCTCTGCTCATGCTTTCTCTCTCTCCCTCAAAAAAGAAGAAAAATTAGGGGCGCCTGAGTGGCTTAGTCAGTTAAGCATCTGACTTCAGCTCAGGGCATGATCTCACGGTTTGTGAGTTAGCCCCGCATGAAGCTCTTTGCTATTAGTGCAGAGCCCACTTCAGATCTTCTCTCTCTCTCTCTCTCTCTCTCTCTCTCTCTCTCTCTCTGCCCCTCCTCACTTGTGCATGCATGCATGTTCTCTCTCTCTCAAAAATAAACATTAAAAAAAGAAAAATTGTACAAACTGCTGTTTTGAAAGCAACATCAGTCATGAACAAAACCAAAGACCACACTTAAAATTTGTTTTTTTAAAAATAATTTTAATAAGGAAAACAATGTTCATTTTGTTCGTTTAAAGTACTGTCTAAAATGAAATGTACAAATTTTAAATCTCCTAGGGAGCATGCTGCTAATGATGTTTCATTTGCCACCATCCGTTTTCATGACCTCCTATCACAGCTGGATGATCAGTACAGTCGCTTTTCTTTGGAAAATAATTTTTTGTTGCAGCACAACATAAGGAAAAGCAAGCGTAATCTTCAGGTATGACCTGGTTTCTGTGTTTTAGTCAAGAGGTTCCCAGGCTCATATAAGAGTTTATTGCATTCACTGGTATTTTTAAAAGTTACAGAGACTGTAAATAAACTATTTTTATATGGCTAATATTTTATAGCATAAGCAAAGTAAAATATGAATTCATTTAGTAAATATATAAGGAATTTTCAGGTTTAAGTGTTTCACCTGTTAGGCATCAGTACTTCTGAGAGAAATGTGATGCTATAACCTTGTCTTACTAAAAATTGTCGAAATTTAAGCCCAAGAAAAAGGATTACATTTTAAAACCAGTGAGCTGTAGTAACATGTCAAAGCTCCAAGGAGATTTAGTGATGAGTCCAGTCTGAGTCCTTGGTATACAGGTGAAGAATGAGTCCGGAAAGGTTTGATATCCCTGAGGCCCGATACTGAGTTGGTGACTGGAACTAGGTCTCTACCTTTCCTGCTTTTGGAGGAACTGCCTCCCAGAAAAGAGAAAGTTGAGGAGAGTCCCAGGCAGGAGAGAATGGGCTACAAAGTTTTAGGAGTTTTTCAAAAGTACTCCCAGTATCCCCTAAGCCTGGCTACCACATCTATTTCTATACTAATGGAACTTTTCTGTTTCAATGGAGGTGAGAGCCAGTGTTTTTTTGTTTCATACAACATAGCCAGACTCTTCAATTTAGGTAATTAGAAGTTTTGTCTTTTTTTTGTGAATGTATCTGATTTTATAATACCAGTGACGGGGGAAGTCAGATTAAATTTATAGAAATTTGATCTCCTATAGACTTTGCTTGAACATGCCTGTCACAAAGAGCCATGATTACCAGTATTTTGTAAACTGACTATGACCAGGAAATAGAAAAACTGAAAGGAGTATTTTTAATCTAATTCAAAGCATAGACCAACAGATAAATTGAAAAATACCAGAGATAATTTCCATACTATTTGCATTGTCTCAGGATCCTAACAGAACATAATTGGCCTCAAGAATAATGGAAATTAAAATAAAAATATTACAGGAACCATGCATGAAAATGCACTTATTGGAGGTTTTTGTCATAATTGTAAAAAGAATATTTAGACTTTACCAAAAAAATAGCTTGTATAGAATTTAATAAATACAAGATGAGGCTTCTCAGTGGATAAGAGTGAATGTAATTTATAACATACAATGGCTTAAACATTCTGAAATTTAGTTTGTTTTTATTCTAACCTGATATCTAGGATAATTTTCAGGAAGACCCAATACAGATGTCTATGATCATCTATAACTGTCTGAAGGAAGAAAGGAAGATCCTGGAGAATGCCCAGAGATTCAATCAGGTACTTTTTGTCTAATTGAACACTAAAGATTATAGTAAAATAAAAATTCATTCATTTATCCAACAAATATCATCAACACCCAGTTTGAGGCAACACTGAATAGCCCTCTGATTTTATGGCCCCAAGTAATGGGAAAAATCAGATATAGAGATTTTATAGATCTAGGCTTTAACAAAGGACCCATATCTAATGGAAGTCATTCTGGTGAGGGAGAGAGGTAATACATAAACAAAATACTTTCAGATAGTAATAATTACTATGCAGATACCAAAGCAAGATGCTGTGATATGATAATGGAGTATCTAGAGGATGGGGTTGTTTCTTTAGATCAGGGTCTGGAAGCTTCTCTGAGACACAGGGCAGGGAGGGAAGCCAACAGACAGAGGGCTCTTGCAGCAGTCCAAGGGAAAGAGGGCAGGAGTGTACTCAGGAAAGGTGCAGTCAGTGGACGTGGAAAGAAGAGGACAGTTTATATTTTGGACATGGTACCAACGGGGCTTACAGTGAAGGATCAAATGTGGGAGTGAGGGAAAGTGAAAAATGAAAGATGACTTCATGGTTTGTGACTCGATCACTTGGAGATACTGTTTATTGAGTTAGGGAAGAAGGAAAGGACTGGAGTGGGGCTTTTATGGGACATAGTATGTATTGGAGGAGAACAGGTTGATGGGAGAATCAAGAGCTTGGTTTTAAATAGGACTGAGTTACCTTTAAATACACAAGACATTTAAACGGAGTGAGTCAGGGGCGCCTGGGTGGCTTAGTCGGTTAAGCATCTGGCTTTCGCTTAGGTCATGATCTCGTGGTTCGTGGGTTCGGCCCCGCATCGGGCTCTGTGCTGACTGCCGGCTCGGAGCCTGGAGGCTGTTTCAGTCTGTGACTCCCTCTCTCTCTGACCCTCCCCTGCTCACGCTGTCTCTCTCTCTCCTAGAAATAAAGAAAACATTTAAAAAAAATGAATAGAGTGAGTCAGAGTTGTAGTTCCAAGACTTTTTCATCATGGTTTTGCTAATGCTGATAATACAAACCTTCCCGGCAGTCAGGGTTCAGATTTTTTAAATTGCCATGGCATCTGTTCATTCCTGTCTTGAGTGAGTGATGGAGTGGTGAGAACAACCCAGAAGGCAGACAGCTGTGAAACCTCTGGATGGGTTGTTCTGGTTAAGACCCTTCCAGTGTGAGGTGGGCGTGGGGGGGGGCGGGGAATGCAAGAGTATTAGAATTTAAATAGTGGCAATGAATGCCATTCTCCATGCACTTTCTGAGCATTTGAGCCATCCTTGTGAATGTGTTGCTTCCCTGGGCATTTAGTTCCTGCCTCCTCATCACACTGAAAGCACCTTGCTACACTAAGCATTTAAAGGTGTTTATTATTTGTTCTCAACTGAAGCTGGTTCATCTGGTACCTGTCCTGGTGGACAAAAGTATGTATCAGCACTGGCTGCCTGGTCTCTGCAGGAGCTATGCCTGTCTTCAGCATGGCGTTCTGCACCCGAGAGATTTTCAGCAGCAAGTTTTGATTGTGTGTGATTTTTGTCTTCACACCACTGTGCGAAGGGCTGGCCACTCCCGTGTCTCAAATGAACTTGAGAGGACCTCCAAGAACAGAGACGGGCAGAAAAAGTTTCTACCAGCTTGTTATTCAAGCATTTCTGTCTTCACATTCAGCCCCAAGGCCCAGAGTTGGCTCTAGGAGGCAGAGTAGAGGATATCTCTTCTCTCAAATTAGCCTTCTCTCTTGGTTATGCTTTATGTCTTGAAGGCTTGCAAGACTTTGTCTCCCCTTTAAAAATATAGGTGATCTGGGGAGAGGTTCATTTTAAGCCTCTCAGAAGACACTGGAGGTATCAGTGAACACCTTTAAGGGGGATTAGTTGATTGTCCAACTGAGAACAAGAGAAGCAAGGCTTTTGGGGGTTTGAAGGAAGGATCTAGATGCCTGAGGCCATCAGGAAAGGGAAAAGGCACCAGAGTTACCCAGCCTACTACAAGCTGGAAAGTTGAGAAACAGTTCTTTGCCATTTCTCCTCTTATTGAAGTAACTACACTTTAATAATATATCTTGTATTCATACTGACATTTGTATGTATGATACAATGGATGTATGATACAATGGATGATAAGATGTCTGTATTCGGTTCAAAGCAACTCTATTTGGGGCCAGATGTATAGAGAGAATCTAGATGAAACAAGAATGTCTGTGAATTGACTGACAAGTGTGGAAACTTACAGATACACGGAGAGTCAAGAAATTCAACATGTTTAGAACATGCAAAATTCAGAGTCTGTTCGGTGCATTTAAAGAGCATAAAATTCTGTAGAAATGTTGGGATAGAAAAATATTGTTCCCGTTATTATTTGTTTTAATAGAAGAGCTTTCAGAAAGTATATTTAAGAGAATATGATATCATATATAGATATTTCTTAGTAAACTACAGATGTTTTGTTTGGTGCCATTATAGAACAGCAAAATGTAGAAAAAGCTACTTATATGTATGGACAAAATTTAGGTCCATAGGGCTCACCACAGTGGGTGGTGATCATTTCTGTCAGGTTGGAAGGACAGACATAAAGTAGTTATTCTCTCTTTGTGATCTTCAGTAATAATAGTTACCATATACTGAATGCTTATTTATTTATATAAACATTTCATTTGAATAAATGTTTTCAAAACTGCCATTGAAACTTACATGTACCCCAGTGTTCATAGCAGCACTCTCAACAATAGCCAAAACATGGAAAGAGCCTAAGTGTCCATCAGCTGACAAATGGATCAAGAAGATGTGGTTTATCTATACCATGGAATACTACATGGCAATGAGAAACAATGAAATCTGGCCATGTGTAGCAACATGGATGGACCTTGAGGGTGTTATGCTGAGCGAAATAAGTCAGGCAGAGAGGGGCAGATACCATATGTTTGCACATATAGGTGGATTAGAAAGAACTTAATGGAGGACCATGGGGGAGAAGATGGGGAAACTAAGTATTCTTATCCCCATTTTACAGATGAAAAAACTCAGGTTTAGAGGGCAGGCACTTTGCTTATGGCCACAGATCTAATGAGGTTTGCAGTTTAAACGTAGAATTGTCTGGTTCTATAACCTATTCATTAGAGAAGTCTCTTGATCTGTCTTTGGGTATTGGGCATGTGAGGTAGGATAGGATGGCTTTCTGACTAGGACTTCTAACACCCATTGAGTGCCTGTCACAGATCCTCTTACTTGGATAGCTGCTCATTCAGTTGAAGAGAAAATCTCCCTGAGCAGACTTTTCCTTTGTCTGGGGTGTGTGGGTAACTCCGTTCCAATTAAAACCCTCCAAACAAGGTCTATAGATGTGCAGGTGTGAAATGAGAAAATAGGAATAAAGGACCGTGAAGGTCTCTTCCAACCTTAACATTGTTTTTGCAGTTTTTATGTAAATTCCAGTTAGTTAACATACTGTATAATATTAGTTTCAGGTGTACAATATAGTGATTCAACACTTGCATACCCAACTTTAATGTGTCATGTTCCTGTGGTTTCCTGATTTTCCTGGTTTGTCCGAAACTTAAAAAGTTAAAGACTCACCCTGAAAGTAGTATCAGAATCAAAAGTGTAGGGTGGCCATAGTTATACTGTTGGTATTTTTTAAGTACTTGATGGTGAAATACTGAACAGCCACCTGATATTTGGGAGTAGGGTAGAGGGATGAAGCAGGACAGGAAAGGGAGGAGTAAGAGAATACCACAGTGTGTCAGAACAGCAGGAAGAGAATGGGATAGCCGGGAGTGCAGCTGGATGCTTATAGCCATTATTTCCCCATTTGCTAAACTCCCCTTTGACAGTGTAGGAAAAAGGAGCAGGAAGTCAGCATGTCCCAGGGGCCTGGTCCCTCTGTCTGGGTGAAGTAGCTCTGCTCTCACAAGAGCCCACCGGACATGGCATCCACGCTGCACTTTCAGCAGACAACAGCAGAAATTTTTCCACAGACATGGGAAGCCTTATAGAGCTGCTCATGGTGACAGCTCATTCTGAATGGCCAGAGCAGTCCCATTTATTCCTTGGTGACATGTAGTACCTGAGGATACCAGTCATTTTGGTGGTATTTTTAATACACGCTTTACATAGAGTTCAGATGTTTTCCAGAGCATATACAATGAAGGAAGGCTTCCAAAGTTTTCTTTAAACAAAGAGTAACTTTAATTACTCAAAGCTAATAAAAGTAGAACAGAAAAGAATATTATAGGCCAGTTCCACTTATGAATATCAATGTAAAGTCCTAAATAAATTCGTGATCAGAATTAAGTAATACATTAAGAAAAAAAAATATATTATGACCAAGTACGATTTATTCCAGATTGTAATTACAGAGTAGACTGTGACTGGAAAATCCATTAATGTAACTCATTATGCAAACAGATACAAGGAAGAAAAAGCATATGCTTATCTCTTTAGCTGCTGAAAAGGGCTGACAAAATCCAACACCCATCTGATAAGAGACATTAAATAAAATAGGTATTGATGGATACCTCTTTAGCCTATTAAAATATCTATCAGTTCTATAAACAGTTATCTTACTTAGTTTGGAAAACATTAGTTAAGTCAAAACCATGGCAAGGATGTCCACTATTTCCCCTGCTGCTAGGTAACATTATATTGGTGGTATTCACCAGCGCAATTAGGCCAGAGAAAACCATTAGGAGCATAAGAAAGAATCAAAAGCAACATCATAAAGATATCAGCTCTCCCTAAGTTACTCATAATTTTAATGTCATCTTAATAGAAATACCAAGTTGCTTTCTGACGCTATGAAAGTGATCAGGAGAATAATCATGCAGAAGTAGCAAGGAAATGCATGAAAAAAAGTAAAACAGTGAGATGGGACCAGCCCCATTAGATATACTCCAAACCCTCTGTAATGAAACACTGTTCAGGAGCTCAGGCTTATGAACAAAAGCCCCATGGGAAAGAAGAGTAAATCTAGAACTTGAAACCAGGTACATAAGAAAATGTACCTGGTTTGGGTGATAAAGTGACAACTGAAAGCTCTGGAGAAAATATGATTTTTTCATTAAATGTTGTCAAGACAAATGGATAGCCAATTGGGAAAAAGTTAAAACTGAAGCCATACTTCACAGTAGACACAAGAATAAACTTCAAATGGATCAGAGATCTAAAAGTAAAAAAGAAAAAAAGAAACCATGCAAGTGCTAGGTTAAAAATGGGTGAACTCCTTTATAATCCATCAATACAGAAAGGCTTTCTAATAGGGGAAATCCAGATATGAAAGAAGAAATAATAAATTTGAATATATAAAAATACCCACATAGAATCTGTGCTGTGTAGGACTCTATGTAAGAAAGTTTGATGGGCACAATTTTGGCCATGGGAGGGGCTTTTGCTCTAAACAAAAAAAGCATCTTTTTAGAATCTCATCTATATGAGAACAGTCTCATGTTTACCACTCTACCACCTGGACCTAGGACATTGCCCGACCATGACTTAATATCTAGTAAGTCATACCATGTGAGTAAGGCATGGAACACCTAATGTAATGAGCATACAGACACTGTTATGTCCAAGTCCAAGTCCTCATCTAGGATGAGGACCAAATACTCTCAGTATGTCTGGGTTGACAGTCATTATTGCGTTACAGTAGCAGATACTCGTTGAAGCCCTTAAAGGGCAATGCTGTTCATTGTAGATATGCCTCTGAATCACCTGGGATCTTGTCAAAATGGGGCTTCTGATTCAGTAATCAGATTAGGACCTGAGAGTCTGCATTTCCAACAAACTCCCAGGTGGTAAGGTACTGCTGGTCTGGGTACCACACTGTGGATCGCAAAGCTTTAAGATAAGTACGGGGTTAATAAGAATAATCTTGTCTACAGAATTTGAGGAACCTTGAAATAAACTTCTTAAGTGGTACCATGCAACTGTGTGAATCAGTGGAAAATTCCAGAAATACTCTGTTTATATTAGGCATGAATTGAGCCTAGTCTTTCTGTAGACTCTTTAACAGCTTGTCAGCATTTTCCAGGGCCTTGAGAACTGAGCTCTTTCTTGTCAATACTCATGTGGGAAGCTTGTAGGAGGTTTTGAAAGGTCTGGGAGGTAGGTAAGAACACAGGGTATGGACTTGACTTTGGAGAGTAAGCAGCGGGTAAATTTGCCAAAAGAAATGATAGTTGCTAACCACGCACCTCCCATTACAGGCGCAGTCGGGGAATATTCAGAGCACTGTGATGTTAGACAAACAGAAAGAGCTTGACAGTAAAGTCAGAAATGTGAAGGATAAAGTTATGGTGAGTATTGAGTAAATATATACATTTAGCCTCTAACTTTTTGTAAAGGAAGAAGGTTTTGATTGCTCAAATGTAAACGTGGTAACTAATTTCAGTCTTTTAAATAGTTGAGAGAAAAGCTTTGCTGAAGTTCCAAATCATAAGTAAACACATTGGTTAAACCAATGAGCAGAGAGATTTATGGCCCCTGTTGTAACTTCCAAACGTTGAGCTTATCTTTTTCTTCCTTGTGAGATTGTGCAGGAACTTTCGACTTTGCCCCATCACACAATAAATTAGATGTTGCTACTCTTGCTCTAAATAGCCTTTAAGTCTGTGCTTCTCAAATTTGGGGTGTTCCTGGGATTACACAGAGCCCCAGGATGAACACAGCCCATTCTTTTCAAGCACCTGTTTTATTCTGGGACTTGAAAAGGGAACAAAAACATTTCACTTGAAAGAAATTCTGATACATTTCTGATTAGAATAAAATATCCACAACAATTTTAAAATAAAATCTGTAAGATAATATGGAAGCAGAGAGCTGCTTTGGTGCCCTTGGTGGCCTGTGTTCACCCCCCTCTACTCTGAGAGCTAACTGGAGGGAAGGGATAAGGGTTCTTGCTTTATACCCAGCCTGTATCTGTGGGAAAGGCCTTCTAGCTGAGAGGTGCAGTCTCATCTGGGTATGGGTCACCCCAATGTGGATTTGACTTTGTGCTTCAAGAGTGCCTTTCTGAATTCCGTATTCTTTGAAGCAACTTTATCCTGCAGCCTTCTAGGAAAACACTTCATTAAAGTAGAAATCAAGTAAGCTCAGTTTGGAAATAGCCATATGTTTTCCTTTTTAAAAAAAGTTCCTACATACTTATTAAGGAGATAGAAATTATTCTGTATGTGATTAGAATTTTGCAAATTGAATCCATCTTTGAGGGAGCTGGATTGTTACAATGATTTTCTGGGTCCTATAGAAACAGTAATCTGTTTCCTAAAGTCTTTGGAAGCGGATTGGTGGAAAACCAGTTTATGTTTTTATTTGTAGTGTATAGAGCATGAAATCAAGACCCTGGAAGACTTACAAGATGAATATGACTTTAAGTGCAAAACCTTGCAGAACAGAGGTAAGAGTTAACATAGAAAGCAGTGCCTGTTGGCTATCATTTTTTTTTTCTGTTTACACTATATAAAGAAGACAAGTATGTCTTCATATTTACCAAATGTTTTATGACTCTGAATTGCTAGTCTTGGCTTCTTGATGACCCAAGCCAGGGTCTTAACCTCTCTACTGTTGACATTTTGAACCTGATAAATTTTTTGTTGTGAGGGGCCGTCCTGTGCATGAACTGTTTAGCAGCATCCCTGACTTCTCCCCACCAGATGGCAGTAGAACTATTTCCCTACTCCCCAGTGGTGACAACCAAACCGTCTCCAGACGTTGCAAAATGTTCTGTGGGGGTGGGGGTGGGGCGGGGGAGTACCACCCCCAGTTGATAACCACTGGTTATGTGTTATTCACTGTACTTCCTTGTACCTGGCCCACTGATGGACATAGACTGATAGGTGTGTGGGTTTCCCTGTGCAAATCCCAGAAGCTTCTTCAAACGTTGCAACTCCATGTGGATACTCTGCAGAGAAGTTTAGCATTGCTCTTAATGTTTTAAATCAGTTTTGCTCTACTTTGTTGTTGCTTGTTTTTGATGATGACAAGCCATCAACTGAAAAGAACCCAAAAGGATGTATGTGTAAAATATGTTAGGCACTGCTGTAACCCTCGCTGCCATTTGGACGATACCAAGGTTAATCTGGAGAGCTGATTAGTGTAATCTGAGGAACAGTAGGAGAGAAAGGAACCTCAACTACTACTTCCTAATACTTCTTTTCCAAAGCTACAGATAGGCTCTGTGTAAATTCTTTATATGAGATTTTGAATTTTGTCATTTATGTGCATTTTGATAATATTCTGGCAGTGACTTAAGAACCAGATGGTACTGTTTCCAGGTTCCATGAGTCATTGAAAACAAGTGTACTTTATTTCAGCCTGTCAGTTTTTATTCTTAGGACATTTTTCTTGTTCAGTAAAAACTGAAGAGCAAACTTTGATCTATCGTCCGCACGTGGATTATATTTCTTCTAAGTGTTTGTGAATCTTGGATTTAGTTATTTTTGTGTTTTTGTTTTTTTTACATTTATATTTATCTGTCATCTCTCCCAATTCACAGAACATGAAACCAATGGTGTGGCAAAGAATGATCAGAAACAAGAACAGATGTTAATCAAGAAGATGTATTTAATGCTTGACAGTAAGAGGAAGGTAGTGATTCATTTTCCAGAATAACATGTTTTTGTCACAAACTGTAAATAATGGATGTGAAGTTTATAATAGAGGAAGAATTATAATACCTAATATTAAGTATATAATCTTATAATTCTTAATATAATTATAGTATATTGTAATATAATAGAGGAAGAATTCCCATGGTTTATCACTTACATACAATACCCAGTGCTCATCCCAAGTGCTGTCCTCAATGCCCATCACCCACTTTCCCCTCTCCCCCAGCCCCCATCAACCCTCAGTTTGTTCTCTGTATTTAAGAGTCACTTATAGTTTGCCTCCCTTCCTCTCTGTAACCATTTTTTCCCCTTCCCTTCCCTCATGGTCTTCTGTTAAGTTTTTCAGGATCCACATATGAGTGAAAACATTTGGTATCTTTCTTTCTCTGACTGACTTATTTCACTCAGCATAATACCTTCCAGTTCCATCCACGTTGCTGCAAATGGCATGATTTCATTCTTTCTCATTGCCAAGTAGTATTCCATTCTATATATAAATCACATCTTCTTTATCCACTCATTAGTTGATGGACATTTAGGCTCTTTTCATAATTTGGCTATAGTTGAAAGCACTGCTATAAACATTGGGGTACAGGTGTCCCTATGCATCAGCACTCTTGTATCCCTTTGGATGAATTCCTAGTATTGCTATTGCTGGATCATAGAGTATTTCTATTTTTATTTTTTGAGGAACTTCCACACTGTTTTCCAGGGGGGCTGCACCAGTTTACATTCCCACCACAGTGTAGGTGGGTGCCCATTTCTCCACATCCTCGCCTGCATCTGTAGTCTCCTGATTTGTTCATTTTAGCCACTCTGACCAGCATGAGGTGGTATCTCAGTGGGGTTTTGATTTGTATTTCCTTGATGATGAGGGACACTGAGCAGCATTTCATGTGTCTGTTGGCCATCTGGATGTCCTCTTTGAAGAAGTGTCTGTTCATGTCTTCTGCCCATTTCTTCACTGGATTATTTGTTTTTCAGGTGTTGAGTTTGGGGAGTTCTTTATAGATTTTGGATACTAACCCTTTATCTGATATGTCATTTGCAAATATCTTTTCCCATTCTGTCAATTGCCTTTTAGTTTTGTTGATTGTTTCCTTTGCAATGCAAAGCTTTTTATCTTGATGAGGTCTCAATAGTTCATTTTTGTTTTTAATTCCCTTCCCTTTGGAGATGTGTTGAGCAAGAAATTGCTGCGGTTGAGGTCAAAGAGGTTGTTTGCCTGCTTTCTCCTCTAGAGTTTTGATGGTTTCCTGTCTCACATTTAAGTTTTTTATCCATTTTGAGTTTATTTTTGTGTATGGTGTAAGAAAGTGGTCTAGTTTCATTCTTCTGCATGTTGCTGTCCAGTTCTCCCAGCACCATTTGCTAAAGAGACTGTCTTTTTTCCATTGGATACTCTTTTCTGCTTTGCCAAAGATTAGTTGGCCATATCTTTGTGGGTCCAATTCTCTGTTCAATTCCATTGATCTATGTGTTTGTTTTTGTGCCAATACCAATCATTGGGATTGCACTGAATGTGCAGATTGCTTTGGGAAGTATTGACATTTTAACAATATTTGTTCTTCCAGTCCGTGAGCATGGAATGTTTTTCCATTTCTTTGTGTCTTATTCAATTTCCTTCATAAGTTTTCTATAGTTTTCAGCCTACAGATCTTTTATATCCTCGGAAAGGTTTATTCCTAGGTATTTTACGTTCTTGGTGCAATTGTAAATGGGATCAATTTCTTGATTTCTCTTTCTGTTCCTTCATTATTGGTGTATAGAAATGCACCTGACTTCTATACATTGATTTTGTACCCTGTGACTCTGCTGAATTCATGTATCAGTTCTAGCAGCCTTTTTGTAGGGTCTTTCAGGTTTCCCGTGTAGAGTATCATGTCGTCTACAAAAAGTGGAAGTTTGACTTCTTCTTTGCCAATTTTGATGTCTTTTATTTCATTTCATTGTCTGATTGCTGATGCTAGGACTGAGGAAGAATTATTATTTTTAAAATCACTTGGCTTAGAGCCCCAATTGGGATATTTGCATTTGTTTTTAAAAAAATATTTTGAATGTTTGTTTATTTTTGAGAGAGAAAGTGTGTGTGAGTGAGCAGGGGTGGGGCACAGAGAGTGGGAGAAAAGGATCTGAAGTGGGCTCTGCGCTGACAGCAGAGAGCTCGATGTGGGGCTCAGACTCACAAACCGTGATATCATGACCTGAGCTGAAGTCAGACGCTTAACCAGCTGAGCCACACAGGCGCCCCTAAAAATGTTTTTAAATTCAGTGAGTAAAGATGAACTTACTTTGCTTCTTCCTCTCTCTTTAGGAAGTAGTTCACAAAATAATAGAGTTGTTGAACATCACTGAACTTACCCAGAAGGCCCTGATTAATGATGAACTGGTGGAGTGGAAGCAGAGACAGCAGAGTGCCTGTATTGGGGGACCCCCCAATGCTTGTCTTGATCAACTGCAAAACTGGTAAGATTCTCCAAAGCTGTCTGGCTAACCCCAGGAACTCATGAAGTGCACATTCGAGTTGTAGTTAGTGAAAGAACCCTATCAAAACTTTGGTTTAGAGGGGTGCCTGGGTAGCTCAGTCGGTTGAGCGTCTGACTTCAGCTCAGGTCATGATCTCAGGTTCCTCGGTTCGAGCCCCACATCGGGCTCTGTGCTGGAGCCTGTTTCGGATTCTGTATCTCCCTCTCTCTCTGACCCTCCCCTGATCACGCTGTCTCTCTCTCTCTCAGAGATGAATAAAGCATTAAAAATTAAAAAAAAAAAACAAAAAACCTTTGGTTTAGAGTTTGATATAGTCCAGCTTCCTCTTGCCCTGGAAATAGTCACTTGCAAAGCACACGTTTTTCACACATGTGGCCAAGTTCAGCCACGTTCTGCTTGGCTTGGAGCACTCCTCTCCCTTCTATATGTGTACTATGTGACGTGTCATTTGTGCCAAAACACTGGTGATGTAGCCGTCACATAAACAAATTTAACAACTTGAGCCTTGATGTTTTATTAAAAACAAAATAGCATGAGACATTTTCCAGGCTTCCATGAAATCATAGTTTGTCGTGGACTGTTCATTTGGTCATCGTCTAGTAAACACTTATTAAATGCCTTATGCCCAGCCCTGGGGTAGTACCTGGCAACACAATGATGAATGGTTCTTGGTCCTTACCAGTAAGGAGCTCACAGTGTGGAGGCGGGAGGTGGATGTCATCATTCTGCACAGTAGAATGTTACCAGTGCTCTAACAAAGGTCTGTCCAGAGTTCTGTGAAAGATGAGGGAAGGGGCGCCTGGGTGGCTTAGTCGGTTAAGCGTCCGACTTTCGCTTAGGTCATTATCTCGCGGTTCGTGGGTTCGAGCCCCGGCGTCGGGCTCTGTGCTGACTGCCAGCTCAGAGCCTGGAGCCTGTTTCAGCCTGTGACTCCCTCTCTCTCTGACCCTCCCCTGCTCACGCTGTCTCTCTCTCTCTCCTGAAAATACATAAAAC
>NW_027532605.1:3009395-3110897 GCF_008692635.1 Crocuta crocuta
CCTCCTCTCCCCCTCTTCTTTTTCCTCCCCCCAAAAAAAAAAAAAAAATAAAAAAAAAAAAAAAAAAAAAAGATGAGGGAAGGAGTCAGCAGGAAAGGTTTCTGAGAGGAAGTGGTCTTGCACAGACTCTTGAGGGTGAAGAGGAGTACTTCATGGAGACCAGGGAGGAGACCAGCATGACTGGGGCAGAGGAGAGGAGTGGCTGGGCATAAGTGGGGGCCTGCAGTACCCGTATCGGATGGTTGGAGAGCAGGGTGCCGGGGAGGATAGGAAGAAAGTGGAGGTGGCAAGAAGCTGGAGCCTGGTTGTGGAGACTCTGACATGGTGCTAGGAATGGGCCTTTGTCCAGTGGGTGCTGGTGAGCCAGGCAGGCTTTTTGCTTAGGTGGAGATTTACTTCTCTGTTTTATTTTTGTTTTACTTCAAAAGGTCACTTTGGCAGCAGTTGGGAGGATAGACTAGAGACAGAAAGGCCAGGTGGGCGGCTATGAACATGTTAGTGTCGTCCCAGGAAGGGCCGGCAGACCAGAATGGGTGGATGACTGGATCAGAGAGGAGATGAGGGGATGGTAGCCTAGAACAATTTCCAAGGGCCAAGGACCAGAGATCTTGGGAGGTTCTCTGAATTGCTACTTAAAAAAAAATTCACAATTAATTTTCAGTCATTCATTTTTATTCTGTGGATTGCCTGCTCATATTCCAAATTTCTTGTGGTTAGAAGCTCTGGTAAGATCAGAGCTTCCTACCCCAGTGTGCCCCCATGGGCCTGGAGGGGCACTGACCCCAGCCCTCCTGCTACCCACCGAGGCCCTGGGCTGTCAGTAGCTCCCTAGTGCTCATTTAGGTCACAAGGAGCCTCTTCCAGAGCCGCAGGTGCCCTCCAGAGTCCCCCTCTGTGCTGTCCACAGACTATCATTTTCTCGTGTGTGCCATGGCCTGCACAATGTTGGGAAGCACTGGGTGAGAATCTGCCTGGAACTTGCCCGCCCACCATCAGCCTGCCTTCTTTCATGGTGGGGGCCTGCTCTCTGGGTACCTTGAACTACATTAGGGAAATGGAACTGTGAAGTGAAGGAGAGGTATTTTGCTGGGAGAAGATTTTCTTCTGTCATTACTTCAGCTCGTCAGGCTGACAGTCCCACAACCCGACTTGGCTCAGAGGCACTTTACTGTCAGGAAGGAGGAACCTGAAAGCAATCGCTGGTTTCCTCCTTGGCTTATATTTTGAGCGTCTGGATTGAGCATTTTGCCTTCTCCTTTCAGTTCAGTGAAACCATGACCGTGGTTCCCTCGTCTCCTCCTACCCGGGGCCTGTGGGCTCCTTACGGCCTCCCACATCACATCTCTGGGGAGTCTGCTTTCCTGTGTCCTCTGCCTCTGTCCCCCTCATCCCCCTGTCCCTTTAAATCCCAATTATCTTACAGGTCAGTGGAAGTCACAGATCCCCAGCGGGCCGCGCCCACTGTGCCCCATCTCCTCAGGTCCATCTTGAAGTGTAGGGAGGCTTTTGATCTGGGCTGTAATCGGTCAGTGCCCATTGGTTTCTTCTCCCTGAATAACTGCCCTTGAACACCAAGATGAACCTTGTTCTCTGTTTTTCCTGGCAGAGTGTGGCCACACAGATAACATCATGTGTTGCCTGTAAAACCCACTTATTATAATCCAGTCTACTTTAAGATGGCTTCCAATTGAGACCCCGGTCATGTCCCTCCCCAGGTTCACCATAGTTGCCGAGAGTCTGCAGCAGGTTCGCCAGCAGCTTAAAAAGCTGGAGGAATTGGAACAGAAATACACCTATGAACACGACCCTATCACAAAAAACAAACAAGGGCTATGGGACCGCACCTTCAACCTCTTCCAGCAGCTCATTCAGAGGTAACTTGAGGGAGGTTGGTTTGTGTCTTCTGCGATGATTTTACTCAGGGGAGAATGTTGCGGTGATTCAGATCATTTAGAAGGGTTTAATAGGTTATGTAAATTTTTTAGGGCAGGCACCTCTTCCCAAATTCCTGTCTGTGCCATTGGCTTTTCATTCTTGTGGCCACCTAGCCTGGTGGCTTGTCAGTTTTACTCCTTGTCCTTCCCCTGGGGTCAGCCTGTGCCAAGACCTATCAAGTCTACCCTGGTGTCCCCTCCTTCCCACACCGAGGCCTCATCATATCTCAGGCTGTCACGTCCTGTCTGCAAAACTCGTACATGGTCACCTCTCAAGTGCTTCTCTTCTCAGCCCCCGGCTCCCTAGTCCCTGTGACCCTGTGCTCTCCGGAGCAGAGTTCAGCCTGGCTGTCTGTCACCTGCCATCCAGGTGAAGCCCCTCCACCCTATGTCCACTATGTCCACAGTACTATGTCCACAGTCCCAGCTGGCTGCTGCAGGGTGAGCTTCCGCACGCACCTCGTTTCCAGGCAGACCTCGTGCCCACCACATACAGTCACTTGGCCATGCCTCTCCTGTTTCTTCCACCTTTCTGTTGAACCTCATCTCAAAATTGTATTATCCTGATAATTTCAGCTTATATCTAATCATGCAATCTTTCCAGAATTCCCAAATATGTTACCTCCCTTTGAGATCTTCATTCTTCTCCTATCCTGGATTTATTATGTACTTAAGTATGTATTTCTGTTATCTGTGACATAAATTGGGAAGTTCTTGGAAGACAGAGATAAGCCTTTGTCATCTTTTTGTCCCCCACAAGGACAGTGCCTTGCCCACGGTCAGGTGTTTCAAATATACTTAGTAGGTGAATAAATGGCACTGGGTAGATGAATAGAGTTCATATTGCAATTTTGTCTTCATGTTAACTTGACATGTGGCTCATGTCCTAACAGGAATGCCTCAGTGCTATTGTTTTGAAATAATCAAGGATATTTATTTACTTGGGTTTTGGAATGCAAATATGATCTTTTTTAAAATGAAAATTAATGCTTCAAAATGTTTATTAGGTAATAAGTATTACTGAACAATTTTACTAGAAGAACAGTTTTCCAAAGGATACCAAAATACCCATTGCCAATTAGTAAGCAATGTGTTACAAGGTTCATTTTCAACCGTAGTAAAATTTCTTTTTATTTTTAAAATTTTTATTTTTAAATTGAGTACAGTGGACATACAGCATTACATTAGGTAGTGGTGTACAACATCATGATATTTGCATATGTTGCAAAGTGATCACCACACTAAGTCTGGTTAGCACATTTGGTTCTTCGTGCAAATTCGTAAATGAACATAACCCAAGTCAAGGTATTACAGGTCACTGCAACTACTCTGATATTGCTGAGTGTAAATTTGGTGTGGGGATTTCTGTGCTAACTAGCAAACTTCACTTTATTTATCAACTCGTTGGAGTCTTCCAAACCGAGTTTTAGCTTGTGCCCTCTAACCCCCTCTCCTGTGTAGGGAAAATAATTTGTACTGCCTCAGCCTTAATGGAAGTACTAATCTGCACTCTGCTCGGAATTTACAGCTCATTTGTGGTGGAAAGACAGCCTTGCATGCCAACTCATCCACAGAGGCCACTAGTCTTGAAGACCGGGGTCCAGTTCACTGTGAAGTTGAGGTAATCAAGAAAAGATGGGATCATTGCACCTTCTGCCATGAAGTTTGCATTCCTCACTTCCTTCACGACACGGTCGTATAGGGTGCTTTAGAGGAGGCAGTTTTGCTGTAGGCGTTTCTGTTTTTTTTAAGTTGTATTTATTTAAGTAATCTCCGCACTTAATGTGGGGCTCAAACCCATGACCCTTGATCACGAGCCGCACGCTCCTCCATCTGAGCCAGCCAGGCACCCCTGTAGTAGGCATTTCAATGTGAATTCTTATTTAGAATATCTGAGTCTGTCTTTACTATTAAAACTAGAACCATAACAGATATATATGGACACACACCTGATTTTTTTCCCCCCGTGATAAATGTAATGTGTGTTTCCTGTAGAAAGGAACTCAGAATTGCAGAACTGCATATAGTAGAGAGTAACGGTTCCCAGCAGCTTCACACCCTCCTGAGTATAAGCTTGTAACCTGGGCTTTGCGTACCCCTGCAACCATATGTGGTGTGTGTGAATATGGACTCATGACACGTATGTTTTTCTAGTGAATGGGTTCATAGCTTTCATCAGTTTTTCTGAGTTGTCTGTTATCTAAGTATCTGTAGACCACCATGGTAAACAGCCTAGTGTCCGTCCTCCCAGATTTCTGTCCATGTCTACACAAATACATGCATACATTTATGTGTGTGTGTGTGTATGTACATATATATGTTTTTATACATAGATACACATGCATATACATGTACATAATATAACATACAGTATTTTATTTTTAAAAATAAGGATTCTGCTATACATGTTTTTCAGCCATTTTTCTGCTCAATAAGAAATTATAGAAGTGTTCCCATGTGAGAACATGACTCTCCTTTCTCTGTTGAGTGGCAAGTTTATTTAGCTAGCCTTCTACTCGTGAGCAGCTGGACTCTGAAGAGCTGCACTGGCCTTCAGAGTCGGCCTTAGTTCTCTTTCCTGGGATGCTGTCAGCAAGGTCCCCAGTTGCTGCTTCCTGGCTGCTGGTCTTACAGCACCACACTCAGGCACCCATGGGGGCCGGGAACTCACAGCCAGAAGGGACAATAGAAATCTAGACCTATCCGCCTGCCCCCTCTAAGGAGCAGACCAGAGGGGCTCCTTCCTGAGGTCTGTAGCTCATCAGAGAAGACACGCACACATCTTAGCCCCACATTCCTTCCGTCTTTCTACACCCCCCTAGCATGACCATAGATGTTAACCTGTTTTTCCTGATTATGGGTAAGAGTTCGTATTTTTTCCCAAGAGAACAAACATTCGTCACAAGTTTTAGTAAAAAGCACATTTGCTATTTTCCACCCGTATAATTGTCCCAAAAGTAGAAATCTTGATAAAACCCAGTGTTGGCAAGCCTGTATATGGAAGCAGGTACCCTCACTCCCGTTTGGTGGGAATGTAACATCAGTGCTGCTTTCTATCAGACTTTAGTGTTACAGTTTTGCCCCAGCAATTCCACAGCTAGGAATTTAGTTGGCAAATACAATTAGAAAATATTCCAAGCAGACATACATGGATGTTGACTCTATTGTTTGTAATAACTAGAGGGAGTGGGGATTGGTGAAACCTTTACCAATAGGGAATTGACATATAAATAAACTGTAATAATTTTTTAAAGTGATGATGACATTTATTTTTCTTTCCAGACTGTTGGTGAAACTGCAAGAGCTGAATTATAATTTGAAAGTCAAAGTCTTATTTGATAAGTAAGCTATCTTTAATATTATCTAATATGCATACACTATTGAAATGCTGGTTTTGTTAACCAAATATAGACAGATACACTAGAGTTATTTATAAGTGATCCTAGGAGATTTAGAAAAAATTATTTTTTATATATTTTGAGAGAGGGCACAAGCAGGGTAGGGACAGAGACAGAATCCCAAGCAGGCTGTGCACTGTCAGTACAGAGCCCGACGCAGGGCTCAAACTCACTAACCATGAGATCATGACCTGAGCTGAAATCAAAAGTCCGACGCTTCACCAACTGAGCCACCCAGGCCCCCCTAAGTGATCTTAGAAGATTTAAATTGGTAGCTTCCATTCTGGACACTGGGAGCTTCCCCTAGAGCTGATAACATGCTGGTGCCTTTTTAGACTATAAATGAACAAAAGAATGAGTGTATTTTATGCGTATGAGCTTGTAATGACCAAGTCTCGCATATGCATACTACCGCTGCTCCCTCCTAGGCCAGCCCTGGAGGAGGAGGGGCTGTGATCAAACACAAGGCTGAAGATTCTGGAGGATTCTGCGGCCAGTTGTGGAATTGTTTGTGGAATGAATTGACAGCATTTTGTGGGGACTGTGTGGAATTTGCTGGGTCCACCCTTGTCTCTTCTGGGCTGTAGGGACCTGGGAATGGGCAGGATCTCTCATGGGGGTCTAAATGGAACACCCCCTTCCCATTTTGCCCTTAGAACCTCGACCTGGACTAGCACCCACCTAGCCACTGGCTCCCCTCTCTGCCCCACCCTTGATACATTTAATATTTTTGTGTGTAACATACTGGTTTAGCAAGTCTCAAGACCATTTATGACAATCCAAGTCATTTTCCTCTGGGGTTCTAGCTTTCTGCTCTGTAACAATGTTCTTTCTTAGAGTTTGTGCCCTGTTCATCGTCTGTAGTTTCTCTTTGTATCAGCTTTTGCTGCCTAATAGATCACCCTGAACTTAGTGGCTTAAAACCCAAAAAGTTATTCTTTCTCTTTTTCTGTGAGCTGTAGGTGTTTTGGATCAGCTTGATTGTTGCTGAGTGGTCCAGCATGGGCTTGTTACATGTCTAAGGTCCTGGCTGGGATAACCGAGCCCTTCTCCATGGGGCTCTCAAGGGCTAGCTGGGGCTTTATTGCGTAGTGACAGCATCCCAGGTGGGTAAGAATAGCAGCATGTGAGGCCTGTTAGGGCAAGCCTTGGAGCTTGTGCAGCATCCCTCTCATCCACTCTATTGGCAAAACCAAGTCAGAGTCGCCTGAAGTTCAAGGGCCAGGGAAATACACTCAGTGTCTTGAAAGGAAGTGTGGCAGAGATTTTATGGCTGTTACATTTATCACACTGTGCTCTATCTCAGTCTCTCTTTTGCTGTGTTATAGCTCTTTTGTCTTTTCTCTCTGTTCCAGCTCTGAGTTTTCTTCTTAGCTCTGACAAGGCAGCTTTGAGTCACACTGTTCCCTTTATTTCAAATTCTTTTTTTCTTTTTTAAAACTGGGGAAAATGGTCACTTGCATAGCTAATGGTGATTGTCATTCACAGAAATGTTGAATTTCTAGTTGAGATAGGAAAGGAAGCTAACTCATGGAACTGTGAGCGTACTGATGATTTCTAATCTGTGCCTGTGCCTCACAGATACATGGGTAGTCCGGAATATGACTGTGTACTCACTAAATTTATATAAGAGGCAAAGTTGCTCAAGATTGAACCTCAGATTTAAATTTTAAATTTGACACTTTCCCCAAATAATTGACTATTCTTGTATGTGGGGAGTAACCCTTAGCTGGCACTGATGGGTTAACAAGGCATAAAGAATTAGAAAGCCATAGGATGAAGACACCCAAGTTTGGGTAAATAAGATTAGGTAAATAAGATTAGGTAAATGGCAAAGGCCCCCACTATAGGACAAATGGGGCAGAGGCACCCAGTATAGGACAAAGGTAAAGGACAGTAGCAGAAAGCTGCTTTCACAGGAAACAAAGGACCGAATTAGGTAAACAGGTAAATAGGACTATAGACCACAGTGGAGCCAAGTTGTCCAGAGTGAAACTAATTAGCAAAAGAAAGATGCCTTCTTGACCCTGAGGTAGCATGCCCTGTCTTTCTTGTCTCCTAGGCCGGTTTAGGTAAAGAGAGGTGGGGCCTCATATTTGCTGTAAACAACCTTCCACCAAGCACCAGAATCTTGTTTTGTATTGACCCAAACTCCTAACACCGCATATTTCCAAAACCCCCCTTTCCCTCATGCCTATGAATTGATGCTCACAGTTTCATTGTGTCTCTGTGCATGCCCATCACGCTCGTAAGCCTTCTGATCCTAATAAATACAGAACAAGGACCCTTTGGGCTCTTGTCTCCGCCCAGACATTAGCCTCTCTCGCATTTTCAAACCTGCATCCCACTCTCTTGCTGGACAAGAGAGAACTCCAGATCCAGAGTCGACGACACTTGTACTCTCATAAAAGCATTAAAGATAGTAGAGAATAAAAAGAAGATTTCTGCTATCACATTGGAAGTTCCCTTGAGTTTTCTAAGAGCAGAGGCTGCTCTGCTGCCCCAGTGCGTAGCCCACATGCCTCACACAGGGTATGTGATTGCTCAGGAAATAGCTTCAACTGTAGATGACTTAACATTTATGGCCGGTGTGCTCTGTGCTCTTTTACCCATTATCTAGCTTACCCCCCGCCAAATCCTGTAAGGTTGGTACTGTTGGCACCACATTGTACAGATGAGCAATGTGAGGCCTGGAGAGTTTATTGGCTGCAAGTCACTCCGCAGTCCTGGACAGAGTTAGTGTAGGTTGATTGAGGGAGGGAGGGAGTGAATGAAATGGCAGAATACCCACAGGTGTAGATTTCGTGTTGATCTTTTACTTATACATATACTTTTATATTTTTGTTAAAGCTCATTTCAGAATTTACACATTCATGACAGTGTATATGTTTTTTTTTTTCCAGAGATGTGAACGAGAGAAATACAGTAAAAGGGTATGTCAAGTACTTTGTACTATATTTTACAATCTTTAGTAGTTCTGAGCCTTTGTAAGTATTTCTACTCTGTATGTTCTATTCTAGATTTAGAAAATTCAACATTTTGGGCACACATACGAAAGTGATGAACATGGAGGAGTCCACCAATGGAAGTCTGGCAGCCGAATTTCGACACCTGGTAGGGAGACCAGTTTTTCCGTGTTTTATGCTGTGTCTGGCGTGCTAGGACTTTATTTCCAGTGCAGTGGCACTTGGTTCACGGTGCGATGTAGACAGCACCCCGTATAGGAGAGGGCTTCCTGGAGTTTGTGGCTGGTGACTTCACCAGCACGTGGGGGACCCTTGTTCCTCCTCCTTGCCCCAGAACTGTTCTGCCAATCTCTCCCCCAGAGATACTTCTTCGGGGTGTAACTGTCTCGGTAACATATATCATAAACCAGTGTACGCACAAATTATCTGTTCTCGGTGCCTCTGCGACCTTGCTCACTCTAGACTCCTGCAGTTTCCTCAGGATTTATTACTGCTCCCATGTCCTGGCAGCTCGGAGTGTGGCCAGCCTCAGGATTCACACCCTCCTTCCTGGTGGTCTTGCCCACAACCACTGCCTCCACTGCTTTGTTTCCGGAGGAGGGGGGCCCATTCCTCCGGGGGTAGGGATCCAGCAGGGGTTCTAAGCGGGCCGTGCCTGTCTGCCTGCCTCCGTGGGAAGCTGCCCGTTGTTGTGACTTGTGACGGTGTGTTGGCATCGCGCCCTGGGAGGGAGGGCACCTCACCCAGGGAGCCTTGGGCTGGAACCTGCAGCTTTTTCATTGGCAACCATTTTGTAAGCCAGCAAGCTCACAGTTCGTGAAGCTGGACCTCATGGGAGAGCCTCACTGAGACTCAGGAGTCTGAGGGTGCCCAGAGCTGCTCTTGGGGTTCCAGAGTGCTTCCTTAGAACCTTAGGGATTGAAGTCCTTTTGAGGGCAGTTTTAGCTATGCCCTGAGCCTGGGGGCCATGAAACAACTGATGAAGTTTAAGGGGCATCATTTGGAAAAGGTTGCCTGGGGGAAGGGAGCAAGATGTGATTCCCCGGGGTCCTTCCAAACTCTGGTGTTCATATCGTGTCATGTCAGGCTTCTGGAAAAAGGCACTTAGGCTCCTGGGCCCACATAAGGCCCATTTCATATCTTGTTCTGCAGCCTGAAAATAATTTCACATCCTTTATTCTTTCTAAGTCTTGACTTTGGTTTGTTTGTAGATGAAAATAGCAACTGTGACTATTATCATGCTGTTTACTAAGATGGTTTCTTGTTCTGTAGCAACTGAAAGAACAGAAAAATGCTGGCACCAGAACTAATGAGGTGAGTCTGTCTCTGTTGTGAATGGTCTCTAACCAGCAGGTCTGTCCAGGGAGGTTGGCTCAGTACCCCTGGTGGCCGGGGATGTCTCAGAGGGGTTCAGACCCAGCAGGGAAGAGCAGTGAATGAGGTTTAGGACACGGTATGTCCGTGGTAGCAGTAAAAGCAGTGCATTCGTGCTTTATGGTTGTCAGAAGATTTTGCATGCGACTCCTGGACCCGCACAGCACCAGGGAACAGGTATCCTGGGTTTCTGTGCTCCTCACATTTCACAGGAGGAGAAAGTGAGTCATGGGAAGTTTGTAGGATTTTGCTAAAGGTTCCTGGGAATTCCCGTCTGAGCTGGAACTAGAGGCTGGTTTGAGGACTCCCCTGCTGAAAATGGGGTGCGGAGAGAGGGCTGTTTCTCCATGCGTTCCCTGCCCGGTGGGATGGTCTTTTCATAAGTTTCCTTTTCAGAGCCAGATCCTTAAGGAATTAAATTTGTAATGTAATATTCAGAAATGTACTACGGACAGAGGTTTGGGACGTTTTCAGCCTTTGTGCCCATGTAGCACGCCGCACTTCCGCACCACAGCCAGTAGCACTCCTGTGGCAGAGTGGGACAGGCCTCCGCCAGGGCAGCGCAGAGATGCGCTGTCGAGCCCTGGTTTTGATCTCTACTCTCTTTGTGACCTCCTGAGGGCTTACTTTCTCCTGAAAGCGCAGGTAGCAGCTGCTCCTCTCTGGTTCTAAGTCGTCGTGCTGCCTGCAGGTGATCGTGTGTAGCAAGGCACTTCAAGAACTGTGTCATATTTCTACCTAAACCAAGGACTCGTGACCTGCCAGGCTTATGCAAGTCAGTCCTTCCAGTAAATAATCACACCTGGGATGCATTCGCTTTCCAGCCCCATCTTTCCAACCCTGGCTGCCTCAGGCTGCCCTGCGGCAGTGGGCAGAGCAGGGCTGGAGCCAGGAAGCTTCACCTCCCAAGTAAACCCATTACAAGTTGCTGTTTCCCTGTCCACACTTCTTTCTGGTAATCTGTAACCCTTGCCATGGTTTCAGTCGTCTTATCTTTGAGAGAACACCAAGATATGATCCTTAGAACTGGGGCATACGGTATTGAACATGGGAATTTTTTCTGAATGGCAGTCGGCGGGGTTCAGGCTTCCTGCAGCCTATTGCAGTGCGTTAGGAAGCTGCAGGATGTGTGTGTGAATCACTGTATTCCTTGTTTCTTCCCTTTCTCTTTTAAGGGCCCCCTCATCGTTACAGAAGAGCTTCACTCCCTTAGTTTTGAAACCCAGTTGTGCCAGCCTGGTTTGGTCATTGACCTTGAGGTGAGACTTCCATGCTTCAGACACGGAAAACTTTATTTTTACCTTTAACTGTTAGATGCATTGTTTGTGCTCATTTTTCGTTTTAGACACACTTACTTAATAGCTAAAGAAGATTATCTTTTTCAGCTAATACTATCTTGACATTAATTGAATGCTTCAGGAAGCTAGAGAACTGAATTCACCTTGAGATGTACTATGTTGACTTTTTATACGAAGCATGGACACTTGTTTCTTAACTGAAACATCTAACAAAAATAAACTATGAACAAAAGAACTTAGCTTTACATTTTTAGTTTTCAAATACAAAATACATGCAAATTTACAAAAACACTTTGCTTAGTTTTGAGGTTACACAGCGGTCTAAAGGTGATATTTCTGTGATTCTGATGATTTCAAGGTCTTTGTCCTCTTCTAGACGACCTCTCTGCCCATCGTGGTGATCTCCAATGTCAGCCAGCTCCCAAGCGGCTGGGCCTCCATCCTGTGGTACAACATGCTGGTGACGGAGCCCAGGGTATGGAAAACACGCTTGCTTTTGTATAGGTGTTAACCAAAGACCCCAGGGTCTAGTAGCTTCTGCACATCTCAGAGAGCCCCTGTAGACAAGATGTTGAGAGAAAAGTGACATAACTGGAGTGACATTGTTAGGGATCTTGAGTGACTCTGAATTAGGGAAGCATGTATTAGAAATGAGAATTATGATTTTCCTTCTATGTGAATAAGCTGAGGCAATAGATTTTCTACAAGCTTATTGGAGAAGAGCTCATTTATTGCTTTTTTTTTTTTTAAAATGTATATATCTGCTAAACAGGCATGCTCTATTCTTTTTTTTTTTTAAGCTTGCTCCATTCTTAAGTGTGGATACTCACTATTGATTAATTACAGCTGATTCTTGTTACTCCTTCGGCTTCCATTCTTTTTTTTTTTTAATATAATTTATTGTCAAGTTAGCTAACATACAGTGTGTACAGTGTGCTCTTGGCTTCGGGGGTACATTCCCATGATTCATCGCTTACATACAACACTCAATGCTCCTCCCAACAAGTGCCCTCTTCCATGCCCTTCACCCGTTTTCCCCTCTCCCTGCCCCCCCCCATCAACCCTGTTTGTTCTCTGTATTTAAGAGTCTCTTATGGTTTGCGCTTACATTCTTTAAGGTCACTGTGAACCCTGAATTAGCAAAAATTGAGCAATTGCTGCTGAGCCCATCAATACATGGCCTTGTTGACGTGGGTTTCCTATTGAAAGACACCTTATCAAATATATTTATGGGTTAACATTGAACGGACAGCCACAGCACTCTAACTCATGCCTGAACAAAGCCCCTTTAGTGCACGTGCTTTTCCCGGACAGGTGCCTTGTGGCCACCTTGCAGTTAAGACGGCAGACAGCACTGCAGCACTACACTTGGGACCATTTTTCAAAAGTAAAATTTTTAAAAACCAAAAAAACCCACAAAAGGAAAAAAACATGGTGCTAAATAGACCTCAAAAAGGACACTTGCTTATAGTATGAGAGCTGAAACAAGAAGGCAGTTACTCTGTTTGACAAGGATCACTTTGGTTGACCTCTCCTGGAAACATATGTGTTGTGACCAAAATCTTTCTAGTCATCGATATGTCCACACACCCACAAATGAGCCCAGAAGGGCCATGAGTAATGATTTGGGAGTTAAAGTAACTTTGTATGAGTAGGTTGAATTCACAAATGTGAACCTGCAAACAACAAGAATCAACTGTGTTTCTCTTCTGTGAAAACTGTATGTCACAGAAACCAGAACTGAACTTTGAGACTGATCCATGTTTTAGTGCCTTGTTTATGACCGATGGCCTTACATTTTGGGTATTTTCTCTCCAGAATCTGTCCTTCTTCCTGAACCCGCCTTGTGCACGATGGGCTCAGCTTTCAGAGGTGCTGAGTTGGCAATTTTCCTCTGTCACCAAAAGAGGTCTCAATGTGGACCAGCTGAACATGCTGGGAGAAAAGCTACTTGGTACGGACTTTTTATGTATATAAAAATTGAAATTCATAAAAAATATCTCAGTTTGTTCCTTTTCCCTCTTTGCTTTCTATTTTGTTCAGGGTAGAAGAGTGTCAAAAAAAAAAAAAAATTGTGGGCTTTTCCAGCTGGAGATTATTATAGATAACTGAGGACCGTAGCTCACCTTGGAAGTAGGTATAGACCTGATAAAAGATGTAAATGAGTCCTTTCCCCATTATCTCATATTCACATTTCTGAGCAGGTTTCCTAAGGGAAATATTTTTGAATTCTATAAAATACATTGGTTGTGGCTAAAAGAAGTTCCTTGATAAGATAAATAAGATGAATAAGAAAGATGAAGTCTTATTAACCTTGGGGAGAAAAAAACCAAGTACCCAGCACAGTAAGAATAATAAGTAAGGTCCTGGGGCCACCCACCACATAGCATACACCCAAGACTCTTGCCTCAGGTGGCCCAGGTACATGGAGACATGTCCGCATCAGGGTGACATCCCTCTAGCAGCAGTTTTGCCTGATGGGCAGGATCCAGGCCATGATAGATAATTCCCTGTCAGGAGCTAATATCATGAATTATCATGAATTAATTAGTCTTCCACATAAAGGAGATCCGAGGCCTGCTAGTCTCAAGGTCAAATCTTGGATGAATGGGAATATCTGAACTATATCTTTGAAAATCCACAGGCAGCTTTTTTTTTCCAGGTTTGCTTTCTGTACAGCAGAATTGTGTGTATTGCAGATTCCAGTAGACTCTTCCTAACCACATAGCTCTCATCAGTGGCCTTCTCGTGACCTGTCACAGTGAGGGTCTTATGCTATTTAAGTAGATGTAAGAAATCACCTTGTTCCATTTCCTTATTTGATGTGAATTAAGACATATCATTTCTGCCTGTAAAGGCTTATTTGTGGTTCTCTGCAAAGAGAGGTGATGGGCTCACCGCCTCGTACAGCCTGGACTGCTTTAATTCGTGTAGCTGGTAACCCCTAGGCTTCCTTCCCTTTGTTTCTCTCCCTTGACTTTTGATTTGCATCAGCCTCCTGAATCCATGTCCCACTTGGAGGAGGGCCGAGGGAAGTACCCAAATGATATCCAAAATAAGCTTGAAAAGCCAAGTGTTAGTTAAATAGATCACCTAGGGGTGATCTTGGTCTTGGCTAGAAGTCTGAGAGAACTCTGTAGGACCCCTGGGAAAGGAGCCTGCCAAGGAAGGAGGAGGCAGTGGGAGATGATACTGCATTGAGAGGTTCTCCAGAAAGCACAGTTAATTAGCATTAATATGTCTGAGAGTATCAACTACGTACATACATTCTTTCTCTTTGGGGTGTTGGCCCTTTTCTTTGAAAGGAAATACAAGAGCTGTCAGTGTAACCAAAGCTTCAGAATCAGTGTTTTGTTTCCTGAAACAGCATATTTTTATTTGGCTAGGTCCTAATGCTGGCCCCGATGGTCTCATTCCATGGACGAGGTTCTGTAAGGTGGGTGCCCTCTGGGTTTTATACTCTTGAGTGCTCACTCCGTGTTGCTGTTCTCGTAGTTTTTGCTGCAGTAGTGATTTAACTGTGTGCTTATTTTGGCATGCTTGTCTCTGGCCCATGGAACCCCTCAGGCAGGTTGTTTACTTTCCTTCAGTGGAGGTCAGTCTCCAAGTGTGAGTCGGACAGGAAGCGCCTGCGTGTGTGATAACATTCTTTCGTATCTGAAACGAGTCTTGTGTTTACTCACACCGGTACCTTGCCTGGCAGCATTTTAGCCCCGTTCATGAGAAATGTGTGCTCTGTGCCGGCTTGGACAGCCTGATGGGCCAGATGAGTTTTCCCAAGCCTGCTCAAGCAGCGGGACCAGTTGGAGGGAATAATCAGACCCCACTGGGGTCACCAGACAGTGCTGACAAGCTCACGCTACTGGATTTTACTAGTACGAGGGCAGCCTTTGTTCTGTGTTCACCCTGGAGGTCATTCCCTGGCTGGTTCGCTGTGGTTTAGAGAGGGAAGCAGGGCCTGCCCCAGGAAATAGAGAGCTTGGTGTCTGCAAGCTGATAAGGGGAGGGGCGGCTCTGGAGGGGACAGCATTAGTTTTGGCAGCTGGGCAGGCTTTGCAAATTAAAATCCAATCCGATGGTGGGAAGAGGGCTGGTAAGTTAGTATTTTGAATTTCCTTGTCCCTAATGTGTGCCTTTGTACACTTGCAGGAAAATATAAATGACAAAAATTTTCCTTTCTGGCTTTGGATTGAAAGCATCCTTGAACTCATTAAAAAACACCTGCTCTCTCTCTGGAATGATGGGTAAGGGCCACGGATAGATTTATATTTGAAACGTATTTTTAGCACACACTTCCTTACTGTAAGGCTGAGACAGCCCTGACCTGGGAAAACCTCATTATTTGATAAGACTTGTGTGCATCTCACAGAAATGGATGCTTCTAGGCTGTCCCTTCAGGGCTTCATGATAGTGGAACCTCATAAGATTAAACTTACAGTTTGTAGTATGTGTATATGTATTTTTAACATTTAATTAAAAATGTTTTAGTGGCATTCATGTGTTCACTCATTTAACAAAAATTTCTTAAGCACGTACTTACTATATTGCTGTTAGGAAAGAAGAAAAACTTTTTTAACTTGGCAAGTTGTTTTTATGTAACTTATTCCAGGGTCAGTTGAGGCTTCAAAAAGGCTTTAACTTGGTCAGAAGCGCTAGAACATAGAAATACATTGTTTGAATTTTCTCTCTAGTATATCAGATGTAGAAATTCAAACATTTTCATGGCTTGTAAAAATAATCAAGTGAAAAAAAGATCATCAAATGAACATAAAAGGCTCATTAACCCAGCCAATATTTATTGATCCCCTATAGCATCCTGTTGGCAGTGTGTTAATGATTTTTTTTAGACTTAGGCATAAGTGAAATCCATCCCCAAGTGTCAATTAGATTTTAAAGCATCTAAAATACACATTTTTATCCTATGTTCTTTTGTCAAGTTTCAGTAAGTTCACGTGTAAGTTCACATGAAAATTCAAAAGCTGGCTGACTCTCAAAGGACCTCCCCAATCTCTTTGCACACCCAGGTGTATCGTGGGCTTTATCAGCAAGGAGAGAGAGCGTGCCCTGCTGAAGGACCAGCAGCCAGGGACGTTCCTGCTGCGGTTCAGTGAGAGCTGCCGTGAAGGCGCCATCACGTTCACGTGGGTGGAGCGGTCCCAGAATGGAGGTGGTAAGTGAAGGCGTACCCTTCCATCGGCACCATGAATGCGAAAGCCCTTCCTCATCGCTGCAAATCAACTTGTACAAATACTGAGCTTTTGACAAAAAATTGCAGATCCTATCCTTACCCCGAGCTGAGCCTCCCAGATAGGATTTAATACATTGCCGTGAATATTTGTGAGTCACTGCCTGGGACATGCTATGGAAATGATGGTTTTTAAAAGACAAGGCTAGGGGCGCCTGGGGGGCTCAGTCAGTGTCTGACTTTTTGACTCAGTCATGATCTCATAGCTTGTGAGTTCGAGCCCCACATCAGGCTCTGTGCTGATAGCTCGAGCCTGGAACTTGCCTTGGATTCTCTCCCTCCCCTGCTCCTCTCTCTCCTAAAAATGAATAAACATTTTAAATAAATAAATAAAAGACAAGGCCAAGTTCTTCTGTTTTCGTCAGGGCTGTTACTGTAGATGAAGGATGTGAGTCAGCATGGCTGGCAACCAGTTTTGGGAGGAAACCCACTTTGTACAGGCACATGCTTCCAGACTCGCTGTGGGGGATCCCACGTGGGAGCATTTCTGCCGGCAAGCTCTGTGAGGGATCCTGGGGACCGGTGCAGCCCTCCACCCTGCCTTCAAACAGAGCAGGCGCACATTCGTCTCTGCTCTATCTCAGGTTACTGTTTGGCCAAATGAATCTGTGGCTAACAGCCTCCAAACACCTTTGCGTTATGGAACAGGTTTCGGGGGGGAGGCCGAACAGTAGAGATGAAAGAATGATATCGACAGACTGGTTCCTTTTCTCAGTTGCTTATAATTTGCTCTATTTGAGGGACTGGAGGAAAAAACTGATTTCATTCCAGTGACTTTTCTGCTTTCCGTGGAAAGGTGCAAAAAAGATAGGATACTTTTCTCATTCTATTTTTTTTCTCCAAATAAAAATACAAGAAACCTGGGGTTAGGGCCCAGGATAGGCAGTTGATGTTAGAAGCTGCCTTTTCACCTTCTCCCCAGAGAGTGCCTTTCCTTGCTGACTGAGCGATGGAGTTAGCACAGCAGCCATGGAGGGGAACATCCTTGGCAACCAGAAAGCTGAAGTAGGGTGGCACCAGCTACCTAGCTTATGGTGCCCGCGTAGTCTGATGTCGTAGAACAGAGCGCCTGAACAGCAGCCTCTGGACTGTGTGTGCCCAAAAGCAAGCTTCTGGATCAGTTAGGAAGCAGCAGTCAAATGAAGTCTGTGAATAAGACCATGAGTGAATTACACTGGTTTATTACAGCAAAGATTAGAAGAAAAAGTAATAAATAGGACCTTTTTTTGCGTGTTTAAAAAATTGTTTTCCATGTATTGGCATCATTCATTTCAATAAAAAATTTCATTTTTCAATCTGAAAAGAAAAACAACCAGAAAGTGAGAGTATTTTTTATTAATTTACTCTATGACTTGCACCAGGGTGACCAAATTAGAATCTATTTATCTGGCTGTGGGTGGATACGTCATTAAAGATTCAGGCTGCTAAAGATGTGTGATAAACCTCTCCTTGCCAGGTTAAAAATGTCAGCAAATAATGATAAATGCAGTGTTGTTGCATTACTAGCAAGTAAATGGCTGCCTTTATTTGTCCTGTTGTTTTTTTTTTCAATGTTTTATTTATTTCTAGGAGAGAGAGAGAGAGACAGCGTGAGCAGGGGAGGGTCAGAGGGAGAGGGAGTCACAGAATTGGAAACAGGCTCCAGGCTCTGAGTTGGCAGTCAGCACAGAGCCCAACGCGAGGCTCGAACCCATGAACCGCGAGATCATGACCTAAGCGAAAGTCGGATGCTTAACCAACTGAGCCACCCAGGCACCCCTATTTGTCCTGTTTCTAAGAAAGGATTATAGTTTAGAAGTAAAGCAGCATACTGTGCTGTAAATCCTCTACTGTGATTAGTTCTTACCAGGTCCGCTCAAATCCACAAACTCTGCAATGCATTGTTTCTCCCCTCTAGTGTTTTGGGATGGTCCGTGGGATTCACTGAGCTCTTCTTCTTTTCAGAACCTTACTTCCATGCAGTGGAACCCTACACGAAGAAAGAACTTTCCGCTGTTACGTTCCCTGATATTATTCGCAATTACAAAGTCATGGCTGCTGAAAATATTCCAGAGAATCCCCTGAAGTATCTGTATCCAAATATTGACAAGGACCATGCCTTTGGGAAATACTACTCCAGGCCAAAGGAAGGTAGGTGGAGGAAGCACGTAATCATTGCCCTGATGAGTAAATAGCACAGTTCAGTCATTCCTGGTGCTTAGGTTCTCATTTTATCCTTGTCCCAAGGTTTGCTAGAGACAGGATTTAATAACACACACTGCTTTTGCCTCCCTATAAGTATACAGTACCTGCACAGACTTCACCCATGCCGTGTTATTAAGGCAGCACTTTCTTTTGAATCACTGCAAACAGGCTTTCCAAAGATGGTATAAACCCAGACATAGTTGAAACATGTTATTTGGCTTGATACGGATAGTAAGAAATGAACAAATAATGTCTCATTTTAAGGGATGTTGATAAAGTCCATTTGTGGTCTTGTGTATTTGTTACACTATTGCTTTTTCCACAAGGAAAGAGGTAAATGGCAGGAACACTATGGCCAATTCATTATACCAGCCCGTTTCTGTTAAAATTAGGGAGGTAAGGCCCAGGAGAAGGAAAATGGTTCATTCAGGGTTATCCAGGTAATTTATTAGATCATATTATTTCTAGTGATTATTGTTAAGAGTACACGTAGGCTTAGAACACAGGTCTCTTGTTTTTCCTTCTTCACTGAATTGCATTTGAGAACGTTCAAGTTAGACTGATCTGGTTCGGAACACACCAACACAGTTTATTATAGTTTAGAACCAGAAATCTCAATGTTAGTGCAATTGCTTTGGGAAGAAGACACCCCCAGCTTCACCTTGACAGCTGTGTGTGTCTCAGCAGCCAGGCCAGGACCAGTACGCCAGACAGAACTTCACAGATTTGGGGCTCCAACTTCTGCAGCATTTTGAGCCTGGGAAGGAGAAACCTCTCAGCTTGACTTCTGTACTGAACTCTTCTCCCTTACCCTTGACTTGCTTCTGCATTTCCCCTAGGATTTCAGGTGACCCAGGCAGGGAAGTCACAACCCCTTAAAGTTACGGGACTCTAACTTGACTGTCAAGAAAAACAGTAGAACTTTGATGAAAGAATGTTGATCATCTGTTGTTGTGTGAGGTCTGCTAACGGAAAGCTGTACCCGATGTGTTTGCTTCCAGCTCCAGAACCAATGGAACTTGATGGCCCTAAAGGAACTGGATACATCAAGACTGAATTGATTTCTGTGTCTGAAGTGTAAGTGAACACGGAAGAGTGCCATGTTTAAAAACCTCAATCCAGCCCTGCTCCTGGCTGGGGCCTGGTGAAGATGCTCGTACTGTGCTTTTTCATTGTAATCGCTGCCGCTGCCACCACAGTTGGACTTGTTGGAAAGATCCTAAATAGAGATCCCGGTGTCACTGCCTATCAGAATTTTACTGCCTTTATAAACAAACAAACAAACAAACAAAAAAACAAAGAAAAAAAAAAAGGAAAAGAAAAAACTACCCAAGGTTGTATATAAGGTTTCTAAGTTCCCTCCAAACTGATACTTTGAAAAAGTATAAATAAAATGAACAAAAATTGATCAGAGTGGGAAAGTAGTTCTTTTCAATTGAGGAAAGGCCAAAGTGATGATTGAGATACATTTTTTCCGCTTGCTTTTATTTTGTTGTTTCATTTTATAAAAGGTAGAAAAAAATTTGGAAAAGTCATTGTCAGTTATTTGGCCTGCAGCACTGTCTTGGGGTGAATGGATGTAGCCTTCATGTAAAAACACTCTGGAGCAGCTTTATCTGCATACAAACCTCAAGGTAGGGATGAGGGACTCCCCAGACATTTCTCGGTGCCTCTGGGGCCACGGTCGGCCCCAAGGCATCGCCCTCTCTGGGTGACTCACCGCACACGCTCGCACACAGGTCTAACCAGGCAGAAGCGGCGCAGGGTCCAGTCTGGCTATTTCTCACTCACATCTCTAGAGTCCTGTACGTTTCCCAAGGGGCCGGGCTGGGGACGCGAACCTCCCATGATCTGTGCTTTTCCAAATGTACCGTACGAATGTATGCACCCAGCTGAACTAAAAGCATCGAGTGATAATCCCGTCACAGCGGAGGATGAAGTGTCCCTGTGTGCATCTAGATGTTAACATCTCCTTCTCCTTTCTCCCCGTTTTAGTCATCCTTCTCGACTCCAGACCACAGACAACCTTCTCCCCATGTCTCCTGAGGAGTTTGATGAGGTGTCTCGGATAGTGGGTCCTGTAGAATTCGACACTATGGTGAGTACCCCCCGGGGGTGTCCTCTGTGCTGGCAGACTGCGTGCTCCGTGAGGCAGGGAGGGCGCCCACACACCCCTGGCTTGTCCGCAGCGTGCCAGAAGGGGCCTCGGGCGGGGGCGGCGAGGGCGCCTCTGAGATCAGCAAGCCGAGTCCGAGCCCGGGCTGCGTGGTCCCCGGTGCTCCGCACCTTCCAAGAACTAAATGACATCTCAGACATTTAAAAGTTCCCCCTCTGCCCTTCCAAGTTGTCCTTGTAAATTTCTTCACATATTAAGGAGCTATGATTTCTCTGATAAACCGTTTTCCTCCGGCCTGTTATGTCGATGCCGTGTCTGAGTAAAGAAGTGCCGTTTTTTGGAAGGGAGAGGAGTGGCGCTTGATGGTTACGATAATTACAGATGCCTCGCCAGCGGCGATGAAACAGCCTCACTTGCTTCACACTTGAGAACTAAAATGTACAGCTGGCGCCTGCCAGCGGTAGAAGGTTCCAGAAGTGACAGGGTTACTGGTGCCATGACCACAGTAGGAACAGGGCTGTCCACAATAGAGAGGATCTCCCTCAGGGAGAATGTGTTTCAGTATATCAGATAGTATTGTTTGCCTGTCAGACCAAAATTCTTCCTCCTAAAGACTTTTTTCGGTTGACTGGAATTTTGCTGATGCTGTTTAATTTTAAGCCCTTTCCCCACATGAAGTGATTCCAGTGTATTTTTAAAAATGTGTTTAATCCTTTAAAAAAAACTACTCTCTGAGTTATTGCTATCATTTCTTCATCACTGCGTACCTTAGGCCTGGCATAGACCGTGTGCTCAGTGACGAGGAAGGGGGTCAGAGAAAGGAGAGGGGTCACAGGGGACAACTGTTGAGACACCCGGGGTCATCTAGCCTCGTGTTCAAGGAATGTGTGTGTGTTACCACAGCACCTGTTCAGAGTCAAGTCTCTGGTACTTAACTTTTTTCTTGGTCCTTTTTTCTCACCCAAAGAAGCACAGACTAAAATCTTCAGAGACTGTAATTCCTTACACCTTCCTGATTGTTGCGAACTAAAAAAAGTCACTTCTGTTCCCGCCGGCAAATGTAGAATGAAACTTTTATATGTGCAGGGATGTGTCCTCTGTTGGAAGGTAGCCCCCGACCCTGCTAAAAAGTGCCTTATGAGCCCAACACAAAAATGGGACAATATATATAAAGCCCTGTTCCAAGAACATACAGTCTATTGATGGAACCACAAAACGGCTCATCTTCTTTTGTACCTGCTTTGTTGTTCCTATGCAAGTTACACTGTCATCATGATCATCATTAGTAGGTGACACTTAGTAAGCACTTACTGTACCGGGCACTTCACAGGTAGGAACTTATTCAGTCTTCACAACCACCTTCTGAGTTAGGCATTACTGTTATTCTCACTTTTACAGTGTGGAAAAAGAGCCACCCTCACCCCCAAAACTGTACAACCTGACTAAGAGCAAACAGCTAGTAAATGATGGCATGAATGTTTAAATCCACCTGGTATGTCTCCAGCGCACATGCTCTTGTCCACTCTCCTGGAATACCTCCCAGAAAAAGCCGAGCTTTGTTTCATTCAAAACATCCACCACAGAGAAGCTGTTTGCACAGGACCGAGTAGGTTTTATTCCAGGTTATTAAGACAAAGGCAGTGTGGCCTCTGGGTGAGACGCCTGTGTTTGGGATTTGGAAGTCAGAGCTCCAACTCTGTCATCACCATTATTGCCCTTGGCCTTGAGAAAATAAGATGGACTAGTTCTCTCCATCTCTGCAAGCAGTTTGACTACTTTCTCTGTGCTCTTGGAATGATAACTGTGAGAGCAATTTAAATACTCTCAGGAAATGGCTTTATGGTCTCTGGATGACCTCCCCCCCACCCCNNATTCCAGCTGACTTCCCTCATTCCATTTGTGAGGGAAATAAACCTATTTTACACACACACACACACACACACACACACACCCCTCCAGACTAAACCTTTAGAAGACGAAAAGAGCTAGAAGAGGCTTAATATGGGCATGGCACTCGCCAGACAAAATAAGAGTTGGATTAGTCTCCAAATTTTGTCTCACATTATGTGTCCTCACCTGTGGCCACGATTTCCATTCAGCGCCTCCTCCTGGTGTGAGGGCAGATGCTCTGAAATGGACTCCATCACTGAGAGCTGGCTGTTTCCACCACGTCTGGTGGCGGCAGCTCCACACTGGGGTCAGGAACAGCAGCGCTGCAGGCTCCGAGGAAATTGTCCAAGAGAGACAGAGCACCAGTGTTTTCTGTAGGATGACTTGATTATTTGTTTAGTCTGGATTTCCTGTACAGTAAACTTTTTCCTCTGGGACTACATGATAAACGGTCTACTCTCCTAGAGGCCTCTGGTCAAAGCTAACAGTTACAACAGGAGCATTGCTTAATCATCTACTATTTCCCACCTACTATATTAGGCATTGTACGTGTTACCTAATTTAGTCCTTTTAGCATACCTTTCTGCTTACAGTCTAGTTCTGTGTGTTTTTTTTTTTTAATGTTTATTTATTTTTGAGGAAGAGAGAGTAGGGGATGGGAAGAGAGAGAGGGAGACACAGAATCCGAAGCAGGCTCCAGGCTGTGAGCTGTCAGCACAGTCCCATGTGGGGCTTGAACCCACAAACCGTGAGACATGACCTAAGCCAAAGTCAGACACTTAACCAACTGAGTCACCCCGGTGCCCCTAGTCCTGTGTTTCTATTGCTATTCTGGGCCCCCAATAATTTTCTGGTGTTGGGGGGGGACGGCTGTTCTGTGCATTGTAGGATGCCTAGCAGCATCCCTGGCCTCTACCCACTAGTTGTGGGTCATGACACACGCAGTCATAATGATCATAAATGTCTTCAGACTTTGCCGGAGGACTCATCCTGGGTCGAGAGTACCTGGTCTAAAGGGAGAACCCGGCATGGACTGAGGTAGGAAGTCAGTGGCAGGTTAGTGGTCTCTGGGTGAGCACTGTACTGCCCACAAGGTGCCCCGTTCAGTGCAGTTGGGCAGGTGGCACTGCCAGAGGAGATGGAGGGATTCCTCATAATTCTGTTTCTCTAGTCTGTGCCTGAAAGACATCTGTTTATTGTTCCTAGTGCATGGCCTTTAAGGAAAACTCCACACTTCCCCCACATCCCTTCCTCCCTTTGGCGTGGAGCGCAGCATCGCCTCACCCTTGTTTTACACGAGCAGATTTGCCACGTTGCTCTGCCCCCAGACTTGCATAACAGCAAAAAGCTTTTATGTGGCCTGGATGAATTGACAGAATTAAGCCAGCAGGCTGCAGAGGAATAATCCGTCAGCTTAGATGATATAAAAGGTCTCGATTAGTCCAGGATAAAGGATGGATGGCACATGCTGAAGGCCCCTAATTCCATGGTTGTTATTTGCTGTTTGAAGTGTCTTCCTACTACCCCTGTAGAACAGACAAGTGGTGTTAAATATATGAATCTGCATTTCATAAGAGCAGTGTAATAAACTCAACCACATTTTATCTTTTCACAGATGAATGCAGTATAGAGCATGAATTTTTCTCCTCTGGCGACATGTTTCCTTCCCATCTGTGACTCCCTCCTGCTACTCTGTTCCTTCACATCCTGTGTTTCTAGGGAAATGAAACAAAGATGAAGAAGTTTGCTGCAACCTGTTGATAGCAAGTGGATTTTCCCCTAATTCACAAACGTCTGTTACTCTGAAGGGCTTCATGCATCTTACGAAAGGTAAAATTGAAAGGCCCTCTCCGCAGAGTGGGTTTGAGAAATGAAAACTACCCAGATAACACTGAAAACATGAGGACTAGAATGAGACTTCTTTGGGAAAGGGGGAGCGCAATGAAGCAGCACTTAGCAACGCTGTGCCCAGAGTCCAGGCCCAGCCGTTATAGGTTGTCGGGCAGATCACATGGTTACTTGGGGAACTTCTTGATACAGGATTGGCAAATTTCTCTTCCGGAGAATTCTTATTTGTTCCCTCTGCTTTACATATGGCTGGAGGTTTTCCATTGGTGTTTACCTCTGGAATAGTTCAAAGCTAAGTTACCTAGAATTCCATAAACTGTTTAGCGAAGGTAGCCGTCCTGTATCTAGAGGCAGGGATACAGGTCATGTTCTTCCACACGAGCCGTATGAAGCTCAGAGCAAATTCTTGGGAGGCTTCGCTTTTCTCTTTGTTATGGCATGATGTTACTGGCTAATAGCAATAGAAGGAAATAGATTTTCCAAATTCGTAAGTAGTTTTTTTTTTTCCTGTTTAAATCTTAATATCCAAAGCTGATTATCTTCTGCCTTTATCATGGTCCCTAGTAAATAAAATCGTCTTCACACTTCTGTTCACAGGAGCCAGGCTGTTAACAACAGCTCTCACAAGGCAAAATCCCGTTTTTATAAAGCAAAAAGTCAAAATTAATCATAGATGCAGACCAACTCAGAAATTTAATTCATGTTTCTCAAATGGGTTAATTTGTCTTTATTATCATTGGTTGGTATTTAGTCTTTGCCACAGAATTTTCAAATTGAGAAGAAAAAATAGTAATTGACAACTAATTAACCAGAGATAATATGAGAGTCAAGTCATGTGAAAACTCATCCTGTGTAACCGCATTGAGAACGACATGTTTTTCACTGATAAATGTGTGTCTCTGACAAATACATTTGCAGATGGTTCCATTATCTCTCCTGTGCTTTTTCTAGACCGCTTTCTGATGTTTTGTGACGTGTATTTTGTTACTTACCGTCTTCCTTCACCTGCACTGACACAGGCCACGTGGTTGAGTGGGGTGGGTGTGCCAGGCCCTGCAGAGAACTGTCACAGACTGCTGTCTTTGTAGCCGCACCTTCATTTCCCCGCTGTCACCCCCGCAGTTATACTGTTGTGTGAAAATGCCATATTGTTCTGCTGGGGAGAAAGTTTTCTCGAAACCTATTTTTAAAACCAAAGTTTATGTATTGCGTTAAATACAACATGCACGTGGTGCTTTCCTCCTCTCGGTTTTTACATAAGACCCATATGAGCCTGGCTGGCTTTGCACTGACTTTTTAAGTTGAAATGAGGAAGGAACACAGAAGAGCACATTACAAAAATATTGTTCCCAATTGTTGGCATTTAACTATTTGATATATTTTTGCCCTTGGAGAATAGGCTGGCAAGGTTTTTATTTTACTGCGCCAGCCGAGAGATTTTGTTTACTCATAACAACTATTGGAATTCGGTTGCTAGTCTCTTACGAACAGCATTTGGCGTGAAGATTTTTAAAGTTACTGGCATTAAGTACAGGTTTGATGGTTTTCTCATTTTTTCCTACTTACAATTAAATGGAAAAATGTGTGAGTTCTTATTTTTAAGTAAGGTGAACGACCCCACACACCTGAGCACTGCCCTGTCCCAGCCTTCTCACAGTTGGCTCCGCGGTGGCGGAAGGGACAGGGGAGGACGGCAGGTGGGAAGCGTTGTTGGACTAAGGTGCAACAGGCACCATAAAAAACAAACCAAAAAACCCTGCTCCGGTCTTGCTGACCACAGCGGCCTCCAAACGCACAAATCATTTGGCAGTTATTTTGAAACGAATTTTGGTACTGCCAATATAAGTCTCTAACTTAAAAATACATGTAAAGTGGGACTCTGGCTTGTCTCCAAAGCCACATCTCAGCCCCACACCCCAGGATTAGAGGAGCTCTTCCTGAAAAATGACTGTGCCCACGCCAAAAGGAAGCATTTTTCTCCAGAGATGTTGGAAACTAGAAAGCTGTGACCTTCTCAAAGCAAAAGGCACTGGGTGCTAGAAAAAAAAGTGTAATGAAAGACGTAATTGCCACTTAGACATAAATGTGGCAGGTTAAACTTAACTGTTGTTTGAAGAGTCGTCAGGGAAGAGTGGTGTAGGCTTGAATTCTGGCATCGTTAACAAGTAGGACCTTCCTCATCTGCGCTATTTACATCTGGAAAATATAAAGTTTCTTCATAAGAAACATTGAGAGCTATATTTCTACAGCAGATAAGTCCCTGCCTAGCCAATAGAAGTTTGTATTCTTATATAACTGATCATTATAACGAGTCCCCATGTAGGTCCTGGCTTAGGGATGTTTAAGTGTCCTTCTCATATAGTATTTGTAGAGGGTTTGCTAAGCATAGAGCTTTTATGTACCACATGGAAAAAATTCCTCCTTATTGACGGAGGAGATTTCGGAGATGGCAGTGAATAGATTGAGCTATTTATTTAGCATTAAATGACTGAAATTTACTTATTGCCTGTGAGCTAGAATGGAATATTAAGTCTTAATGAACAAAGTGCTCCCTTCACATCTGACTAACCCAGGGAAAACAGGAAAAACTAGCAATTGCTTTGAAAACTGTGGTACCTACTATTTGAAATAGGATGCTATTCCCAAGGTAAGGGGTATTTACTTGAGTGGCTTCTTTTGGGTAGTTAAGATTCATTCCTTTATTAGTTCATCAGGTATATATCTCGAGCACCTGCCATGAGCCAGGCACTATTCTAGATTTTGAGAAACTCTGGTAAACAAAAACAGACAAAGACCCCTGCTTTTTTCGGGACTTAAGATGTTTTGAGATACTCAATCACATGTTCTAGTATAAACGTCTTATGAAAACTTAAACTTATGTGAAGCAGACATGCCCAAAAGCTGAAGATAAATGTTATATAAAATATGCACAATTTCATAGAAATGGCATTTAAAGCAGTTTTAGGAAGGCTAAAGATAATAATGGTTTTTAGAACCTTCTAAGATGAATTTATATAGCTCTTAAAAAATATAGTCAAGCTCCCAAATTTTGGTGAACTGACTTCAGGTTATGTGTATGCTATACTGAGAAATGAAACATCTTGCTTGACCAGTTGGGGGAAAAAAACATACTTAAGCAGTTTTTAGACTTCTTAAATTTATATTGGGCATACAGATGTAGAGGTACCTAAACGGTACTTCTGACAGGAAGCTGTCAAATATGTATTATCAAGCTCTGCAAATCCTATATTTTGTAATGCCATCACACTACTTTAATCCCTAGTGTTGGTATGTCTGTAGTCTTTCCCTGTTTTGTGTACACGAAGCAATCTTAATATCCTTTTGTTACTATGACTGCTTGTCGGACTCAGCTCTAGTAGACTCTTTAAAAGACATGTGGAGAGGCAGCTGGGAGGGCAGAGAGGCCTGGAATTAGGTTCTAGAACAGAAATAAAATGCCCAGTCTTTGCCCCTTTGTAATAACAGACTTAATTTTCTCATCCTTCCCATCCCAGAACACACATACCTTCCCTAGTCTAGTAAATCACATCCTTTATATACCTGACATTCATGACTGCTTCCCTGTGCCTATCTGGTCTATGATTCATGGGTTTACTCATTTTACTGTGAGGGTTAGCAAGTGAAATTAGGAAGATTACCCAGCCCTTAAAAAAAAAAAAATTCCACCAAAAGAAGATACTTATGTTGTATTAAGAATAATTTAATTTCTTAGTATTTGGCATTATTCATCTGTTTGTTTCCCCTGCACTGATGTCCTGCTTCTATCTGCAGATGTATATATGCATAGCTCAATTTAACCACATGTTGCAGGGCTTAACATTGTAGCATTTATACTTCTCTTTAAAACTCCACAGAGAGATTTTAGCTAATAGGCAAGTAGCCGAGTTTTCTGTGCATAGTGGGCACAGTGTGTTAGGATATTAGAGAACATGAGACTAAGAGTTCTGAATCACAGCTCACTCTTGGGTCTCAGCTTCATCCATGAAAGAGTGGGATTCGATTACAGATGGCTGATGTCTCTTCCAGTCCTAAAATGTTAGTAATGCAGATGATTAACACTGTCTGACTGCTGTATTAACACTGTCTGACTACTGTAGCAAAGCAAATTACTTTGTGACAAACAACTTTAACAGTTGAAAGTGGCAGCCATGGTATTCATGTACCATCTCTGTGGTTAGAAAGCCATACTCTAACCCTAAACCCATAGACCAGTGGCATTGGACGTGAATGCCATTCCATATCCCCACATACCAGTAAAGAGCTGCAGCTTACCAGGTCAGCCCACCCTATTGTGGCAGGATTAGACTCAGCCCCCTAAATAGATGCCAAGGCTTTGTGAAAACAAGCTCTCTTCTCACGAAAGGAGGTTAGAACCCCTCCTGGTGAAGGACATGTTTAATGATTGAGTTCTTCAGGTATTTACTGAGCATGTCCTAATTGCACAATGATAGTGTTAGCTTCTAGAGCACTAGAAACCTGCCTGTCCACCCTCCCACCTTCAAGGATGAACTCCTTACCAGATTCTCTTCTAAATCACTGTGATAACCCCAGATGACACCTTGCATGGCACCGGCTCAGAGTAGGCATTAGAAATGGATTTGAACCAGCTGGGTACAGTCCATACACACAGCAGAGTTCCCAACCCACTTACATAACTTCCCAACCTTGGTTGTTTAAAAAAAAAAAATCACTTTTTACAGGGTTTGTTTTTGATACATGTATTTATTACACTGTAAAAAGCAACACTACCTGATTTCATTTAAAATAAATATTTCCCAATTTCAGAATACTTACAACTTATAATTTTAAGATTAGATTCACTTTGGGAGGTTCTGGAAGCAAATACATTCATAGCTGTACAGTCCCCAGGAAGAATCTATATCCAACCTCAGGTCATTCGGCCCCTGCCAGACAGATAACAGCAACAAACGGCTGATAGCTAATCCAGCTGTGCAGCTAAAGGGCAGTGTGGGTCAGTAGTGGGATACAGCACATTACACCCAAAAATGAGATCATTATTAGAATTGAGACTATTAAAAACAACAGTATGTAAGAAGCTTTAAGTAAACATGACCATACAGAGAGCTCTCATGATACAGGAAAAGCACGTACGATCCCAAAGCAAAACAAAGAGATCTTTGGAGTATACTGATGGCAGCAGTCAAGAGCACAATCAAAAGCATTTAAACCAAGTGTACTTGTTATTACCAGCCAACATCAAACAGCCAGAGCAGGACCCGGCATACAGTCATAAGTAACCTCATTGGGTAATTAAGGGCATATTTGACTACACCACAAAGATTTTACAAAGTGGTTTTGATCTGAAAAAAAAAAAAAAAAGAAAACTCTCTTTGTTCCAAATTGATGGTTACAACCTCTTTTTAAAGCCTCAAGACTGTTGGTAACCTTTAAGCCACACAATTGAATCATCTTACTGTTTCATTTTAATCACACAAAGCAAGCTGCTGTTTGAGCAAAGTGATTTCAGTTAAAGAATATCTGTCCCATAGTATCTCTGGGGATAATGCTGTTCTCCTATAGCAGTCTGCAAATACTGTGTGAAGCAGACACAATACTGCCTGCCTGCACGGCTTGGTAGACCCGGGGNCAGCAGCAGGGCCGATGCCTGGCCACCAGATTCCCCACAGAAGCATACACGTGGGAATGGCTTTGTGCCTGACGCAGCTGTTAGGGACACTGGCCACCCTTCCACCACAGGAGGTGCTGTCCAGGTCCCAGGAGGGCAATGGCTGAAGCCACGGACTTAGACTGGGAGCAAAACCCAGAACATTTGGAGGCTGCTGGAGTGGAAAAGGGGCCATTAGGCATGATAAAGGTCGGAAAGAGCAGTGTGTGTGGATACAAACAGGAAAAAAGGAACTTGCTGACTTTGCCACATTGTAACTGCTAGCATTCCTGTAGTTGAGGGAGGATTTTGCTCATTTCACAAAACATAGCCTCAGAGAAGTCCATTTGTGTGTGTATATGCCTGTGTGTGTGTGTAATAACAAAAATCCTCATTAGCAGACCCTTTACCTCTGCGGTATGCTAGGATAAAGCCCAGTATGGTTCCTCCCTAGGACAAACAACGGGTCTCAATTTAAAATTAAATGGCCTTTTCTTATTATTAGTCCACCAAAAATTGTACAATAGGGAATCAGGAGAAAACTGGAGTCATCTCTTGGTCCCCCAAATAGAACAAATATTTTGATGCAGACTTTTAATGACAGGCTTAAAAATAAATGTTAACTGTAATAGTTCTCATACCATCCTAGTAACTTTGGTAGCTTGGAGCGCTTATCCGAATTTATCTTTATCCTGGAAGCTGAAACAGATCTTAAAGAGCTGTGGTAGCACATCCTTTCCTTTTTTAGGTTGATGAATTTGACTAATTTGTACTTAGCTCAGTAATTTGTCTCTGGTTTATCGCCTAAAGACAAATGCCATAGTTATAGCTCGGATGCCAGATATACGAGGCATTTTCTGACTTACGGTGGAAAACATGAAAACTGCATAGCTTGCCAGCACCCACGTTCCCAGCTAAAGCGAAGAGGCAAATAGCTAGATGTCTGGGAAGAGAGGCTGGACTAAAGGGGATACAGAAAAAGGAAATTTTTTCAAACGTGTTATGTAACTACATTCACATATATATTTTGGTCACCAAACATATCTTGAACAGATTCCCTGATAAATTCTAATCAGAATTGGTCTATGCTACTAACAAATTGTTAATTATTTTAATTTTTAAAGAGTCACGTCGTGAAGCTGGGTGAAGGGAGACATTTAAAACACATAACCCTAAGTGCAGATACTTGTTCACACTCTCAAACTAGCTCTACATTTGAAGTCCTGAAAATCACACTCTTTTGCTTCTAAAGGCAGCCTCGACCCATGTGGACAGACTGTACAACAGAACTTAATTTATAAATGCCTAAGTTCATCATACAAATTGAAAAATTCACGAAACACACATAAATAAATCATGAGGACCACCACACAGTTAAGCTAGCATTGGTAACTATTTCTTTTACATCAAATTATACAATGCACGAGGTAAATATTGCTCACATTATGGAGGGAGATTGTTTTATTTCTATTTTTTCCCAAAGAGATCAGATTTGTCCTGTGTGTACAATGAAGAAAACTCCAGTAACACTGAAATGACAAATGTTGTAAAATATACATCACTACCAGATAGAAATACACATGTTCTTCATAATCATTTTCCACAATTAAATAGGTAAGTGATTTATATTTTGGGCTTAAGACCTTTATAACAATCCATCCAGATTCTTATGGACCGTTTGATTTTCTTTTCCGTTGTCGGAATCTCCTTGAGGTGTGTACTGGACTTGGTATTCCTGGAGGATCTTAAATACATCATGGTGTCCAAAGTGCAACGCTTCATCCATGGGAGTGTTATTCCACCTAAATAAGTAGCACAAAGTGGACTGGGTCATTAGGTAATTTCTGGACAAAGACGATAATCCAGCATTCTTACTTACTAAGTGCAGATTTAAGAGCCATTCAAATTTATCCATTTTAGCAATGTTACAAGTAAAAATTGAAGAAAAACAGAAAGGAACCCATCATTCAAAAAGGGGTCCTACAGGCAGCTTGAGATATGGGGAGGAAGAGAGAACGATCTTGCATAGATGGATCTTGTTCGCATATCTAAGTGGAGGGCAAGTTCTAGTGTTGACAGATACAGTACACTCCTCTGGGATTCCTGATTTTTAATTTCATACAAAGCCCACAGGCTCTCCCTTTAAATAAAACGTTCAAAGAAAATTCAGGTATATAACATCCATCACCCTATCCTTTGATAGAAAATTTATGTTCCTGTCAATTCAAAAATCACAATAAATCTCAGAAGTCTGGAAAGAACTCTGACCTCATTAGGCCCCAAACATACACCAGAGGAGGAAGATCAACCCCAGAGGAACTGACATTTTCATCATCTCTGGTAAGGATGGGCATCCAGGGGCTCAAATGGACCACCACACAACCAGAAGATTAACTACCCTTTCCACTGTAAGTGTGTGTTTGGTGTGTGCTCTTCAGAGTGAAAGAGAAGAAGACTGAAGAGAAAAGAAGGGTTGCCAGCAGCCGATCAGCCTTTTGAAAGAGGAGATACTATGAAACTCACAACCCACGTGAATGAGAGCACGAGAATCAGTCCCCTAATACTTCACAAACTATGAAGCCTCTCTCTCCACTTACGTCACTTGTCCATGGCTACCAGGAGCTCTGACTCCATTTTTTCATGGGCTGTTCTCACCACCTTCTGGTTTTCCTTCTTTCTGTTTCTTCTTTCCTTTTCATCTCTGTCTTTAACTTTTTACCTCCATTTTAATGGGGTCACAATATGAAACTGAAAGGCTTTCTAAATCATCTCAAAAAACATTCTGGGATAAAATTGGGTAATCTTCATTTTTTTTAATCAGGTAAGTCATATTTTACATGTATCTTTGTTTTTCTCAAAAAATAGCTCCTTTTCCACATTGGCCTTCATTCATTTAGGGAGTCCGTGGCCTTACACTGGAAGGTTGGGGGACTTTTCAGTCATCTACAACATATAATTATCTGTCTTTCTGGGAAAATGGAATGTTAACTGCAAGTTACTGCTTTGATAACTCTTCTTCCATGAACTAATTGTCAGCTTAAAGAATATCACTAAATTCACTCAAGCCTTTTTTTTACAATTTGAAGTGACACAGATTCTCCAAAATAGAGAAAGGGGTTGTCTTGGTTTGGTTTATATTCTAGAATAGCTGAATACCCAGTCACCAACTTAGTTATTTAGCTAACTTCTCCTATTAGATGGGTACTACTACTTCCACATTCCCAGAGGCCAATTTAAGGCAAAACAAAACGTTTCAATCTTTAAATATAAAGGATAAAATATAAAGCAATTTTCAGAGGCCAATTTAAGGCAAAAAAAAAACCCACAAAAAGCAAAACATTTTAATCTTTAAATATGAAGGATAAAATATGAAGCACAGTAAATATTTCCAGCATGTGTTAAATAGCATTTTAGTTGGGATTACAAACACAGGGCACAAGGTTGGGTAGGGGGAAACACTCTCCAAGTTCTCACTCTAGAATGAGCTGGTGTGGACATTACATTTGGGGATAAAAGGGAGGACTGCCCTCCTGACATGAGGTTTTAGAATATTGCCAATAAAGGTCATGGTTAGATAACCCATGTGTTACCGTACTTAGAAAACTGCTAACAATTTTCAGACACTGACATCATAACTCTTCCACATTCCTTGCAACCAGCTTGAACTAATAAAGCCCAAACTTCTAATTAAAAAAACAGTAAAGATCTAACAGGTAGAGTATAATCAACTTTGCTCCAAACTTAATACAGTCCTCAAATATCCAATCCAAACTCCTAATCATACTTAACAAACCTATCAAGTATTTTTTCCCTTCAATTCTTCTAAACCTTTATTCTCATTACTGGCCCATCCAATTACGTACCTCAAGCTACATAAGGTGCAAGTATATGAGCACAGAGTTGACATGAAGTATATATTTATGTATATCAGCTGCGCTCTCAAGCCCCCACGACTGTCCATGTTGTGGACAGCATTCACTTCAAGATGAATGGCGATTTGCCATGTGGATCAGGAGAGAGAGGAGAGGAGCAAAATATATTCCAGGCAGATTTCTCCCACGGCAGACAGAGTGCCTGCCCTTCTCTTCTTTCCGTGCCTTCAAATTTCATCTCTTTCCCAAAGCACTGATTAAAATTCAACTCTACAGAGCCTTTTAAAACTGACACCAAACAAAGCTAGGAGTTTCAAGAAACCTCAACATACTCATTTTAGCATTCTGTGACAGTCCTATTCTTACACATTTTTTATATGTTCATCTATCTTGTTTACCCTGTATAGTTATAAGCCCCACAGGACAAAACTCCTATTTTCTCTTTACAAACACAAAGCATTATTTTCTTCATACAGTGTACTGACTGATAGACTAACCCAAAAAATTCGAAATAAGAGACCATCGTTGAATGAGAAATAGGATACAGGGGAGAGAATGATCACCCTAGCAGAAACAAGGTTTTGTTGGTTGCCTTTGTAAGGCACCGTAGCGAGTTCAAGAATGTCTCCAATATATACACAGTGGATTAAATAAGAATACCATCACTCCAATGTTATAGCCCTGTATTGTGATAAAACACTGACTTGCCATTTTTACAAGTTAGAAGGTGATGTAAGTTCTCACCTGTCCTTGGGGAAAGGATTTACTTTGCATGCCTCCAGCAAAAATTTAACAACTTCAACATGACCTACAAAACAAACCAAGTAGATTTTAGTCTTGAGTAGAAACCACACCTGGAAAAAAATAGATGAATGGTTCACAGATTACCCTCTGCAGCAGCTACATGGAGTGCTGTTCTAGAGTCATAGTCTCGCTGCTCCATGTCCATGGCTGATAGAGCAAATCTGAAAATTTGTAAGAACAGCTATTCGTTATATATAAAATTTAATTCACACCTGTACAGTTACCCATCGGTTCCATCTAAGGGCTTGTGACACAGATGCCGTCCTCTATCAGGCTCACTAATGGGAACTTGAGGGCCTGTTCAACCAGTACACAGGCCTCTGGGGCAAATGCCTCTTCCCCTCTTTTCCGATAAGGGGAAATGTTCACCATCTCTCACAGAATTCAGCTTCATTACATTATTGTTCAAAGAACAGTGTTCAAAGAACTGTGGCATACTGAAGTTTCTGCCTCAGAAGGGCAAGAAATGAACACCTATTACTAAAGTTAAATGTTTTCACTATTTAAACATTTTACACTCTTACAAGTACTAATCAGACTTCGATTTAATTTTTTAAAGTACACTTTAAGACAAAAACTGACATAGAACATTGTTAGGTTTGAGGTGTACAACGTGTTGGGTTTGATACATTTATATACTGCAACATTATGACCCCAGGAGTATTAGCTAACCCTCCTATCACATCACATAATTTTTTTTTTTGTAGTGAGAACAATTAAGATCTAGTCTCTTAGCAACTCTGAAGTTTGCAATAAAGTACTGTTGATAGAAGTATGAATCAGACTTAGACAAAGGTAGAAATTAAGCATAGATATTTTTCCACGTTAAAATTCAGTTGTAACTCTATACAAGAGATCTTACGTAAAGTATGCAGTCCTATGCAACCTTTCTAACCCTGGTGATCAGCAGGGCACGAAATGCCCCTATCTTCACTCTCCCTTCACCTCCAAAGATAAGAAGGGGAGGGGAAATGGGGATTGAGAAAACATTACTCAACTCCAATAAAACACTACATTAATTAGCCAGATTTGTTGTTTTCTCCCACTTGGGAGAAAAGAGGTCTGAGCTTTTTAGAAGGTAGAAAAGGACAAGACTGGGGCGCCTGGGTGGCTCAGCTGGTTAAGCGTCTGACTTTGGCTCAGGTCATCATCTTACGGTTCGTGAGTTTGAGCCCTGTATCGGCCTCTGTGCGGACAGCTCAGAGCCTGGCGCCTGCTTCAGATTCTGTGTCTCCCTCTCTCTCTGCCCCTCCCCTGCTCATGCTCTGTCTGTCTTGCTCTCAAAAATAAATAAAACATTTTTAAAAATTTTAAAAAGAAAAGGAAAGGACAAGATTACACAAGAAGACTGAGGCACTGGAGATGGGGATTTAATATAAATTTGTTTGGGTCATTTATATTAGAGAGAAAGGGAAGTGAGACTTTGGCCTTAAAATGGTCCTTTGCCCAGAAGCAACCTTATAAACCTGTAAACCGTATGCTAAACCATATGCCACCATGTTTACATACCTTCGAAGTGCAGACACATCTCCAGTATATGCAGCAAACAAAAGGTTTATCACTGACTTCACCTGTGAAGAAAAGAAAGTTCAGGCATCCACAGGAGAAAATAAATATACAGAATGTACTACTGTTACCAGTAAGTTATTTTCCACGTGCTCTGAACACTTCAGCTGGGTCACAGGTAGATAGTAATCATAAGTACACATATATAGCCAAAAAGAATACACACGTGTGATTTTTTTTAAAGGGGATTAAGAGAAAACTCATCAATAAAGATAAGCTACGTGAAAGAAGGAACGGAATGATACTAGCACAGAAGAGGGAACTTGGGGCCTGTGAAACACACATACGGCAAATGAAAACTATTCAGAACCTTTCTATTTTGGTTTGTCTCAGTATTTTGAGTGGACTGGTATACTCATAAGATTCACATTACATCTTTGTTAGAAACTAAATCATGCAATATAAACATCCAATCCCTGCCAGCAATCACTGTCCTCACCAATCACTGTCTTCTTTGGAAATCTTATGTGACAACATTCAGAATTAGTCACCTTAAACTCACAGACCATACTACACTGGAAAGACAGTAGTCAGTGCAATGCCCAGGTAGTATAAACTGGGGCACTCTCAGAGCCCAGGTCACTGCCTCTCAAAAGGTGGGTAAACGCCCCAGATTTTAAGTCACTGCTAACGAGTCCTTCAAGACTTCAAAGTCTATCTTCTTTTGACAATTATCCACTTGTTTGTCCTTACAATTAAGGAAAAGGTCATATCGTAAAAGGTCATTAGGTTTTGGTTTGCTTTCATAGACTTTATCCAACCTTGTTTTTGAGAAACTACTGAATAACATACATGTAAACACTTCATAAATTCCCACTTTTGTCTTTTCCAACTTCAGTATTCATATTCATGATCCAACGGACACTGGACTCAGCGGTAGAAAGCAGGAGTTTAAATGGAAGGATAGATAGTAACCCAGCTATCCACCAACAAAGCCACAGGGCTCAGAGCAGTGCTTTCAATAGCTTAACCTGGACACTCCCCCTTTCCACAATGGCTTCCCTTTCCCCAGGGCTTTCCTTTTAAATCAAACTGGAACTAGCCATTGCTGGACTTCTCTAGGTCAGCATGTTCACAGTGTGTTCTGTAGAGATTGTCCACAAATGCTCCATTAAAAAAAGAGGGGGGGGTGTCCTGTAGTTAGGTATTTTCTTAAAAGATTAAAATCCCGTTCTTAGAGATTCATGGCCATATGAAAATCTATGTAATGTTCTGCAGTACAGGAAACTGTCTGTCTAGCTAAGCTCACTCCCCAATAATTTTACTATTATTGTTGACATTACTCCAGAAAACCTTACTCTAATTCCTTCAGTCCATTTGCTTCCCTTCCAGCCACACTTTACTACTCCTGCCCAGTCTGTCCTCTATAGTTAATCTCCTGCTAATCCTAAATCCACAATAGTTTTCTCACTGGAGGTGGAGGGAAAAACTTAACAGAATCACACAGAATGTGCTAGGCATACATATAAGCATCCCCTCTGCCATTTAATTGTCTTGTTCCCACACCTCAATTTGATACATTTTAGGAAAAACAGCTTTTTGAAAACTGTCTCCCGGTGGTTTTGATAGGCACTCTTCTGGGTTATGAACCACTGTTCTAAGTGCCCTTAATTTCTTTTTCTTTTGTTTTTTTCCCCTTCCTTCTTTCCTGCCTGCCTCCCTCCCTTCTTTCTTTCTTTTGAAATTCCCAATTCCCCTATGTTCTTGGGCCAACAGAAATATACTAATGAGCTATTAGAAATTATTCCTCGTTTCCAGCTGGTCTCTCATCATTGCTTGACAGTTTTTTTTTTTTCTTATTGATTCCCATTCCCACTTTCTTCAGGCCTTTAACACCAGTGGTGCCCCCTAAAACAGATGACCCTGACCACAGCTCTACTAAGATAATCAACTGTCCTCACTTCTCTCTCCTGTCTTCTGCAAAATATCTGTTTCTGATAACCTATTTTCCCTTCTTTCTCTCCAAACCTCAAAGCAAAACAGATCTATCCTTTCTCCTTTCTGAGACTAACTTCTTTTACCTATTCTTTAAACATATATCCTCCAAATCCCCTAAACTTGCTCCCTCATTTATCCTTTTTGTTTCTAGACCTTCAACCATTCCTTCCTTCACTGGTACCCTTATTTTTGCCTGAATACAGCTACAACGTCAGACTGTTTTGAAAAACCAACATATAACCCTACTGTTACCTCCTTTCAGTGCATATTTTCTGCAAGAAGCGTGCATTATTAATTCCCGCCAATTGCCTCCACACCTACTATTACCTGTATTCTCAAAAGCTCCAGCGGCCTTCCTAAGCTCTGCTTCTTGATGACCTTCCCGACAAGCCCTGTCTTCTTACTCCTTGTCTTTACACAGTGCTGATTACCCAGATCTTCCTCTGGTTTGTTTTTATAGAGTCATCTCCCACTTTCCACTACCTAATAATATGCCAAAAGCAGTCTCCATTCTTTTTAAGTCTAATTTTCCTCAAAGGTCTCATACATTCCTTTCACCAGAATGATTTCCCAATCTACATCTTTAATCTAAATCTTTGTTCCTAAGCGTTAACTCAACAGCTCCACTTGCTTGTCATGCTGCCATTTCAAACTCAGAAATAGCAAACCTCTCCGCAGCTCTGATGGCTCCCCACCAAAAGTCCGTATCCATCTGCCCACTTGACATTGCCTCTGGGACGTTTAACAGGCATCTCAGACTTACACACAAAATAGAACTTGATTTCCACAACCCCCCCAATCCCAGTTAGCTCCTCTTCTGGTCTCCCTCATTCAGGGAGGACACTACCAGTCACCCAGTTGCTCAGGCCAAAAGCCGAGTTACCACGCAGGGCTGCTGCGTTTGAGTGCACAAGTTGACCCCTCCTCAAGGATGCCTGGCCAAGACTCCCAGCCTGAGCTCCTCTCACCTGGCTGTGGTGTCCAGCACCCAAGTACATCTGATGGGAGGAAGGGAGCCTTCTTCATACAAATGTGCCGAGAGGGTCTGCTTATGCAAAGGCAGAACTAGCTTTTCCTAATTCATACAAACCTACCATATAGACCCTGGCGATATTCCTTGATTCTATTTCTCATAACCCACATCTAGCTAATCAACATATTTGCTCAACCTCCAAAATATATATGGAATAAAACAAAATATATATGGAATCCCATCACTTCTCACCACCTCTATTATATCGCCCTTGGCTCTGAGCCACTACCACCTTATCTCATCTGGGGGCCTGCCATAGCCTTCTAACTATGCATTCCTCTCGTCCAACTCTGCTGCCACAGGGATCTTTTGAAAACATACAACAGCACTCCCAGTGACTTCCCATCTTACCTAAAAGCAATTCAAACTCTTACCATGGCTTTAAGGACACCAAATGCCCTACTCCCCAGTTACATTGTGCTTCTCATTCCTGATCATTCTGCCCCGTGTTGCTTTCCACCACCCAGGCGGTCTGCTTGCTGGTCTGTGGGCCTACCCTTGCTGTGTTATTGGGGATGCTCCTTCCCCTGATAGTGAGGAGGCTCCTGCCTTCGTTTCATTCAGGTCTCTACTCAAATGTCATCTCACAGATTCTAAAACACTGCCCTCTTTTTCATCATCCCTTATCCCTTACCTTGCTTTTTCTCTTCAGAGCACTTTTCATGGACATTATATATATATATATTTATAAATATATGATGATATATATTATATGTATATATATATAATGTAAGCTCCATGGGGCAGAGACCTTATCTTTACTCCACTATACCCCAGGGCCTACAATACATAATTGGTGCTCATTAAATACATGTTGACTTAAATCAACACATTATACACCTTAGACTTCCACAATGTTATATACATCAATTATACTGCAATTACAAGAATACATTTACTGACTAAATCAATATTCTCTCCCAAAACATCAAATCTATTCAAACCGTTACCACCACTTGGGGGATTAAATTGTAATCATTATTAATTCTTCTACCTCCCTTCACTTTTACCTCAAATATCATTACTAAATTTATTCAGTCCTCCTAACTGCAGTCTCTGCTTCTAGTTCTTCCACCTGCCAAAGCTTTTCCACATATTTCTACTCATCTCAAAATATTGCTCTGATCAATTAAAGATTTCTCAGCAAGGGAGTGTCAAAAAATTCCCAAATCATTCTTGATAAAGTTGAAATTCTTTAGCCTTGCATTCAAGAATCTTCACTCTGGCTAACTCCTTTTTCTCTTTCAACCTCAACAGAACACGGGTCTTACTCTTGCTTTTATCTGTCTGTGCTCCTTTTTCTCCTTTTGGGAACATCTAGATTCCTAATCAAATCCTTCCCTTCCCTCAAGGGCTAGCTTGAAAGCCTTTGAAAGCCCCTTCTTTGCTACCACACTTCCCCAGGCATTGCATCCAGCATTCCATGTGACTTGTTGCCAGACGCCTACATAGTGTTTTGTGACAGCATATGCTAAGGAGTCATCAGTCAGATACCAGATTGCCCACTACAGCCCTGAATGTACCTTTTGCTCCTACTAGGACACAACACATACATTTTGTTGCCTGAAAGCATCTTTTCTCCACCCATTTTCATTGCAGTGTTCATTCTTAGCCCCTCTCTCTGAGCTCTACTCCACAATCTCTTCAGTCAGAAGTCATCTCTTTCTCCTACATTTGCGTCATTGCGGCACTATCACACATTATATATTTACTTACGTATCTTCTCTCCTCTACTACTCAAGAGAAATCCAGAATTCTGACATGCATACCATTGATATACTAATTACCCAGAGTTCTTATTCTTTAAGGTATATTAGTTCTTCTGAGCAATAAATCCCTGATGTATTCCAGAGACTGCATGTATGCACTAAATCCTATTTAAAATTCTGAATTTAGACCAAGCCAATTTGAAGGGATTTTATTATATATTGTATGTATCACTTAATTATTCAATATTTCCAAAGTTCTACAACTCCTGATTAATAAGTCCCAAGAAAGGCTAATTTTAGAATATAATCAGCTCATTGAGAGTATAATAATACTTTATTCACAAGAATGTTTCAGTTCAGAGAGAGAAACATAAAATGAGAATAAGTCAGAACACTGTAATGTACAAAGGCTTTGTTACTTATCGGGGGAAAACTACTAGCTTGCGTTAAAACAATTATTAAAGAATAACATGAAAGCTTAGTATTCTTCCCATGAAACACAGGCTCGTTGCAGGGCTAATTTAGTACAAGTCCTAGATGAAGACAGGAATGAACCTGATCACAAAATGAGTGCCATTCACTCCAAGGCAGAAAAACACAGGCAACCGGCACCATTTAAAATTAAAACCACATTTAATCCAGCAAACAGTCACGTATATTTTTAAGATTTGCATAAATCACGAAATGAGCTATGCGTAGAATGCCAAGAAAGAAAATGGAAGTTTAACAGTTTTGAGACAGCAGATGGGAGTGTTATTTCATTTAGAGACGGTCCGCTTCCTGGTCTTGTTAAGAGAGTTCCACAAATCTTGCCAGCGAACCTGCCAGACCCTCTGGAATGACTAGCATTGTAAACTGCACTGAAGGAGGGGGGCACCCTACAAGGTGACTCATACAGCCCCTACCCGATTCTTGCGACTCTTGCAACGGATGCGCGTATGCTAACCATTGATCGCTTGTTCTCCGGATTCCCCAATGGATACTTGAGGCTTGTTACTTTTAAAATACCTTGATATCAAGAAGGCCAGTCCAGAAAACAGTGACTTAACAGTAACTGCTTAGACAGTCATCGGTTTGATGAATTATTCCTCAGTACAAAGAAGCAGAGCGTACACGGTTCAACAGCAGTCCACAGAAAGAAAGGTTCTGATGTTGAATGTATGCCTCCCCATGGGAAAAAGAAACTTCACCTGGGCATGGAGCCACTAAACATTTACAAATTAAATGTTAACCAGTTTTCCTTTCGTACTGCACATTTTCCAGTTCTATTACATTTTCCTTATCAAATCTCTGTGTCAGAACCTCCCAGAACCAGACAACCTTATCTTAGTTTATTTATACAAAGTCATGACAACAGTAGGGCAAAAATGTTACAGTCCACATGAGTTTATTAACACTAGCATGCTTGGCATAGCCAAATAGCTTTTTTTTTTTTTTTTCCAAAACAGCTAGAAGCAGTTGGAGATTCAATCAATTTTACAAGTCTAAAACAAGACATTCCCAAAACTTCAATCTTATCATTCTATTAATTTTAAGCCTGTTTAAAAGTTGAATGAGTGACTTTTGTCTCCTCCTCCCAAATGCCTTAATTCTGTACAAGCAGTGATTAGAATTACATAATCATATCACTTTGCATTTATATAATGCACGACCTTGAAAAAGTCAACATTTTGAAAAGTTGCAATTGTTTTTAAACATTGCTGACAGGCTAACTGTAAAATACAATTATAGATATATTTTATTTATTACTACCGTTGAGGCTAAGGGCCTTGGCTCAAGGTCACATAGCATATGAATTAGTAATGTAGCTGGGCTACATTCTCAATTCTGTACAACTAGACCACGGTGATGTGAGTCCTTAATAGACCTCAGACTGTTATCCAAAGGACAGAGGAAACCAAAGGATTAAATACCAATTTAGCTCTAATCCATAAAGGTCCTTTGGTAAATATTAGAAGGAAGGAGGGGAGGGTGGGAGAGAAGGTGCAGAGAAGAGAGACAAAGAGGGAGGGAGAGAGGACTGATTCACTAGCTTTACACTTACTCCAGGTATTTTATTTCCAACTCTGCTACCAACTGCAACACTGTAGTTTCCCTTGTTTTTTCATCATTAGTTTCTGCTTAAAAACAAAGCCTGATTCAGCCCTTTGGTTAGGAAAGACTTTAGGTAACTGAAAAGCCATCCTTCTGTTCGCACTACTTCCAGTTTGACGTAAGCCGCTCTCTCATTTCCAGCTCACTGCAGTATCTGTTGCCGTGGAACAGATACTCTTCATCTGTTAAATAAATCATCATCACTTCAGATCCAGTTTTGTTTTAAAACCTTCACGCCAACTTGGCTTTTAAGAGCCTTTAAGTGAAAATGAGTTTGCGGCCTTTCGTAAGTATTTTTCTTAAGGGCAGGTTAGGAAATACAAAACCTATTATGGTATAGCTAAAGAAACATTTTAAGTTGTCGGCAAATGTAAACTAATCGTTTGCCAACAAGGGTAGAAATATAAGCCTGCACAATGTGTATGTGAGCAAAGGTACTTCTCCCCTTTACCTTATCTAACATTCATATAAATATTTAACATGAGCTTATTTACCATCATATGGACATGTAAAACAAAATTGTAGTACTTTTATGATTAGAAAGTCGAAGATGAGGATGAGGCTACATGTTCCTAAACTTTTCCACTGACTTATTCAGACACAATATTCATCTACTGTATACAGACAAAATTAATTCAAACAGACACGATCAGAGGATTAGAGAAAATCCTTTAAGGGAATAACAGTTCAGCAATCTCATGACATTTCCAATTTTTTACACAAATTTTTACTTCTACAGTAATTTTAATGGAGAGGAATAAACTGAACAGTAAATTTTGCTCTAATGAAGAATACAGAAATTACACTTAACAAAATATGACCTCAAAAAACAGCAGCTCCAAATACTGCATTCTGCTCTTGATTAATGAATAAGCACACTCTCCTAAGCATACCCATTTTCAAAAATTCCTCAATGAACAGATTAATCTGAAATAATTTCACTTATTCTTAAACTAAGAAGTCATGATTCCACTAAAGAAATCTGAGAACCTTGAAGATAAAAATTCAGATTATACACTATTTTAAAAAAATAGCTAATATGAAGCACCTCCTCTCTCTGGACTGAGCTAAGTGCTTTAAATACTATTAGGTTATTATTCTTCAAAGGATTAGGAAACTGAAGGCTAAAGCATTTAAATGAACTTGAGCAAAGTAATAATTCTGGCAAATGGCAGAGTAAGACCAGCCTGACTGACGTGGGGTCTGTGTTCTCTACGACTGCAAGGGACCTTCTGGGCCAAGAGATTTCCTGACAAAACCTGGGATGAGACTTCTTCACCAACACAATACCAAGACTAAACTCAGAAAGCAGCAACTAAGAAAAAATTCATGGGGAAATCAGAGATACTAATTTTCTATTGAGGTGCTAACCAAACTAATCAAAGGTATTTTGTTGTTAATTGAAAAGAAAATAGAGGAACAAACAAATCGTTCAATTTGGCATATCAAGGCTGCAAACAGAAAAAAGTTAAAAATATCTTCATTCTTTGCTTTGAAATATCTAAAAGTGAAGTATGAGTTTCCCGTTAATGTGAATAGAGCAAATAGGACTGCTACAGAATTTGCAGTAAATAAACAACTTCTTATCTCAGTGGTTCATGTTATTCTGGTAAATGCCAATGAATGGCCTAAAAAGATACCAATGGCCAATACGCAACCCTCCTTTTATATCCAAGCATAAAAGCAGCTAACAACCTTTCTTTGCATGGCATGACAAAGAGCAATTCTAATTAAGAAGTCAGCTACAAAACAGGAGAAAAATCAAAATGAGCAAGGGCAAAGGCAGCTTTCTCTGAATAGAAGCACATTCTCCATGTGGCAAACCTGAGTATTTGTACCGCACACACAACTATAGAAGATTCATATTCACTTTCTTCCTGGTTCTTTCTCTTTTATACAAATATTTGTAAAACTCCCTTAAGATCAGTTAACATTACATTAGTGTGTTCAGATACAGGACAAGGTGCCACACTTCTTGGGATGATGAAGTGTCACGTTCATTTACAATTATGAACTAAAAAAACAAGTAGGTAAAACCCCTCAAAGTCAAAGAAACTAAAAGCAAAGAATAAGACAGGAAGAAAAGAAATTGGTCACCAAATGCTTGTACATAATACTTCTTTAAAAAAGTGGGGGGCGGGGCGGGAGCTAGTGAGGGCAACTAGAATCAAAAGATTCTCATACTGTCTGGTATAATTTTAAAAATAAATATACCCTAGGTCTCTGAAAAGAGATGGGGCTCTCTTTTTGGCAAAAATCAAAACAAGGATTTGGCAGCAATAGACCCAGAATTATGTTTTCAGTTTAAAGGATCTCTCTCTCCTATGTCCTAAATATTGCTACCACAACAAAGCAAGGCACAGGGACATGAATATTCTATAGTTAGTCAACCACAATACATTCTAACTGCTTTGATTTTAGAAATTCTCATTTTTATTGGTCTCCAGAGAGACATACTTAATTCTCTACATTCTTTAATGTTTATTTTACAGTTCTGGTGTGGAAAGAGTGACATGAGGGCATTATGGATAACACACAGAACAAGCACAGTAACAATGTTTCTCTAGTGCTGTACAATTTTGATAGGCATTGTAGTATCATCAAATTATGGCAACACGCTCCTCCAGCACATAATACAAGGGGCTGCTGGAGAACAGGATATTTTTTAAGATCGTCAAAAATAATGCAATTTAAGACTATTTGAAAATATATATATATAAATAGGCCAAAAAAAAACCACTCCATCACCATTCTCAGGGCCTTATCATGAGACTGCTTAGAATGTATCTGTTTTTTAACATTCATAATTCTTATCAGTAATTTTTATGTGAAGCCAGAAGAATGGACACAGTAAAATTATACACAGCACTCAGCTGTTAGTGTAATTTACATTAGCTAAAAATTAAGTAGAACCAAAGTCTAAAAGAAGAAAAGCCTACATGCATGTTTTCTATGTAGGGAATGTCTAAAGTAAATACCAAAGCCTACTTTTAAAATCACTATCTGGTAAATGCTCTAAAATCCCTTGACTGATCTTCTGCAGCTCCTGAACCTAAATTTGGAATGCAGCCACAGGATAATGGGGGGAGGGAGGCGGGTGGCAACAGAGCAGATTAGCATCACTGCAAACCCATGGTTACCAGCCTCAATAGCATTGTGACAACTGTTGCCATATTTCCTTCAGCTCTGCCCCACTTTCCAAGAACAAACATTTCCTCTCTTCTCTGCCCTGAAACTGCACAGCCTCCCTCCAACCCCACTTATTCTCAGCAGAAAGCCTCCTTTCATCCTCTTCAGGAAAATGGAAGCCAAGAGACAGAAACTTCAACTTCTCTCTACCATGTTTGCATACCTACCTACTGCCTGCCTTTCAATGTCCTATTTTATTGAAGGAAATACTCTTCCTCCTATCAAACCTAAATCCTTCGTTTATGCTGTGAGCTCCATCTCTTTCCAGAGACATCACTATTTATTGTCCATTTCTTCTTTCTTGTATCTATTTCAAGCTCTCCTTCTTTACTGGGTCTTTTCTATCAGCAGTCAAACTGCCCTACTCCAGTAGTTCCTTGGCCTTCAATTCTCAAAGCCAAGAATATTTTCTTAACAGTGGAGAGATTACCAATATGGGCTACCCATTTCTTATTTTCTGAGCACAAACCATAAAAAACCCTATCTACTAATATAATTTACTAAATAAAGACATTTTAACACCAAAAGAAAAGTAGGAAAGATGTTATGTAAATGGACACACTCATTTAATGCTTTTATCTGTTTTGTACAGTTGACTCTTCCAAATTTCTTGCAATACTTTCTTTCCTGGACTTCTACCATGATATGCTAGATTTTCTCCTAATGGGGTATTTTTCCCTAGTGGGAGATCTACCGCCCTATCCTCTTTTCTTTTAATGGTAAATTTTGAGTATTTGTTACTTCATTTTTTAAAAACGTTTATTGGGGCGCCTCAGCCAGTTAAGCGTCCGACTTCGGTTTGGGTCATGATCTCACAGTCCGTGGGTTTGAGCCCTGCATTGGGCTCTGTGCTGACAGCTAGCTCAGAGCCTGGAGCCTGCTTCAGATTCTGTGTCTCCCTCTCTCTCTTCCCCCCCTCTATTCTCTCTGTCTCTGTCTCTCAAAATAAAATAAAGACATTAAAAAAAATTAAAAAATTTTGTTAAAAAATGTTTATTTACTTTTGAGAGAGAGAACACAAGCAGGGGAGGGACAGAGAAAGAGGGAGACAGATGATTCTAAGCAGACTCTGTCCAGACAGCAGCAAAACCAATGTTGGGCCATAACTCATGAACCCACGATATCAAGACCTGCGCCAAAGTTGGATGCTCACCAACTGAGCCACCCAGGTGCTCTTATCCTATTTTGAAAATGGGAGTTTTTTAAGGTTCCTTCTCATTCTGCACTGTCTTCTGGAGCAATCTCACACAACATATAGCTTCAAATCTACTCTCTCTATGCTAACCACTCACAAAATTGTATCTCCAATTCAAACCACTGTCCTAAGTTTTAGGCCTATATCTGACACTTGTCACTACTTGGACATCTCAGAAATATAAATATGTTAAACAGAAGTTAGCTTTCTCACACTGCCAACTGCCTACCTAAGATCTATTTCCGATTCCATCCATGCTAACAGAAATCTCTACTTGTTAGGGATAGCATTGTGCCAACTGAAAATTCTTCCCTAGATTCCCTTATAGCTAGTCTGGCCATCAAGTGTCAGATGAGTTTCTAGAAAACTTCTTTTACCCGGTTTAGGTATCACTCTTTCTTTCCTTCTACCACTTTGACCATACATATGGGGAGCTAAAGGTGGAAGAGTTACCTTGCAACTACATGGTGACAGGCATGATGTCTAATGCCAACACACTAAGGTTGGTTGGAGCAGAAATATATCTTACTGATGGCACATATCCTAGACTGTCTACCCCCAGATTTGTCACTATAATAGAAAAATAGCCCTATTCATTTAAACCCTATTAAACATCCTCTTGATAGTTATAGTCAAAAGACCCTTAATTGGTACAACCAAAATTAATCTTTCTCTGTACTTGCAAGACGTGCTTCTCCAGTGTTCTCCATCTTAATAATGTAGCACCACTTGCCCTATAGCTAATACTAAAACCTGGTTGTACACTTAACAGGTCATTCTTTTCACCTACCAAATACTATCACCAAGTGCTGCCAATTTCATTTCTTAAACACATCTCATATCTACCTATCTTTCTCACATCTATTTCCCTATTCTAAGCCACCATCACATCTCACCTCAGCTCTGAAACTTTTGTCTGCCTCGAATCCGTTCCCCACAGAGCAATCTTAAAACCAAACCATGTCATTCCCCTTCTTATATAAGCCCACTGCACTTTGAATAGTCCAAAACTCTTAATGTGGCATGTAAGACCCTACATAAACATTTCCCAAACTGTGTTCAGAGGACCATCTACAGCAGAAACACCTAAGGTGCTTATTAAAAATGCAGATGTTTAAACCAATCTCCGAGGTTGTGCCTTAGGACAAACTCAGGGCACCTGGGTTAAGCATTTGATTCCTGATCTCAGGTAAGGTCTTGATCTCATGATTGAGTTCAAGCCCCATGTTGGGCTCCAAACCAAGCATGGAACCTACCTAAAAAATAATTTTAAAAATTAATAAAATTAAGACACACTAACAGCTGTAGTGTACACTGAGATAAGAAGGCCTATTCTATATCATGTAGTCTTATGTCTAAGACTCATTCAGGGCCAATCTCCATTCACCTTGCTTCACTCTTCTCCCATCATTTTTGCTTTCTTTCACTGTCTCAGATGTGCTCCTTCCTGCCCCTGGGCCTTCAAGCCAGAGTATTTTATTAATCCTTGCCCTTCCTCTAAGGCATTCAAAGCTTATCACCTTTCAGGGAAAACCAGCCATACCTATTTTATCAAAAACAAGGCTCCCTCTGCTGGCACTTTGTACATGTCTACCATTTATTGTATTTGTGTTTCTTCAAGAAATAAAATATTATAGCTAACTATTCCCCCAGAATTCATCCCTCTCCTTCTCAGAGGGAAGTTTTACTTAAGACTGGCATGCATGTTCTTATACTTTAACTACATTGTACATTTATCTCATAAAATCTGTTACAGGTATATAAAAGTCACTTGGTATATGCCATTTCACTTCCTTTATAAGTTTAAATGAACTAGATCTACATGTTATCTGTATGAACAAATCACTTATTGCCATTTTTGCTATTTTATATTTTATTCAGTATCTGCATCCCCTTCTAGGTTGCAAACATCAAGTGCTTGATTACACTCATTAACTACCTGCATATCCTAAGTACTTTGCAGTTTCTGGCATGTAACAGGAAAGGAACAAACAAATACTGGTTGAATGAAGTCATTAGTGAATGAACAATAAACAGGATAATGCTAAAGCTAATTTATATAAAATCAGAACTACTTCATATTAAGTTAAACTAATTGTGTGCAACTGTAAACAAAAGTTAGTGAAATATTGAGGGATAACTGGTTTTTGGTAGAAAAAAGTATGAAGTTATATAGATTTGTGTTTTTATAGTGGTATCTAATTGTACACATTGGTAGGGGATTTATATGCACTATCAGGAATGAAGAGGGAAAAACACACATGAGAAAAAATTCTTGGTATTTAAAATGGATGAAAACTGTTTTATAACTAAGTGAAAACAGGAACTAATAATATTGAGGTGGAAAACTTGAAACCAAGAATCAGAAGTGTCCTGGCCACTTTCTTACAGTCACTTTAGTGGGAAAAAAACTTCATTAAAAGAATAAACTGTTTGACCACTCTTGTACCCTACTACATTATTAAAAAAGCAATATTGGAAGAACACTTTAATTGGAAAATGGGAACATTTACTACCAGCTTTCCTGAATAAGGGCATTAGGATAGGTAGAAGTTATTTTTTAGATATACTTTAATAGCAGAATTGTGTTTCTTCATAGTCCAGCACACCTATTTTTTGGAGATTCTGCTTATATCAAACATTACCATTAAAATCATATATACAAGAACAACTATATACAGCTACAGATGAGAATACAAAATTTGTTTTTCACCACTGAATCATTCTGGTTGGTTTCCAAAAAAAAATTTTATCCTAAAAACAAGTGCAGTTATGAAGATACATTCATCTTTGGATAATAAAGTTCCAGATCATAGAATTCTTATATATAAATAAGGTTAATGAAAACCCCTATAATTGAGCTCTGTGGAATGCTTTCTGGAGTCAGGGTTTTTAAGTTTTGATAAATTGAGGTTTGCTGACAGACATTTAGAGGAAACACACAAAAGGATTTAAAAATGCATCTTCTATAATAAGTTTTAAAGAGTTATAATACACATTGGCTTTTAGCTCTAGCATACTAATTTATATTTAATGCTGTAGGAATATACAATAAGGTAACCTTCTAAGTAATGAAAAGCACTTACACCTAGAAGAGCGAAGCTAAAAATGACTTCACTGTGATACTTAGGCCTGACGTGTTATCGTCTATAGTCAAGTAATATTGGAGTTAATTTTCACACCTCTATCAACATTTTTTTTTTTTTAAAACTGCTTTTTAAAAAAAAATATTTATTCATTTTGGGGGAGAGAGACAGCACAGGTAGGGGAGAGACAGAGAGAAAGAGAGGGAGAGAGAATCCCAAGCAGGCTCCATGCTGCCAGCAGAGCCTGATGCAGGGCTCAAAGTAACGAAACTGAGATCATGACCTGAGCCGAAACCAGATTCAGACGCTTAACTGACTGAGCCACCCAGATGCCCCAAAATCAACATTTTAGACATAAATGTGCTGTCTGCCAAAAAACCCCCAACAGTTTCCCATCACATCTAATTTTTAGTAAAAGCATCTCTGGGGACAGGAACTGTTTTTCTCTGAGTGAAACAAATACATGCGTATGTGAAAATCATAAGATATTGGTGGTAGATGTTATGGAAACACTGTAAATTGAAAGTATCACAGGATAACCTTGTTCAATATGAAATTTCCCTTTTTGGTCTATCAAGACACTCTGAGATTGTACTGTCCCTAAATTTTCATTGAGCATCTTGATTTTATTAACAAGGAGACAAGTTGCTCTACTTACATTTTGCAATGGGAAATAATGTAGTTTATGATCAAGACAAGGAGTTCTGGAAAAACTGCCTGGGGGCAAATCCTGGTTCTACAGATCTAATTTTGTGACCTTAGTAAACTTACAAGACCTATATAAATCTATACAGGTAATAATAACTACTTCTTAGACATTACGGGGATTAAAATATTCTCAAAACATTGCACTGACGGTTAACTCATAGTAAGTCACAGTGAATGTTAGAAGTTGTGCTATTCAAATTCTGATATTATCTGGTTTCTGCTAACGGTGCATTGGGCATGTGCTGTTGCTAAAGTTGATTAAAATTATGGACACTGAAAGCAAAAAGGGAAATCTACAGAAAACCACAGGATCCTCTAAGCTAGGGAACTGGACAGCCTATGCAAACTGAGATTACCTAAATTCTGGCCTACATCTTTGAGGACCGATCACTGTATATCCAGGCATTATATTCAGTGATTAGCCTACACACTGCTAAGTCTCCTGTGATAAGGGATTGAGAAAGGAACTCTAGACTTCCAAGGTCTTTGGGCATAGGCAGCAAGCACAGGTGAAAGACATTCTTTTTAAATTTTTGCCAATTTTAGGTAAAAATGGTAACTTCAAACCTGTGATTAAAATGTTTACAGATTAACCATTACTATTCTACGTCAGAATGAATGAGAGTGGCACGTTTTCCTGAAGCCAATTTTACTCCAATTCTGGAGAAGATAAAGGTTAGTCATAGAGCTTGTAAATACTATGTTTAAGAAAATATATTAAAACAGATGAAACAGAATGAAATTTATATGAATTTTTAAGGTAAAAAGTAAGCCTCAGAAGTTCATGCCTTATGGTATATACCACATTAGGTTATCTACCCAGACCCTATAGGTTATCTACCCAGATCCTATACCCAACTGCCCAGCTTTCACTGATCCTATTTAAGTCCAAAAAATACTAGATAAACCACAAGTTTCACTCTAGTAAGAACTTTTGCACAAGATCCCAAATTCTTAACTAAAACAAAATTCTAAAATTCACAATGGTACCAAATGAGAATTTTTGCAAAGCAAAAACTACAAAACACAATATGCAAACATAGCAACAGGCCTCTATCCAGAGCCCCAAAATATATGGTAAATGCACTAATACATGAGACCATTACATGACAAAGCCCAACATGTAAGCAATACCAAGCCAATACCAGTGCTGATTCTGTGGCAGACATATATGGTGGATGTCAAATAAAATTGGCACAACAGAGACAAAATTAAAATTAAAGCTTCTCAACTTTTTATTACGTGGCTGAAAACACAGCAAATTAGTTTTCCTTCTCCTTTGCTTCTCCCTCATGTGAAAAAAATATATATACTCTAAGTTTTCTTGTAATAGCATGCTTTAGCTGAAACACTACACAAATGGGTAAATAGAAAGTTAGGTTCTACTTCCTCACCTCCTTAAAACCATTCTCTAGAGCTTCTCTTTCAGGTAAAAAGAAGAGACATTAAGGCAGGAATATTTTATTTGTATGATTAAAAAGGGTTAATAATATTAGTAACCATAGAATTTTAACAAAAATCACTTGTTCTATAATTTCATCAAAAGATGTTAATAAAGTCTCATTGTGTAAGAAATGTAACATTCATTTCAATTCAAAATAGAAACAATACTATTTGTGCATTTCTTTATTTGTATTATAAATGTGCACAGACCTGGACCCACAGACACATGTATTCAAAGCTGAAGGTAAAATAATAAATTATTAACAATAAACTTTATTATAATGAAAAAAGTCTGAATTAACATTTATGCTTTTTAACTTTTTAAAGAAAATAACTCTAGAATGGTAAATATCAACATTAAAAGACTTGGAAATGAATGTATCAGCAATACAAAGGCTTGAAAATGAAAACTCATTTTATGAGAAACTTTCATATATTTTTTAGGCTACCTCATTTTCAGCCAAAATGAGTTATGATGGGAAAAGGTGGAAAAAGAAAGAATACATGAAATTAACATATTTTGAATTTTTCATTCAGGATCTTTAATCGTGACTGTGAGAAAGAAGAAAACAACAAAATATGGATGGAATGAATAATTTATATCATGGTTTTACACAACACAATTAATCTTATTTAATGAAAGAAAGTCAAGACAAGTATTATGTTATCCCCTCAAAGGATAATCTGTAATTGTTCCTTAGTGATGATTTGTGAAAGGCACATACATAATAATGAAAACTAGTAATTACAAAGAAAAGTTTAACAAAAGGCTAAAGATTTCAATTTGTATTTTACAATGGAATGGTCCAAATGTGAATAGTTACACTAGAATTATTGATGCTAATATTTTAGCATCATTCTAATTTTAGTAAGTATAATGTGAAAACAAGCAGATTTTATATGGAATAAGAGCCATCTCTTAAGCTCTGGTTCTCATTTGTGGGGGAAAAGAGCTACATAGTAGGCAAGTTTAAATTTTGAGAAGAAATCAGTACTGTTTCCTGGAATAACAATATTTAAGTTTTAACATTTCTAAGTCAACAAAAGCATTTAAAAAGTAATCCTTCTTAAGAACAGCAATATAAATTTCCTTCATAAATAAAAAATAAACCCCAGAACTATGAAATGGAGTTTGATACTAAGGACCATACATGACAGAGGAATAAACTCTTGTTCTGAAGCCACCTAGAGATTGAAATATGCAAAATAAACACAAAGGAAGTAAGGTAGACATTTTGCATAGAATGTGCTGGGAAAAGCTAACTTGAAAGTTTTTTTTTCTTTTAGAAAACATTTCCTTAGAATTCCAATAACCTTTTGCTTATTTAACCTTCTTATTTTAAATATTTAACCTAGCCCCAAAGGAAATTCATTTTAAAAGCAAATGGTACAACATTTATTTTTACATTCACATCTTTCCTATATTTTCTTTCAAAGGTTCCAGGATAATGTTTTATTTTTAGAATTACTGTATTATTGTAGCATTCACTTCTTTACTAGTCTTTATAAATTGTGGCATAAGACTGTTTACTAGAGAAATGCAATTAAGTAGTTTTTACTAAACACTGATGGAAGAGTTTGCCAAATAATTTAGAGTCCTATTTACTGACAATCATGCTTTTCATTACAAATAAACAACAAAATACGTAGTAAAACACACAACAGATCAATTCCATCAAAAAAGAGAAAAAGTACTGTACATGTAATACTGTACATGTTAACTGAGGAAGCAAGGTGCTAAGAAACCTGGAAAGGGGGTCGACTGAAGTGGGAGTTTGTACCAGATAAACTCTAAGACTGCTTTCAATCTCAATTATGGGATTCTAATAAATTATAAGATTATGGTAAATGAAAGAACATCAAAGACCTAGAAAGGTTGAACTATGTTTTAAAAATAAATTCTTTAGCTGTTTACAGAATATGAATTAAAATTATAAATCAGGATTCTAAGTGGAACTGCTGAGCAGAGAGATTTTCATTATATAAACAAAAACTGCTAGACATGTTAATATAGAAACAAATCTAAAATTATCTCAAGTAAGAATTCTTCCTTTAAAAGCTGAGCTTTCCAGGGCGCCTCCCTGGCTTGAGTGAGTTAACCATCCAACTTCAGGTCAGGTAATGATCTCATGGTTCCAGGAGTTTGAGCACCTCATTGGGCTCTGCTCTAAGCACAGACCTGCTTCAGATCCTATGTCTCCCTCTCTGTCTGTCCCTGCCCTGCTCGCGTGCACACGTGTGCTCTCTCAAAAATAAACATCAAAAAAATTATAAAAGCTAGGCTTTTCATATAGATAATTTCAATCATCTGAGTTATTTCAGCAAGGTAAATACTTAAAAAAATCATTATTTTTAATACTACTACTATCTCCAGAAGAATCATATCCTCAGATATTAGAATCTGGCTTAAAAATAAATATACCAGGGAGTACCTGGATGGCTCAGTGGGTTAAGCATCCCACTCCTGATTTCAGCTCAGATCATAATCTCAGTTTGTGAGATCAAGCTCCTTGTCTGGTTCAGATTCTCTCTGCCCCTCCTCCACTTAACGCTCTCTTGCTCTCAAAATAAAAATAAATACATAAGCAAATCAAGTTGTTCTTCATCATTGAGATTTAACTAAAATATTTCTGCTGGTAACTGAGATTTAGAGTTGAAAGTCTAATAATGGTGTTATGAGATCAACAGCCCAAATGTGTCATTTCATTACTCTTTCCAATGAGCCTCCATCCTGAACAGTGTAGAGTTCATCACAGCATTTGGCACCAAGACTCATGTATTTTTTAATTTACCTAATACATAACAGTTCTCAACAAAAAAGTTTTGTAATTTATACAAAAACTACCACAGTTACCACCAAAAAAAAAAGTAATGTACTCAAGTGCTGATTTGTATCTTATTCATTTTAGTTAAAGGTTAGTGTAATTGACTGGAAAGCTATTATAAACGTTTAGTCAACATAGGCTTTACATATTTTGCACATTCTTCTATCTAAAAAATAAGTACCTTTCTATCACTATTTAAGAAGCTAAGGACTCTAAAAAAATCAAGTTTTGCCAGCTGTTTTATGTTGGATAAATTTTGTTTGAGATGCTTATAATTTATAGTAGTTTTAAAAACTAAACTAAAACAGACTATAACTCTAAATTTCTTCAAGTCTGTACGGTATTTACTTCAATAAACTACTTGGGCAGGAGAAGGGAGAAGAGAACCTCTTCCAGTCTAATTAAATTCTTCCCATTTCTATGCAGTGTAAGAAATAAATGTTTAAACTATGTTACAATTGGAGATAAAATAAACAAGTAGTTGAACTTGATATACTTGAATATATTTTCCTGTTTAATTTCACTTTTTTAACGTTTATTTTTTGAGAGAGTACGACAGAGCACAAGTGGAGAAGGGGCAGAGAGACACAGAGGGAGACACAGAATCTGAAGCAGGCTCCAGGTTCTGAGCTGTGAGCACAATGCCCGATGTGGGGCTCAAATTGACGGGCTGTGAGATCATGACCTGAGTAAGCCAAAGTTGGATGCTTAACCAAATGAGCCTCTCAGGCGCCCCTAATTTTTCTTTTGAACTCCATGCCAGAGAATGGACTAAGATAAGGTCTATCCTGAATAAATCCAAGTGAAAATCTGAAGGACGGGGCATGATGCATCATAATAGCGCTCTCTCTAATGTTTGGTTTTAGTGATACCATAGAATGTAAATACTACATTTAATATGAAACAGTAAAGGAATTGAGCAGAAATTATGTTGTGTTTTTAAAAAAAATTACATTCTAGCATTTTCAAGATTGGTTTTCTTGAATTTTCAGAATTTGAAATTTTCAGAAATGAATAGTAAAGCACATTCTTAAAATAAAAAGTTTTGTATAATTTTTGGAATAAAATTATCCCATAAACTGTCAGAATGAGAAGTACATTACTTGACTATAATCCTTCCTTATAATAAATTTTGGAAACTACTTTAAAGTCAATTTCCATATGAAATTTGATATTCTTCCTTTCCCTCTGTTACTTTCTTGCCCTGACAGTACAAGCAGTGAATGGGCACAACAAAAGAAAACACAAATCTTTAGAGTCAAACTGAGTAAAACATTACATACTTTATAAATTTTGGGACAGCAAAAATGTGAAGAGGTCTTTTATGACAAAATTCAGAATAGGAAAAAAATAATGAAATATTTATACATAACATACTATGTGGAAAGAACTGAATTTCAGAAGATAGATGGATAAATGAATGGACAGGTGAATGGATAGACAAATATACTCACAAACATATATGTATATAATATACACATTATATATAAATCATCAGGGTATAGACTGACACATCACTATCAGTCACATACATACATGCCTACAAAACTTTACATTGTCAGACCAAGACCACCAAGTTCTGAGTCACCTCTTCCTTTGCTTTAAATGGATTAAAAACAACAAAAAAATTCCAAGTGTGTCTTTAAAAGTAAGCAATCATACATCATTACATACTGAATATATCATGACACATGAACTCCTTATTTCCTAATCCCAAAAGAACTATAAAAAAAAATTCCATAGATGAATATAAAATCCTATAAACAATGGTATTTCCCTTTCAAATTGTCTTAAAACTCTACAATATATATTAGGGAAGGCTTCGCTGGATCAAGTGCTAAATCTGATCAAACAGTAAAATTTAAATTTAAAATACAGCTGACCTTAAACAATGTGGAAAGGCTTAGGGACACTGAAATCCCCATGTAGTTGAAAATCTGCATAGAATTTTTGACTCTCCCCAAATTTAACTACTAATAGCTGATGCTGACTGACTAGATGCCTTACAAGAACACAAACAGTTGGGTAAAACGTATTTTGTATGTTACATAGTAAGCTGGAGAAAAGAAAATGTTAAGAAAATCCTAAGGAAGATAAATTACAGTACTCTACTATAATTTGTTATATAAGTGGAGCCATGCAGTTCAAACCTATGTTGGAGTCAACTGTACTGTATACGTCTGACAATGCATGGAACCTCATTACACTTTGGACTATGCTGTGGAAGTATATTAAGTTCCTTCTGAAAACTAATTTCCTTAAAAAGTAAATAAGGTGAATTTCTGTATTATAGTTATTCCATTTAATATAAATTCTACTGTGATTGACAATTCTAAAGTAATACTATGATACTCTTCTTCTGATTTAGCAATGTTTTTCCTATCCGAGAGAACAGATAGAACAGTGACAGTGAGTAACACCAGTGATACTCTTCCTTAGAAAGCAGAACCAGCAAACCAGCAAATAGGGTAGACTTTTTAAGTTGTCAAATGGAAAAACAACAACAAAAAAAAAACTGGGAAAAAAGTCTTTATTCAAATACTTCTAGTACAACCAACGTTCTAGAAAAAATGTTCTCGCCCTCAAAAAACCCACCAAGTCTATTAAAAAAAAAAAAAATCAAATGAAGCCCTTTTGAGAGTATTTCTAGTATGTCTTCAAAAACAACCTCAGAATTAAAAATCTAAAGCATTTTATTTATTTATTTTTTTAAATATATTTTTATTTATTTCTAGGAGAGAGAGAGAGAAACAGCGTGAGCAGGGGAGGGTCAGAGAGAGAGGGAGTCACAGACTGAAACAGGCTCCAGGCTCTGAGCTGGCAGTCAGCACATAGCCCGACGCGGGGCTCGAACCCACGAACCGCGAGATCATGACCTAAGCAAAAGTCGGACGCTTAACCGACTAAGCCACCCAGGCGCCCCTAAAAATCTAAAGCATTTTAATAGTATCTTCAAAAGATTTACTATTTTTAAGTTAAAATTCCAACTATTTGTTGTACCTAAAATGCCAGAGTTGCTTTAAAAAAAAAAAAAAAACAATAAAATCAGCTTAAAATAAATTTATTGTACAATACAAAATGTAGGCATACTGGAAAATAAAAGGTACATTATTAAATATACAAAGCAAATGAAAGAAAGCTAAATAACACAAATGTTTTAATCCAAACACTAATATAAAATGCACAACATTTAAGCTAAAAATAAAGTACTTCAGGAAAGATACGCATTTCAAACGAAATGTTAATAATGAAAAAAAAGAAAAACAAATGTGCTAGCTTCTAAATGCTTGAATATCAAGAATCAGTAATGGCATGAAACATTAAATCCACAATACTGGGTACTTTTCAAGAACTTTATTTGAAAAGATATTAAAAATACTGAAGGAATCAATTTAAAGAATGTTCTTAAATCTGGCAAAGGTTTTCCTTTTTTTTTTTTTTTTTCAAAGTAAAGTTTCGGGACCTATTCACAGTATCTTCCCTCTTCTTCCATTTATATACCTTCCTACAAAAATTTCTGGATGTGAATCCTTAAAAAGATTCTGTAAACACAGCTACAAATTAACAACATAATTTTGAGATCTGTACATAGGACACAATAGGAAACATTTAATTTTCATTTTATAAAGTAAAACCAATCTCCAAATGAAATGGTAAAATGTACCAATTTAGAGCACAGGGAAAAAGCAAAGCCTTTTTTCCAATCTATCAATTAAGACATTCAGCTCCCCAAACTGCAAATGGCTTTGGTGGAACTGATAATACAAATGATACTGTTCAAAGGTGTTGCAGAGGTTAGGCCTTCAAAAAACCACTCAACCCCTGTAAATGGCCAAAGTAGAAGCATCCACTTAGATTTGCATTTGTACATTAGAGAAACATTTAAGTAACCATAAAATCCTTGGTAATAGCCTCTAAAGCTTAACATGTAATTATTTAAATATACGTTAGCCCCCAAAACTTTTGACCAACACCTTTGGAAGGTAATTTCTTTTTCTGTTATCACAGTTCTCAAGCTTAAGACATCATTTGATCAGGTTTTCCGTAGTTACATTTGCACTAGTATCTAAATTACTCAGTGAAATCTTTTTTACTATATTTATTTTTATAGATGTGATCTATCTACCACATATGCCATGACACTACAAAACTATCATGTATCCTTCTAGGTCCCAGGCCCCATCTCTACCCCTCCAAATTCTACAAGTTTAAAAATGAATAAAACAAAACAAAACAAAAAATACCTTGTGGCTATGGGGAATTGTGGGGAAAACCAAAAAGTAATTTGGAAGAAGGAAGAAGTGTGAATAGGTCCTACAGAATTTTACAATCACTTTGCCAAGACAGACTTTAAACATTGTAAATTATCCAAAATAGTCCTTCTCTTAAAAACAAGTTTGATTCTCAATATTGCATTTTTATAACCAAACAAAAGGATTCAGATCTAATATATTTTAGTAGCATACTTACTACTATTAGACTGAATTCATTTCCTAAGTACTCTAAAATTATAGAGTTCAAATAGAACAAACTTTATGAGATGTTATTATAATTTATCATAAAAGATTCATTAGCATTTGTGGAATTACTAGGATAATAAAAATATTAAAAACTAAAACCCAAGATTCACCATTCACACTTAAATATAACATAGAAAAACTAACATGAATAATACGAAAATATAATTGTTCAGGTAAACATTTCACTTGAAGACACTCACTGTTGCTCCTTCTGAGTAACCATTATAGCTTTTTAACAGTGAAACATGTCATTATCCTACTTCTGAAATTCTTTGGCTGGAATGTTTTAGTAACATAAGACACTCCTGTACATGACAATTTTGACAAAACACAAAGAAGTTGCAAAGTAAAAAAAGCAAAGACATGATTTATATTTTAAGGGTTTGATAAAATTTAAAATGATTTTTTAAAAATGTAAAGCCAATTTATCACTAAAAATGGCATAAAATGTAAACTTAAGCTCATTTTATAATCTACCGCTATATTAAATGATCTGGGATTCATTAATTAATTTTGCCTTTTTATTGTATTTAGCATAGAAATAACTTTCTATTGCCTCTGTAGACATCATGTCAATTTTAAAACTGGGAAAGAAAACACAAAATGTAATGAAACTTATGAATTCAATGTGTGGGTTTTAGAACCAAAAAATTACATTTGTTACCATTTTAAAATGGAGATTAAGTTAAAATTTTAATTACACCACGAAAAAATTTAAAGGAATTTTTCCTTTTTGTGTCTTTAAAAGTAAAGCAAATTTGCTTTACTTATTTATAAATACTTTTTTAAAGACCAACAAATCCATCTTTTAATCTATAGTCTTTACACAAAGATTAAAAGGCAAAAAGCTTTTATGGCTCCAGCACCCAAGATTGAGAACACAAAAAACTCAAATAAATATTTATAGTATGCAAAAAAGCTAAAGATGGTTGAAAGATTAAATGAAGAACATTCTGAAACTAGAACCCATTTCTTTAGCTTTTCTCTCCCAGACTTTCCATTCTATATACTACAGTTGTAGAGATGTCCTCATTTGACTCAGGTGACACTTTTTTCCATACTGTCTCTTTTAAAGCAAGTTCTTGTTGGAGACTTTCATAGTCCAATGGTCCAAAGGAATGCTAGTTGTTCAAGCAACATACATAATTTATTAGTGCACTTGAGTGAAGAAAGGTCCAAGCTATAAAACGGTATTTTTCAATGAATGTTATTAAAATCTGTTAACATTTTCACCCACCACCATCTGATGTTTTGTTCCATGTTACTCATGTTGACTCCCATGGAAGTTTCTATTCTGTTGGCTTTGCCTAATTCTCACATATTATAAGTTATTTGATTGGAACTAACAATAGGAAAATTTACTTAGTATGCATTGAAAATACTTTCTGCTTATAAGTGCTTCATATTAGCTTCAAGTTTAATGAGGTATTTATTTACTATAAACATTTTCTAGACAGGATGCAAAGGAATTTAATTAAAACTCAAAACAAGTCCTTGGTCCAGTGAACAATTATGAAGACAAAAAATACTGTTCTTGAAAGTCCTAACTCTTAAATATTACCACTAAAGAAGTATATATGTGCAATAATATGAAGCCAAAAACAATGATAATAAATATTACTTGAAGAGTAGCAAGAATTCTGAATTAAACACTTTTTATAAAAAAATTTCAACTCTAGTGGCCAATAAAACTTATCATGAGGCTTTGTAAGGTCTTTCACTAATACTATAATCCCTTTCCTATTTACATATCCATCCATGTAAAAATAAACTTCAAGGGGCACCTGGGTGGCTCAGTTAGTTAAGCGTCTGACTTTGGCTCAGGTCAGATCTCATGGTTCATGGGATCGAGCCCGGTGGCGGGCTCTGTGCTGACGGCTCGCGGAGCCTGGAGCCTGTTTCAGATTCTGTGTCTTCCTTTCTCTTTGCCCCTCCCCGACTCATGCTCTGTCTCTGTCTCAAAAATAAATAAACTATAAAAAAAAAGGGGAAAAAAAAAAAAAAACTTCAAGACTACAAGTGACAAATATAAAACAAGGATTTCTTTTTATAGCATGTAACACTTTCCAAAGTGTTTTCTTTGAAAAGAATCAATTCCTTCTTTTTTTTAAACAAATAATTCTTTAAAATATTGCTTAGAATAGCAGAAATATGGGTGGGTAGGTGGAGAGCCCTGCTGCCAGGTTAACCAGTTTAAAATTAAATAAAAAAGCATTATTACCTACATACTCCTGAATCCAGGATGAAAATGTCATAACTTGTGTACACTCAATTTGTGATTAGCAAATAGATGAGGCCACTAACAAACAGATGAATCTCATTTTCTCTCTTTTAGAAAAATATTACATAATAATCTAAATAAGAATTTTGCTTACCCTTTGATCACCACCTTCTCTTCGAGGATCAAGTTTTTTTGCAAAGTGTCTCAAATTATCATAGTTATGGAAATTACAGAGAGAGACAAGATCCTGTAAGTAGAACAGGTATAAGAAATTAGCTATTCATTGGGTATTTTTTTCATATTTCAACAAATCACACTAGTATTGTGCAACTTAACTACTATCTCATGGAAAATACCACTGCAAAAAGCAGCATGATGTATCAATAAGAGAACCAAAATCAGAAATGTGAAGACATGGATAAAAACTTTAAGAACACTGCTTACTAGCATGATCCTAGAGCTCAACCACTCAAATCGTTTCTTTCATTTCCTATAAAATGGGCCTAATTTAACAGTCCATATGAAGGAACTATTCTATCAAATAACCATACAGCACCACAAAAATCTAAATAAATATTCTGGTTGCAATCTATAAGCATCTAATGCCATTCTCTAGTTTTAGTAAAATATAAAAAAGTTTGCAGAAAAATTATAGTAAATCGAAACAGAGTCTACAAAGTAGTAAACTACATAAAACTGGAAGCTGAAATATAAGCAAGACTTGAGTAACACCATAAAATACTGAACTAATCAAGAGTAGAAACAATTTTACTTTGTAGTGCATATGTCAGCAAAAAAAGAGACTTTTCAAGATAGTTTATGGATAAAGATATGCAAACAAGCAGATTAACAATAATATAATAAACTATAATAATCTTAATTTATATTTGGCTTTAAATTTAAACCTTTCCAAGTTTAATGACTTTTGCTGAGCCTTTCTGGAAACAACCATGACAATTAAAGTATCAGCATCAAACAAATGTTAATTTCCTGTGGGGATGAGTATCTGGGAGCTAAGAAGCAATTTAAAGATCCTCTATGAGTACTCCCACAGCTAACCCAGTAGCTTCCAGATGGGCAGGCGTTCCAGATGAACGCCAACAATAAATAAACTACTGGAATGATTAAAAAACTAGAATCACTGGATGGTTCCACTTATATGATCATTATTATACAACATCCATTCATGATAAAAATCCTGAACAAAGTAGGTTTAGAGGGAACATACCTCAACATACTCAACATAATAAAAGCCATAATATGAAAAACCCACAGCTAACATCATACTCAATGGGGAAAAACTTCAGAGCTTTTCCCCTAAAGTCAAGAACAAGATGTCCACTCTCACCACTTGTGATTCAAAATCGTACTGAAGTCCTAGCCATAGCAATCAGACAACAAAAGAAATAGAAGGCATCCAAATTGGTAAGGAAGAAGTAACACTTTCATTATCTGCAGAAGACATGATACCCTATACAGAAAACCCTAAAGACAACACCCAAAACTACTAGAACAGATAAATGAATTCAGTAAAGTCACAAATACAAAATCAATATACAGAAAGCCACTGCATTTAATGAAACTAATAATGAAACCCCAGACAGAAATTAAGAAAACAATCTTTACAACTGCACCAAATAAAGTACCTAAGAATAAATTTAACCAAAGAGGTGAAAGACCTATACTCTGAAAACTATAAAACACTGATGAAAGAAATTAAAGATGACACAAAGAAATGGAAAGATATCCCATGCTTATGGATTATAAGAACAGATATTATCAAAATGTCTCTATACTACCCAAAACAATCTATAGATTTAATGCAATCTCTATCAAAATACCAAAAGCATTTTTCACAGATCTAAAACAATCCTAAAATTTTTATAAAACCACAAAAGTCTCTGCATAGCCAAAGTGATCTCAAAAACGACAAAATCAGAGGTATCACAATTCTAGACTTCAAGTTTATATTACAAAGTTGTAGTGTTCTGATAAGAACATTATGGTACTAGCACAAAACAGACACATAGATCAATGGAACAGAATAGAAAACCCAGATATAAACCCACAATTATATGGTCAATTAATCTTCAACAAAGGAGACAAGAATATGAAATGGTTTAAAAAGACAGTCTCTTCAACAAGTGGGTGCTGGGAAGACTGGACAGCCACATGCGAGAATGAAACTGGACCACTTTCTTACACCATATATAAAAATCAACTCAAAATGGACTATAGGCTTAAATATGAGACCTGAAGCCATAAAAATCCTAGAAGAGATCATAGGCGATAATTTCTCTGACATTGGCTGTAGCAACATTTTTCTAGATATGTCTCCTGAGGCAAAGGAAACAAAAGCAAAACAAACAAACAAAAAAACCCAATTTGCTGAATGAGGCAAGATATTTGCAAGTGACATACCTATAAAGGGTTAGTATCCAAAATATATAAAGAAGTGATACAACTCAACACCCAAACAAATAATCAGATTGAAAAACGGGCAGCAGAAGACCTGAAAAGACATTTCTCCAAAGAAGACATGCAGATGGTCAACAGGCACATGAAAAGATGTTCAACATCACTTCATCAGGGTAATGCAAATCAAAATCACAATGAGACATCAGAATGTGACACTTGTCAGAATGGCTGAAATAAAAAACTCAAGAAACAAGCATTGAAGATATGGAGAAAAAGGAACCTTCATGCACTGTTGGTACGAATGCAAACTGGTACAGCCATTATGGAAAAACAGTATGGAGGCTCCTTAAGAAGTTAAAAAAAATTTTAGAACTAGAACTACTATAATCCAGAAATCATACTACTAGCTATTTACCCAAAAAATACGAAAACACTAATTTGAAGGGATATATGGACCCCCCCATGTTTATGGAAGCATTATTTACAATAGCCAAACTATAGAAACAGCCCAACTGTTCATCAACAGATAACAAAGTGGTATAGGTATAAACAATGGAATACTAGTCAGCCATAAGAAAGAATAAAATCTTGCCACTTGCCACAACACGGATGGATCTAGAGTAACATACGAAGCAAAGTAAGCCAGACAGAGAAAAACAAATACCACATAATTTCACTTATATGTGGAATTTAAGAAACAAAACAAAGGGGGGGGGAGGGAAGATAAACCAAAAAGTAGACTCTTAACGATAGAGAACAAACTAGTGGTACTAGAAAGGAGAGGTGGATGAGGTGATGGGAGAAATAAGTGAGGGGGATTAAGAGAACATTTATCATGGTGAACACTGAGTAATGTATAGAATAGCTGAAAGACTATACTGTACACCTCAAATTAATATATCATTGTATGCTAACTATACAGGAATTAAAATTTAAGAATTTGAATCACTGGATGGTTCCACTTATATGATTATTATTTTCATTAAGAAAATATGCTTACATGACAGAAGTGAATTCCCTTAACACTGTTGCCCATCTTGTCCAGAGGAGGAGACCAGCACATCATGCCCATGACATTAGGGACAACTAAAAGAATGCCCCCAGCAACTCCAGATTTTGCAGGAAGACCAACCTGAAAATAATTTGGAAAAAAAAAAAAAGAAAAAGAAAAAAGGATATTCTTGTTAACATTTTAAAATAAGAAAAATTATTTCCAACAATCAGGGAATTGGTTTAAAACTTATGGTATAGTATATATAGAATTCTAACATTACAAATGTTGTAGATAAGTATTTATTAACATGTTTATAATACAGTAAATGAGAAAACACTTATAAAACAGTTGAGATATATTTAAATATAGAAAACATTTGCAAAGATACACTCTAAGAATTAAGGTAGATTATATCTGAATTGTGGGGCTATGCATGTTTTTTATTTAATTCTTTTGGATTACATATATATTTTTTCAAGTTTGAGACAGCACACACATGCACTTGGGTGAGAGAGAGAGAGAGACAGAATGAATCCCAAGCATGCTGATGCAGAGCTCAAACCCACAAACCACAAGATCATGACCTGAGCCAAAATCAAGAGTTGGGACACTTAACCGACTGAGCCACGCTGGCACTACTGGACTAGAGTTGCTAATTCTATAATGAACGTGTTAAAGTATGAAAAGTTATTTTCAAAAAATATTTTATGACTAAAAAACAATGAGAAATTATATCTTATTAAAAGATTTTGTGGTATATTGTCAGAGAATTGTCTGAGGAACAGAGATAAGATGGTAATTCAAATTAATCCTCTTCAAAACATCTAAGTTCACCTTATATAACACTTGATAGTAACTGTGATAAAAAGATAAAATTAATATCATCGGGGCAATATTCACTGATGGCTTACTAACATTCAGATATTAAATACCAATTGCTAGAAGTAATCTTGCACAAAACTAAGAAAAAAAATATCACCTTAAAGGGATAAAACAATTTCCCAGGAATATAAGATACAAGGGACAACGGTATGGATGTAATAAAGAAAATCTAGACTGTGAGAAACTGTACAGGACAAGTGACCCTATTCTTTCAACAAAAAATAGCAAGAAAAGAGAGGTCAAGGAGGAGAACATACATTTAAAAGGTAATAATAAAGGGAGATACAACCAATCATAACACATGACCCTTATTTGTAGCCCAGGTCAAATAAACTATAAAATAGTAATTTATAAGACAATCCAGATAATGTGAACACTAAATATTTTGATAATATTAAAGATTAAAATTAAAATATTTTTATCTTTTTAAATGTCCATAATGGTACTATGGGGTTTTCTTAAAGTCCTTATTTAGAATTACATACTGAACTATATGATAAGGATTGGGAATAAAGATTAAACAACACTGGTCAGGTACTGATAATTATTGAAGCTGAGTAGTGGGTAACATTAAATGCATCTATTTTTCTCTTCTAAAATTTTCAAATAAAATTTTTTTTAGGGAATTCTGTCTTAACATAAGCAGAAAGAGGTAAACTTAAAGAGTATATTTTTGTTAACTTAAATATCTTTAAGTGCTTAAAAATATCTATGATTATAGCCAAAGGTGTTAAACATCCCAATTATGTGCTCCTTCTGAACTCAGTTTTTAAGGTATGTAATCATCATAATGCTAAATTACATTAACAAGAAAAAGTAGAGAAAGCCTGTACTAACCTTGCACACTGGAATGCCTTACAAGTAGAAGTGATGAGGTTCTATAAATTAAACTCCAAGTTCTTAAGAATACTGGGTAGCCTAATTAACTCTATTCCTTAACAAGTCTGTAACAAATTAACCTTGAAAACAAGTCTCTCTCAAAAATTAATGTGCAGGTTTAGAACCAAAGTTCAAACTGTATTTTTAAAAGAACTAGTCCAGACTAGTTTCTTGCAGTAGAAAATTAAGATTAAACAATTACTTACATGGAAAGCAAACTGCCCAGAGAAATCATACATGCCACAGGAATGCATCAAACTCAGTGTATTTCGAACTGCTTCAGGGCTCAGTACTCTCTCACCAGTAATTGGACAGAAACCACCATTAGCCAGTGTTGCAGCCATCACACTGGCTGATTCACAAGTTACTTCAATGGAGCATAGCTAAAAGGAAGACAAAATTGAATTCTGAAAATTTAGGTTGACACTATTTTTTGTAATAAAACTGACTTCTAAGAAAATCTATTCTCTCTGGCATTTCATACAGATCTGAAATCTTTCTTTCAAGGGGATTATTTTAATATAACTTGATAACATTCCAAAGATTTTAATTTGAACAAATTTCAAGCCCCTTTAAGGTTTATCCTGATTTGCCCAGTTATTTAGTCTTTTATAATGGCCAAACCAGGATAGGAAGAGCCAGCCCCTAAGCATTAAGATTTATGATGGCCCCAAGTGATATTTAAAGTCACTTAAACACAAATGCTTTCTGTAGGATACACATAGTTATTTTTAAGTTGAAAGAAACAGAAGCCATGATATATTTTTAAGATAAAGCAACATACATTAGTATCATGATAGATATTATTTACATGAGAAATTGCTACTCTGGGAAAAAAAGATGCTGAAATGACTGACATCTTCACTATAACAAAGCTCAGCATCCCTATGTAGTAACATGCAAAAAATTAAGGGATGGAAACCAAGACAACTCTAGCCTGGATACTCTGAGTGCCTAAGTCAAAATGTTACCTTTTAAACCACTTATTAATATTCAAATATTTATTTGATATTGATTATGAGTGCTGGATAGACTATGATGAATAAAAAAAGGCAAAGTCCAAGTACAGAATAGTATGAAATCTTTGCACTTAAATATAATCAAAATAATGGAAATCGTTTACCACAGCAAACCCAATTTACCCATAAAACAGAAACAATAAATATGCCCCATCTTACTTTTCATTAACAGCAACCGAAACTGGGGGGTGGGGAGGAAGTAGATGAGAAAGAAGATGGGAAGGGGGAGCAGGAAGAAAAGACTGAGTCATCAACTTGCAAGCTTTCCTTACTCATTTTTCAAGATTCTACAAGAGGCACAAAGAGGTTTGGAAAGAGCAAGAAGGAAAACTTATTAGCTACAGTGCATTAGGAAACTGACTGGGAGCCCCTTTTGAGTGACTTTCACTTTTGCTTGTTTATACTAAAACCTCTTCCTTATTTCTCCAAAGCTACAGAAACTACTTCCTATAGTGACACAGATAACAAAGACTTATGTAGATATAATTATGAAAAGCTTTCTAAAAGAAGATTTAAACTCCAATGATCATTTCCTAACTTATACTTAGTATTAATTGGAATTATTTTTGTCATAAGATGCTATATATACCAAATATGACAAATCCCAATTTAAAAGTACTTTCTTTATACCCCAATCAGATGTTCAATTACATGCAGCCCTTCTCCAAAAAAGTAAGGCTTCTATTCTACAGCTTTCTCTTGATTTTTACCCTAAAGTGCTGAAATTTCATAGTAGATTAGTAGGACCTAGTATAATAGCTAAAGTATCTATACCAAAGGAAAAGAAATATTAATGTATGGAAGAAATAAAAGTAAATGACACTATTATTTCATAGAACACCTTATAGCTCCAAAGGAATTTGACACATACCATTTCATGTTATCTTCAAGATAATGCAGAAAGTTAGGGTAAGAAAGTTATGCTACACATAACGAAATTAGTTCTAAGTAATTGAAACTGCATCACATGGCTAAAAAGTGGTCAGATTAGACCTTGATTTTATACTGATAGTCTGGATTCTCGATTCACAGTTTTTCACGCTGGCAAGTCACAAACTGTCATCAAAATCTTACATTATCAATTCCCCTTATATATTCTTTAACATCACTACAAGATTGAAATTAAAGCACCTTCAAAAGTAAAGACAGGCAAATGTAAGATTAACTAGAAATCAATAATAATTAATTTGTTACAGTTCATCTGCAGGAATGAATTAAACTGAAAACACAGGGAGAAAAGAGGGCTGTCCGGAAAGGCTCTCTAAAACTGAGTTCTATAATCACAGCAGATTATGTGAGTGGCTCACTCATGAATGTGGAGAAGCTACACTAACTTAGAGAAAAACCACCATAGGGGCACCTGAGTGGCTCAGTAGGTTGGTGTCTGACTTCGGTTCAGGTCATGATCTCACAGTTTGTGAGTGTGAGCCCCACGTCAGGCTGTGTGCCAAGAGCTCTGAGCCTGGAGCCTGTTTCAGATTCGGTGTCTCCCTCTCTGTCTGCTCCTGCCCTGCTCATGATCTCTCTCTTTCTCTCAAAAATACACATTAAGAAAATTTTTTTTAAAAAGAAAGAAAAACAAAAGAAAAACCCACCATGTGACACTCCAGAAATGAATTAAACCAACTGAGAAACTGCCACTTTAAAATAATGCTGGCTATGAACCCTCCAATGAGGAAACAAATAAATCCTCCAAACAAAATTTAAAAACTAAGAAATCATCTTAGTTTTTAACAAGGACAAGCCAATTTCTGGAATTACACAACCATTTTTTGACACATCTTAATCATAAAGTTTTTATAGAAAAAAACATTCTTTATTACATTCTAAGGCATGATTTTAGGAGAAAAAAACATGAGAATGTCTTTCATGAGGATTTTTTTTGGAAGGTCAATGGTAAATATATTTTATCTTAACCTAGACCCATGATTACAGAGACATCTATATTTTGCACAATGTGACACCTCCATTTATGTACATGATTCATAGAGTTAAATTACCTGGAAATAGAAGTCTAATATACCAACCATGTCTGTGCCTTCTGGAAAACACTGAAAAAATAGAAAGGCAATTAAAAACAAGATTACATGCACATAGGTAGTGATACCTAAAGATTTCATATTAATTGAAAATAGCACATAACCAATAAAAAGGTTTACACCCTTTTTACATGAAATAATAAAGAGCAATAACGGAAAACTACATTATATACAGATTTCTAGATACTAATTTAACAATGAGAAACTGATTCATAATTCATAAACCAAGATATAGGACCACCCACCTAAAATTTAAAAACCAAATGTAATCAACAATAGTCTGGCATCACACTTTAGAAAAATGGGATAATCCTTAAGAAAAACTTACATTAATGTAACCAGCCAAATATTTGAATACTGCCAGATATTAAATCGACTTAACAGTAACATTTTGAAACAATTAACTCAAGAGTGTTTTGGAAAAACTTCTAAACCATAAATAGTAATAGACAGTTGCTTAAAACCTGTTGTTGAGTTCTTAGCATACATGTTTACATATTTTATTAAGTAAAACAATAATTTGAAATAGAAACAAAAATTCAAAAACCTTTTTTTCCTTTAGGTAATATCCTATTGCAAAATTTCGATCTCCACTTTCTCTTTCAGACTGAAACCTAGGAGGAAAAAAAATTGCTGTATTTACTTATTTTCTATAAAAGTAAGATTGTTCTGTAGTTTAACTGAATAGCAAAGTATAGTATAAAGAACACTGACCTAAGAGCCAAGACTGCTAGGATCCAGTCCCAGTTCTGCCAATAGGCTAGCTATTTGGTTTTGGGGAAGTCATTTAAGTGACAATTCTTTCAGTCTTAATTTTTTCAGCTGTAAAAGGATTGAAATGAGCTAGGCTCTTTCTCGTCTTCATATTTTGTGAACAAAGAAGCTAATTTAAAAATCATCAACTATTCCACCATTAAAAAATACACTAAAAAACTGTAGAATGTTTTGGGTCCTCCAAAAGTACAATAATCAATTCCAACTGAGGGAATTCATGGAAATTTCACTAAGAGAGGGACACATGAAATGGGCCTTTCAGCATTTGTTGGATTAACAGATTTCGGGGGGAAGCCTAAGCAGTGGCAAATCCCATGTAGCATGAACAAAGTTATAAAAGTATAAAAGACAGGACCTCACTGAAGAATGGCACATATTCTGATGTATCTGGGAAATAGGGTTCATGGTGAAAAGTGGAGAACCATCAAACTAACAAAGGAGACTGGAACCACATTATCAAGACTGATGAATGCTAAAAATGGCTCCTAATGGCCTACCAAATGAAAGCTTGAAAGCTTTCAATCAAATTACCTTTTCAGATCTACATTTTAGAAGGATAACTCTGACATCAGTCTGGGAAAGGGAAAAAGAAAGGACGACTTATGTTATTAGGAGACCAGAGTAATAAGAGCCATAGAAAGGCTGAACTTAGGTAGTGGTGATAGGAATGGAAAGAGGTTTGACCAAACATGAGAGCAGTTTAGCAAGTCTTCTAACCTGATAGGAAAGAGGAGAAAAGGTAAATGAAGTCTGGTACAAAAGTCAAGATTTCGAATGCAGTCTAATGAAAGGATTATGGTATCAACTGCTGTGGGAATCCCTGGGATAAAGGGTAGTTTGAGAAGAAAGAGTTTTAATTTAGACAGATTTAACTTGCACAGTACATTTGAGAAATCAACCTGCAAGTGTCCAGAACGTTGCTGACAAAAGAGGAGCTGTGGGTGACACAAGGAGGAATGGTGGTGGCAGGGACAGTCCCTCCTAACTATACACATTAATGTGTCTATGGTCAGAAAAACAACATTAGATATGAAAAAGCTCTTGAAAATAAGCTTGTCAACTTGCCACATCTTAAAAAAGAAAAAAATCAACATTGTGTACACAAAGGACTAACTACATTATCACAGTACCTAGCATATAGTTCAGTTCACCAAACACTATCAAGTGGCTATTATTTGCTAGGCAACAGGAATACAAAATGAATTGCAAGACATTTCTATCCAGGTGTAAAGGAAGTCATAGTCTAATGGTGGTGATGAGGCAGCGAGCCATAAAGTAAGCTCAATTAAATATGGTAATGAGAGCACAGAAGAAAGGTGAGATGAGATTCGCAAAAAACTTCTTGGAAAGATACTGAAGTTGATGAATAAAAGTTGGCAGAGCAGACAACCTGAAAATTTTTGCCTCCTGAAACATGAATTACAAAGTATCACCTATTTAGTGTTCATGCCAAAACCGTTTCAGCTTTATTTAACCACAAGGAAACAACCAGACCTATTCAAAATGGGGAATATCCACTATAGCCCATGGGACAGATGTAGCGTGCTGCTGTTTTTATAAATAAAGTTTCTTGGAATACAACCTCATATTGTCCATGGCTGCTTTCATGCTAAAACATTAGAAATGAGTAGTTGTAACAGAGTCTACAGGGCCCAAAAGTCTGAAAAATTTACTATCTAGTCCTTCACAGAGAAAGTTTATTTATGCTTTGTAAAACAAGTGGTTGGCACTCTTCAAAGAAATTCATTTAATAAAATTTTATAAAACAAGGGCATAAGGCAGGCAGACTTTTCTATTTTAAAAAAGCAAGAGACATAAATGTAATGCACAGACCTCGAAGAAAAGGTCATTCCTGGGAAGAAAAGGTCATAAAAGGCATTTAAGGGGTAAAGAGTTGGCACATTTACATATTAATGACATCTTATGATTAATGTGCACATGGTATTGTGGTTATGTAGGAGAATGTTCTTACCTTAGAATACACATGTTGAGTTATTTATGGGTGAAGTGTTGTGATGTCTACAAGTTTATGTCTCAGTTCAGAGAAAAAAATGTATATTTGTGTGTGTGTGTATGTGTGTGTGTAGAAATACATGTTTTAAATAGTTATCTAAAGAAAAAGGTTGAGGAAAAGCAAATGAGACAAAATATTAATCAGAAAATATAAATGAAAGATATCCAGATATTCATTGCTTATTCCTTCAACTTTTCTACAGGCTGGCAAATTTCAAAATAAAAAATTGGGGTTAAAATCAAGTTAAGTAGGCAGTAATTTAAGGGAAAGTTGGGGTCCCTTCTAACTCTATAACCACAAGAAGTTTATCCAACCTATATAAAGCATGTAAGTGTTTTCCCTCAGCAGAAATAATTCACTTCCCTCTAATGGACCATATTTTTAAGTAATTATTTCTTCGCTGAAGTAATAAGCCCTAGGATCAACAAGGGAAACCAGATTAAATCTAAATACACTGTGTATCATATATGTAGAGAAAGGTGAAAAGCTGGGGTAGGGGGAACAAAACAGTATTTAAAACAGAATTCTACAGGGGCGCCTGGGTGGCTCAGTTGGTTAAATGTCCAACTTCAGCTCAGGTCATGATCCTGCAGTTCATGAGTTCGAGCTCCATGTCTGACTCTGTGCTGACCGCTCAGAGCCTGGAGCCTGCTTTGGATTCTGTGTCTCCCTCTCTTCCTGCCCCTCTCTTGCTCATGCTCTGCCCCTCAAAAATGAATAAACATTAAAAATTTTTTATAGAATTTTATAATCTAGATACTTTTGTTAATTGAAAGAGGACTGGCCCATTATAAAATCCTAAGTCAAAAATCAGACTCACGTTGCATTACTGAATCCAACATATTCATTGCCAGCCATCTTATTCAAAAACTGCATCACCTATAAACCAGAAATGGAAAGCATTAGTAATTAAAAAACAAGTATTTAAGGAATATAAATACAGCATGAAAACTGAATTCTATATTGCACTTACATAGTCAAATTTTTCAGCATTATTCACTCCTTGCTGCAAAGAAATGAGATAAATTTGTTATTACAGGCACCACTACAGTTTAAGATTTAAGTGAATATAATATCAAAATTTCAAACTGCTATCATAATTAATATACTGTGCATTAGTACTTCTAAATCTAGGAAATACTTCTAAAATAATTTAATATTTACATAAACTTTTTACATGTTCTTTTATTAATACCAATGTTGACAATGGATCTGAATCACAAAGGGAATGCTTTATTTTAAGTATAGCTTTACCCAACCCAAAGTTACAGAATTTTAGTTATCCCAAATCCCCTTATCTTTCATGACAACACATAATCTGCTAGAATGTATGTTACTTAATTTCATATTTTAAAAAAAAAACTTAAAATAAAGTTTCACCCTTAGAAAAGAGTTGAGTATAAATTATGGTATTCAAGTAGGAACAATCTACTTATATTTTTAAAATAACCTTAAACCAGTATTAGCGTTAGAAAAATGAGTTATATTGCAAAACTAAACTAATATTTTGTAATTCTAGTATATGCAAACATCCTGCATACATTTTGCTAGTATAAAGAAAGCTCTACCTTTCGCATCTCATTTGTTTTACCAATATGTGAACTAAAAAATATATATTTCATAGTCTTTAAAAAATTAGCTATGTTAGAATTTAGCATTATGCCAATTCAGAGCATGGAAGATGTATTGTTTCATCACTTCTATTTCTGACATGTTAGCTACTGCAAATGTCAATAGGAAAAACCTATGTAATGTAGATCAGTTCAAGTAGCCAAATGGTTTCATTTTTACCTCGGCGAAGTTTACAAAGCAGTAAGATGTAGATCTGAAATCAAACGTATTAATTGGTGATATGCACCCAATAGAAACAATACATCTCTAATTTTAAAAACAGGTTTAAAATAATTTGACACTAAAATTTTAAAAACAAAACTTTTAAGCTTTATTCTCAAAAATTCCAAAACATCACACTTTAAAATTTGATTATGATGGGGAAAACCTGTACCAGAGAATTATTTAACTGAATAAAGGCAGGTTCATTTTCCACTTTACAAGTGGATTAAGATCTGGCTGATAAGCTGTGAAACCTTACAAATCAACTTATTTACCAAAGAATGCCAATCACATATACAATCAGTAGTTGAAAAGAACACCACACTAGTTCATCAAAATCAGGCATTAACAGAGCTTAAACGAGATAATGATGGATAATTTAGCTACAGCCATATTGTAATCACTATCTATGTATTTTCTCTAAAGTACCCTTTGACATATTTTAAGTTTTCTTTCCTTATAATACACCAGAATTCAAAATGTAGAAATGTAACTCCAAAGCTGTTCAATGAAAAATAATTAAAAGAAGAAATTACCAACTTCATTGAACTGTTGCAGTTGTCAAAATATTCCATAGATCCTAATGCTGTAAAATATGTAACAACATTTAAACCACAAAAACCTTTTTAACCTTTGAAAAAGCATAAAAAAAAAAAAAACAACTCTTTTGGAAAAGGATGTCAGCATTTGCATTGGGATGTTACATGGATAATTACCATTATACAATTAATCAATGTAAAATAAGCAAATTATACTGAACTTTCATTCTCTGACCTAAACTGTGCCCTACAAAACAAATACAAATTTTCTTTATTAAGCTGTCATGTTTAATAAAAAGAAAAAAAAAACTGTTTCAACTCTAGACTATGGTCGCATGCTTGATCTACTTCATAGCTTACTAAATTAAAGCACAATTAAGTTTTTTCTATGCTATTTTTAAAAAACTGATATTTACCAATGTCAATCATATAACATTTTGGATAAACTACTTGAAATGTCCTAGGCGAATTATATAAACAGGCAAAATAAACTATCTGATTTTCTTGGGCAAGAAAAGTCTCTCCCCAAAATTTCCCCATTTAAATGTAAAAGCACTTATTTAATGTTTGTTCTTACTATCTATCCTGAAAATAGTATTTTACTAAGTCAACAAAATATATTTGCCTTTCATCTGTTGGAAAGATTTCATGTACCCCAGGAATATATGGGATCTAATAATCATTATAAAATGTCAAGTTATTTTAATTTCAAAAAAAATAACAGTAGAAAGTTTATTTGTAAAGATGTTAGAAAAAAATACACATACAAAATAGAGTAAACTCCCTAAAAGCAAAAATACATACTGTAAAAATAAAATCCATCATCATCTAGTACTAGGGTACAGAGGGGTGGAGGACAAGATATTATGAAAATTAGAAGCCAAGAATGGGTACATGGGAGCTAGTTACACTATCATATTTTGTGTATGTTAGAAATTTTTCATAAAAAGTTAAAGAAAAAAATGTTTGTTAATAATGTCCCATGTTAATTTACAAAACTGTTATTTTAGAATATTCTTTTCCCTTTGAAATAGCCATTGATTTCTAATTAGTTCATGTATAACTGGATATTTTCTATTGCTAGAATAAAGAGATTAACTATCTTCCTATTTAAAATTTTTACAGACAGATGTACGAGTTGAGAAATCTTGCTGACAACAGATGAATAGACAGAAATAGAAAAGGTTTTGTTATAGCAATATCACTCAATTCTTTTACATAGCCATATTACATATAAAAGTCACATAGTAATCCATCCATAAAATTTACACTTAATGTTCTTAATAACTAACAACTTGATTAGATCCTCTGTCCATTTTGTTGAAACCAAGGACCTGGAAACAACCTAGTAGACAAGAAGGTTGTTCCCACTCATGATGATTCATGTTCTCAGTAACACTGACTCCAAAATTTCAAAATGTTCTCTTTTGCTGATGCCCAAGAGGTTTTTAGAACCTGAAACAGTGTACCACAGTAAAAACTGGTACAAATGAAAAGTATGCCTTGTTTTGAAAAATGGGAGGAAATGTGGACCAAAGGCAGACTAATTTTAAGAAAGACATATATGATGGGGCGCCTGGGTGGCTCAGTCAGCTAAGCATTCAACTTCGGCTCAGGTCATGATCACATGGTTCATGGGTTCCAGCCCCGGGTCGGGCTCTGTGCTGACAGCTAGCTCAGAGCCTTGAGCCTGCTTCAGATTCTGTATCCTTCCTCTCTCTCTGACCCTCCCCTGCTCACACTCTCTCTCTCTCTCTCAGAAATAAATAAATCATAAAAAAAAAAAATGAAACTGAGATTTGGAAACTGATAGTCTTAAAACTATCAATGCCCCTCTATCTCTTGGAAAAAAATTCCCATAACCAGGGAAATGTTTATCCTAGTTTTAAATCACTGTACAATCATTATTTTATATGTTATTTTAATCTTAGAGAAAGTTACGATGATATATAGTTACGTACAGTAGGAAAACTTAATAAATTGGAGAAAATATATTTACCAAATGATTTATCAAATCAATTCACCATGTCAATTTTTTTTCAGTGAGAAAAGGTGTTTTTATTAAAGCAAGGGGACAGGACGTATGGGCAGAAAGAGCTACACAACGATTATGAGGAATGACTGATTATTTACTTTTAAGTTGGGGAAGTAGAGATAAAGAAGTTTCTAAAGTACTTTTCATGTATTAAAGAAGATTTCCAGGATCCTGGAGATCAAATGACTTCTAAAAGCAACCTACATGGTTTGTCTGAATAAGGTAGTTACTAATCAGATCCTGAGACTAGAAAATTATACAAGTTAACTTTTCTGTAAACATACCTACACTAACTTAAAGAATTTCCATTTCATTGAAGAAAACTTTATGAATGAAAACATGATAAAGAGGCACTGACTTTTTAACACTGGCTATTAAAAGAATTAATATAACTATATTGAAGTTTTTATAACCTGTTTCTACAACATACTTCTGAACTGAATTATGTATTATACACTACAACACAGGTGAAAATACTACTGTTAATAGGGACATTTGCTAATAAGTTTAATATTAACATGACTCATTTGAAGTCAATGCATTAATCAGAGTTACTGTGTAAGTAAACCACGATTCCATTCATAAAGAATGGAGGTGTAAAAGCCAACTGAAAATTAGAGATCACAGAGGAAGGAGGCATCAGAGGCAAAAAGAGGTAACTGAAAATGATTTATAGAACACATTTAATTTACTGTTGCCACAGAATATGCTTCAAAGCTAAATAATAGTTAGAAGATTTAAAATAGATATTATAGGTAAAAAATGTTCTAAAGCTACTATTTTACAGATTAACCCTAATATATATAGGGTAACTCTAATATATATAGGTAATAAATATAAAGTAAGAGAAAAGTGAATTTTGGTGTCAATAAATTATCTTTCACAGAAAAAAAAAGAACACCTCAAACCAACTGATATAAACATGGAATGACTAAAACACCACCACAATAAAATTATCAAGTCCAAGGCATCACCTAGTACTCTGCAGAGCCACAAACCACTTAAAAGTGTGGCTCACAAGTCCAACAAGTGATTGCTAACATAACCAAACTGAGCACTACATACATACTAACTAAATTCATCTTATTTTCATGGAATACGATTAAATTATTTTTTAATATGAGAGAGAAAAAAATCTGATTTTTTAAATTTAAAAATACTTGATTAAAAAAAATCAAGCTTCTTTAAATGACAAAAACTGGAAAGTATCACTAGAATACAGAGACTAAACATAGAAGACACTGTAACTTACTCTTTACCTTTAAAGTAAAAAAACAAAATAAACAAATCCAAAGCAAAATAAAATAAAACAAAACAAAACAAAACAGCAGAACTATGGCAATTATCTTGTAGTATGTCTTCCTCATTTTCCCACCCTAACCATCAAGTTACCAGAAGATCTAAACTTTTAAACTGAAATTAGTTGAAGTTTTTAGCTCTGCAAAGAAAAAAAATTATATTAAGTACACAGCTATTTCATCCAGAGTAATTGTGCTCCTTTCAAATTATTTACTCTTCCTTTTAAATCAAGCAACCATATTATCATCAGATAAAACAAACTACATCAAAAAGTACTCCTTTAAATTCAGTCGTTACCACAAAGAATATTACTTTTATAGTTTTTAAAATTATGTGCATTTTAAGTACAAAATGACATTTGGGTTTTTTTGGAAGGTATTTACCTAGATAGCTTTGTTTAAAATTTTAAATATTCGAGTTTTCCTATAAGTTTAGTAGTTAAGAATTTATGCAACAGGTTCCTTCTGTCCAAATCCTCCTTTTTTCCACAATCTGCTAATCCTTTTGAACATTTGCTCTGCCTCTTCCCCCATTTCCTGAGGATCATCTCCAATCCTACAAGGAAAAAATATCAATACTACAAAATTAAGAAATAAAGAGTCTTACTAAAGACTCTACTTAATTTTTTGAGTGTGTGGGAGAAGACTAACATGAGAATGTTTTAATAGCACCATAATAAAGTTTAAGTTGGAAAGAAAAAAATAGCCTTACGGTTATCAACTAAGAGCTAAAAAACAAAATTCACATCTAGTAGCCATGGTAAAATATCCACGCTTGGGGTACTCAAATGGAAGTTCCTTGAGAAAAGGCTTAGTTCCTTTACAGATAGATAGTAGGCACTGACTAATGTCGAAAGAATAACTATGTTACACCCATGAAAAATCAGATGTGACTTTTAAGCCAATAAGTTATTATTTGTACAAGTTAAAATTAAGAAAATAAAATTTTTCCTTTAGGACAATATAACAATGCTAGGTAAAGACAAAGATGTTATCAAAAGAAACAGGAAACACATTAAATATGGCAGAGTGAATTCTAATGAAGAGCAAACCAACCAGGAGACAGCTCAAGCCCAACTTTTCTGCTGTTAGCCCTCATCTCATCTGTTTCCTCACTGTAACTACATTAAGAATGCAGGCTGGACTTGAAGACCCTTTCAGCTATGGTTTTGCTAATTCAATTTTGATTACCAATACATAAATATTGTGATCATAGAACTTGCATAAATTACATACAGATCTTTAGAGGAGCTCTGGATTCTTTTTAAAAAACAGCCTAAGAAAAGGACTACATTTTGGGGCAGTTTTACAGAGATATACAAGGCTTACCCCTCCAAGATTTAGATGAACTTCAATAAAGAAAAAAGAAAAAAGAAAGAAACTTGTGAAATACTTCTAAAAACAAAAAAGTCTAAGAAAGTGACCTTAAATACGAACTATACCCCAAAACCTTATTTTCAACTTTGCCAGTAAATTAAATATGTTTACACATTTAAAATCACTGATCAAATTTATAAATACAAGATGACTCAGTTAAATTTTTGCACTGTTGGGACACTGACCCACACTTATATGTATGCGTTTTTTTTAACTGTTTCTAATGTGTTCATTAATGTGGCTAAATGTACCGTTCATGGCTCATGACTAAACATGGTAAGTAAAACTAATAAAGTGATGGTGTGATATGACCAGACATGCATTTCTCACATGCAGCATTTCAGTGTAGTATATATGATACCCATGAATCATTAAACAGAAGATGTTTAATTGCATGCAGTTAAGAAAGGCTTCTTTTAATTATATACATATGCCCTTTCTGAAAATACTATTTGGTGTGCTATGTTAATCTTTCTTCAGTGTAAGAGTTCTTAAAGATATTCATGGATCAGTTTCAAAGGGTTTGTGAACTCCCCCAGTTTATAGAAAATCATAGTATGTGAACATTTTTCTGGGAAGATTCAAAAAAGTTTTGGAACCATTCTAGTGGTTTTCTCATCAAGCATTAAACACATACATTATATTATCATAACTTTCCTTACCTCTAAGTTAACTTGTTCAAATATACACAATTATTAATTACACTTTTCTCTTATTGCAGTGTTCACTGGATTTTACTCTAAGGGCCCATTTACTTGTGTCTATGTCACCCTACAAGGTAAGCTACCTGAAGGAAGGGCTGTTTCTTATATAGATCTGTATTATAATTTTCTACAATAAACAAATACTATTACCTCAAGATGACAACTTTTACCTTATGTAAAAGTTATAAATAGATATTATAATAGGCAAAATAAAAATTTCCATAGCTTATTAAAATTAGGTACATTAAAAATTAATACTTGGTTATTATACCTACTTCACTAGAGTTACAAGGATTACGAGGGCCAAACACAAAGTATTTGCCCAAAAATAACAACTAAACGTACCTAATTCTTATGATAGTAGTCTTCTATTTTAAAGCCTTTTCTCATGAACATATAAAATTCATGAAGGAGAGGATTTCTAGATACAAATTATATATATTTTTAACTGGGCCAAAGGCATAATTCATATCCAAACACTCTCTGTGTAACCAGGGTATCACATCCTTACTAATACATCTATAAAGCCATGTAGTTATGTTTTTTTCATGCTTGGAAAAGATAGGCATAGATTTATTGAAGTATATAAATGTTCCAAACATAAATGAAATATATTTAAATATCAATGAAATTTATAATTAGAAATTAAAAATCTAAGCAGTATCACACAATAAAACCATTTTCAAATACTTATTCCAAACAACAACAGAGCTTCCAATTATTAAGGCAAACTAGACACTAAAACAATCAAAATATACAATGTAAAACAAAGCATAAGAAAAATTATATAACTTAATAATTGGAATAAGTCTTACTTATTTTAGTTATGATAAGAAGCAAAACAAATGAAAGAAATTCAAATAAAAATTGGAATGTAGCTCCTGAGTAGAAAGGACTTCAGAATATTCAAGGGTAAATGTACTTTGTCTTAACACAAAGTACCAGAACAAATGTTCCTACATATACTGATGACAAGCAGTAAACAGTTAAATGCTTTTAATTGTGTTCACATCTGTTCATTTTCGAAGAGTCAAAAGGAAAAGGAAGAAAAAAATATCAAAGCTTTCAGAAGAATAACCTCTGTGCCTACTGTTCAGCAGAGACTTCTTTTTGATTTTTTGGCAGATCTTCAGGTCAAGAGTAACTCTTACAATGAGTCATCTGTCTTAAATATTGTCCTTGAAATTACACTTATTTCAAAGTAAATATATATCTTAACTTTTTACCATAAGATTAATTTTTAACACCAAAACTTTTCACAATTCTACACAAATAATCCAATATTCATCTAATTTATGCCTTAGTTATTTTTAAAAACTTACTAGGTTAAAAGGAATTGTCAACATTTTACCTTTATTAATGAAGTCACAACAATTGCTCCAGCATTTACCATAGGATTGTGTGGCTTATCTGTAAAATATAAAAACAGCATTATTTTGAATATCTGATATCATTTTCCATGACGCATAGGTACTTCTCATGAACATGTATTTATTTTCTTTATGTATGACATTGTTACAGTTCTTTTGGGGGGAGGGGCAAAAAGGGTGAAGGAATGCATTTAAGTCACTTATTTATCAAACCAGTAATATACTTCCATAACAATTACGTACGAAAACAAAGATTCATGTTTAGAAAGATAGTGAATAGTAGTATAACAGTACAACCAAATTTCCTAACTCTACCATTTATTTGACCTTGAGCAAGTAACTGAACTTCACTGTGCCTCAATTTCCTCACTATGAATTAGGAGTAATAAATAGCACCAACCACTCAGTGAAACCTAATGCTTGAATGAATTAACACACACAAAATGCTTTAATGTATTGAGCACACCCTTAGGCATTCGAGTAATGTCACTATAAAAATAGCTTTGAAAAAAAGCACACTTTGCTTTTTAAAAGTGCTTTATTTTTGTTTTTATGTATATACACATACATATACAGAAAAGAAAACAAATACTATAAAGGGATATATTATAAAAATATTACAGGGGATTGAACTGTATTCTCTGTTCTTCCTATATTTCCTGACAATAAAGATGTTATTTAAAAAATCACTTAAAATTTAAATTCATCCCAAATCCTACCTCTTCTAATTCTTAAAACAAATACAATTTCAAATCTCAACTGACTACATTCCATTCATGGCATTGCAAAGATGCCAAACACAAACCTCTTAGGGCACTGAAAACATTTATTTAAAAGCACAATTACTAATTTATCTGTCTGTGATAGTGATTTATTTGTGGGGGTGGAGAAAATTTCTTATCTAACTTGACAAATCCAACAGAATATTAAGTTATTGCTATATTATTAGCCTCCTTAAATTTTAAGCAAGTTACCTTCTGTAAGATGAACCAACTTATGACTAAATTACTGAGCTATAAAAAACAGCCTGGCAGTTTTCAACTGTTAAACAGAGTTGCCATATGACCCAGCAATTCTATTCCCAGGTATATAACCAAGAGAAATAAATATGTATGTGCACACAAATACCTGTACACCAACATTCACAAGATTATTACTAATAAAAATCAAAAGTGAAAAACAACTCAAATGTCCTGTCAACTGATGAACAGATAAACAAGATATGATATTATTACAAATATAACATTATTAAGCAATTTTTAAAAAATGAAATAGTGATACATGGCAAAACATGAAAGCACTTTAAAAGCAACATGCCAAGTAAGACAGACCAGTCATAGAAGACCAAATAGCATAGGGTTTCATTTATATATAATGTCCTCACTGGGTATAGGGTATTTTTTGGGGTGACAAAAGTGTCCCAAAATTGCCTGGGTGGGTCAGTCTGTTAAGTGTCTGACTTTGGCTCAGGTCATGATCTAACGGTTCATGAGTTTGAGCCCCGCAATGGGCTCTCCACTGACAGTGCAGGCCCTGCTTGGGATTCTCTTTCTGCCCCTCCCCCTCTCATGTGCTCAGGCGCGCGCTCTCTCTCTCATAAATAAATCTATGAATATACTAAAAGCCACTGAATTGTATACCAATTGTATGGCATATAAAGTACTTCCCAATATAGTTGTTAAATTTTCGTTAATTTAAAAAAGACAGACAAAAGATTAGGTAACTTATAGTCTACCAGTTTCCTTCAATGTAAGATCAACAATGTGATTTAGTAGCTATGCTTCAAATGCTATATACATTTTGGGTTACCTATGATGATGATTAGTTCCAAATGTTAAAATTTAGTATAATATCAGAGTATTTACAATCAAGATTTTGCCTATTCCAAATCTTGCTAAGAGAAATTTGCTTTCTCTGAGATCACACAAAATGAGAGCAATTAGTGTCAAAGAATAGTACTATGTGGCAAGAGGGAGCCAAGAAACAAAATTTTCCAGTATTATTCACCTGAAAAAGAAAAAAACCCCAACATATAGACAGAAATCAGAACACAGAAATCAGGCTGTGCTAAATGAGTTTACACCTGTATTTGTATAGACGTTTACGTGTCTGTCCTTTCATGGTTTTTTGACATTATGTTTAGGCTCTAGGGCCTTAGGAGGCAGCTAATGTGTGTATTCCAAATGGTACCACATAAATGTGTGCACTTAATATTTTCTAAGTCATAAAGATTCTGCAAATACCACAAAAGCTGCATTCAAGAAGATCTTTCAAAGAACACTAATGCATTTCATGGTATGACAGTGCAATTTTCATATGTAAGCAACTGTTCTCTCTGCCTTTGGCTCAAAAGGCAGATACCTTAGTATTTAGAAATACACCAGATATTATAACACCAGCAATACTGCAGTCTGAAACCTCAGTCTAAAACTTATCACTATGAAATCTACTTGTTTCCTTCTCCATTATAGGGAGGAGGGTAGAGGTAAAAAGATTCCATTTAGAATTTTTAGTTTAAAAATACTCATGACAACAGAAATAAAACTTAATTAATAAAAGCTACCACCTGAAGTAATGGCATATATTAGCTTGGTATAATGACAAAATGGACATGGGCCGCATCTGAAATTGATGGGCACTTTTAACTAGAAGGCACAGAACTGTTTTAGTATTTATTCTTTCCAAAGGAACAAAACATGCAGAAAGTGCTTTCATATTATACCAGCAAAAGCTTTTCAAACTAAGCAAATATGAACCTTAGAAAGAGGAGGTTCATAACTGAGGCTAAGTCAAAGGTTGCTAATGCATATACTAAAGATCTAAAAAGTATTAATCTCACAGTTCAATATGAATATTTATATTTTAAGTATTATACTGGAATTTTTAAGAACCGTACAAAAATTAGAGTATATTGTATATAGTGTTTAATCCCACAGCACCCATTTACCCAACCACCCAAACTTTGTTCTTTGTATATACAATTCACTCTGGTCTTCCTCATGTAAATTAATTCAACTCCTCTTCTTTCTCAAATCCTCTACAATACAAACTAACATATACATTTTGGCTTCTGTCAATTATACAGTTATAAGATAAAAGTTTGTCTTTTTTCTCCATGTATTAGATGTATGTAATTGTTTCCCGTATCCTTTAGTATTAGCTAGATAAGTTACTCTAAGAACCAGGTTCCATTTACCCTCCACAGCTGTTAATATAGGATAAGTAGGCTGTATATGTATTTGTTGATTAACCTAATTTCTACTCTAAGACACAAAAAGACTTCACTAGGAGATGGTGATTTCCAAAATTAGTACCTCCATCGAGTAACTTATTTCCTCATTGATAATGACAGTAAGTATCAGCCAACTTTCCACCACAGGACTAAAACATTTTTATGTTGTAAAGCATTGTAAAACTACCAATATTACAACAGTACTACAGGGCACCTGTGTGGCTCAGTCAGTTGGGGGTCCAACTCTTGATTTTGGTTCAGGTCATGATCCCAGGGTTGTGGGACAGAGCCCTGTGTTGGGCTCCATGCTAAGTAATTCTCACTCTCTCCCTGTGCCCTTCCCCCTACTCACACACTTTCTCTAAGATAAAAGAATATTGTAATTTATTTACCCATTATATTCACATTAATTCTACCTTACTACAATCTTATAAAGCTAGGACAATATATATGTTTTTTTTTTAATTTTATAATAATGCTAGATGCACACACAGTCATATACAAAGTGTATAATTTCACCATAAACCTATCCTTGAAGTTTTAAATATGAAAAGGACCTACAAATTGTTTTTTGCTGGGGCTAGTTTAAAACAAAACCTAAACTCTAGAGCATAGAACCTATGCAGAACTTGGAAAGGAATGGTACAGTGAGGCCTTCATTTTCCCATTACTTCTAAGACTCCTGGTATTGGCTCAGGTAGAGGTATTGGCTTGGAAAAAAGTCAAAGAATATCAAGAATATCTCTTTTTAAACTTCATATTTCAATTATTATAAACCAGTGCTAAATTACTGAGTTCTTATCTTTTTTTCTTATAGATTACTATCAGTAAACTATGATTTCTAAAACCATAAATGTACAGAGCAAAACAATATGTTACTATGTTAAGTTCACTTACTCCATGCCCATTTTATTTTTCTTTCTCAAATACTCCTTCACAAATTCCTATATCTTTTCATTTCTATTCTTAAATACCTCTCAAAATCAATCAATTCCCCAGAACCACCTAGATATTCTAGTTTGACTTGCATAGGAAAATATTATAAAATGTTTAATCTTAACAGAAAAAAAATCAATTATTTCCATATTAAATCTGCATGTCAATGAGTTTAATAGATAAATAAGGTACTTCTGCATATGACGTCCTTACTGAAATTGCTAGTTTATGATAATCTCCATAAAATCAAATGTAGCATCAAGACAGAAAGATTATGGTAAAACAGGTAAGAAAATGAAGTAGCTCCCAAAACAAACAGAAAAACACAAAGAAATATTCTTTTAACTTCATTAAAAAACTGTTTTTCACCACCATTACTGCAACCACTGAACTTCTTCACTCTTTCTTGTTTCTTGTTTTTTTTTTTTTAATTTTTTTTAAAATGTTATTTATTTCTAGGAGAGAGAGAGAGACACACACAGCGTGAGCAGAGGAGGGTCAGAGAGAGAGGGAATCACAGACTCTAAAACAGGCTCCAGGCTCTGAGCTGGCAGTCAGCACAGAGCCCGATGCGGGGCTCAAACCCACGAATCACAAGATCATGACCCAAGCGAAAGTCGGACGCTTAAAGGACTAAGCCACCCAGGCGCCCCCACTCTTTCTTGTTTCTTCAATTGTCTTAACTCGTCATAAATGAGGAACCTAGTGGGGTGTGGCAGATGGCTCAGTTAAGCGTTGGACTCCTGATTTTGGTTCAGATCATGATCTCACAGTTGGTGAATTTGAGCCCCGTGGTGGGCTCTGTGCTGACAGTATGGAATCTGCGTGGGATTGTCTCTCCCCCTCTGCCCCTCCCCCACTCACACATGCTCTCTCTCTCTCTCAAAATAAATGAATAGACTTAAAAAAAAGAGGAGCTTAGCATATGTCTGAAAGATTAAAACATAGAAACCAATACATAGGCTGGTGTTCAGATTTAAAACCTCTATCAGATCAAAAGTACTATCTTTATCCTCCCACTTTGCTTTTGAATTCCCATTAAGTAGTAAGACTTGTTAGTTATCCAACTACTTAATGCAAGATGATTCTTTCAAATATTAAATGTTATGGAAGAGAAAAAGCACAATTATTCATTAGTTCAACCAGGACCACCATAAAAACTTGTTATGTTGGAAGTTTTCAAATATATACAATATAGAAAAGTAAAAAGAATACAATACAAACACCTTACAGTTGGCCTCAAGAATTACGTACATATAGTTATAATCACACCTAGCAATCCCAGACATACTCATTGAATTATTTTAGAGCAAATCCCAGATACTGTGAGATTTTACTACAAGACATTCTCCTATACGTGGTTATAAAGTGAAGTGAAAATCCTATTCCCTGCCCTCATCTTCACCTTAGCCCAATTTCCAGTGATATGAGAAGCCTAAAAATACATTTTTAACAGGTCTATGGGTTTTACAGAAATTCCATGAGAAATAAAAACAAAAATATTAATACTTTTAATTTTCTTCAAAAAAAGAAAACAAAAAAACTTCTGAGATTTAAATAGGAAAATGAGGTGTTTCTTTTTCTTACCATCTTCATTTAAAAACAGTTTGTTGAATCTTAATCCACTTGGCTCTTTCCCAACATATCGATGCACATATTCTGTTCCAAGGTCATTAACAGCAATGGCATATTTCAAAGGTTTTACACAGGACTGAAGACAAAATGGAACTTTGGTATCTCCAATAGAATGCCTATTTAAAAGTAGATTTAAAAAATAATATCAGCTGGAAAATATCTAAATAATTGGAGTTATTTTTTACATGTTAATTCTAATTCATAAAGGTTTTCCCATAATTTAACCACAAGTTTACTTGGATATTAAAGAATAAATATAAATTTTTTAAGAAGAATGCTGCAAAATAGGCAAAAGCTTACAAGTATTCAGGTAATAGAATGGTTCAGGATTAGATAATAACAAAATAATGTGAAAAATTTCCTCTGAGGGCAAGAGGATATGGCCATCCTTACTCCCACCTGTATTCAATCATAGAAAATGAACTAGCCCTGTTAGAAATCAGTCACCACTTCTTCACTTACAGCTTTCATCATGATTACACCATGCTTATTAGTTTTTCAATAGAGTTCAGTTTGGATTCAACACCATTCTCTGAAACCTTGCCTCTAAATACCTCATTCATATCTATGCACAATTTCAGCCCTGTTAAAAGAAATAGTACCCAGTTTTATAAAGTGTACTGGAGCTGGCATTAATGGCATCATTATCACCATTACCACTTCTAAACAAGAGAAAAAGAAAGCTTTATATGTTACCAAACTGGGATGCATAGGAGAATAGAATAGGTTAAAAACTGGAAAACCTGTGACTCACCCTGTTATAATGTTTAGTCACTGGTATCCCAGATGCCCTGAACTCTGCCCCAACACAGACCAGGCACTCATTCCTTTAGAGTGAAACTCATTCATAGTGAAACTGGATACTATTAATAACCACTACTGGGCTAAAAGGGATTAGAGGAAACATCAGAGGGCTAAGAAACATCAGAGGGCCACCTCTCCTGTAAGTATATTATGGAAAATAAATACATATATATAGACAGCAAAAGTATATTTTTCCTATCTTGTTTATGAATTACTTCTAATTCAGACCGTAAGTCCAACTTGACAATCATTCTAAAACCTTCCAAAGCCTATCTTAACTACCTTTGGGTAATACATGTTTAGGGCGTCTGGGTGGCTCAGTCAGTTAAACGTCTGACTTTGGCTCAGGTCATGATCTCTCAAGACTCGTGAGTTTGAGCCCATATTGGGCTCTGTGCTGACAGCTAAGAGTCTGGAGCCTGTTTCAGATTCTGTGTCTCCCTCTCTCTCTCTGCCCTTCCCCTGCTCACTCTGTGTCTCTCTCTCTCTTTCTCAAAAGTATATTAAAAAAAATTTTTTTAAATAAATAAGAATACATACATTCTAGTCCAAAGTCAACTTTTACAATTCTCCACATAAGAAAAGTAAACTAAAAGAATCATATTGATATACAGAGAATCTTTAAGACGAGAAAAAACAGGGGTGCCTGGGTAGTTCAGTCAGTTAAGCATCCATATCTCAATTCTGGCTCAGGTCATGATCTGAGGGTTGTGAGATCGAGTCCCTCATCAGTTTCTGCACTGAGCATGAAGCCTGCATAATATTCTCTCACCCTTTCCACTGCCCCTCCCATACTCATGCACATACATGAACACATGCTTGTTGGTGCTCTCTCTTAAAAAAAAAAAAAAAAAGGGAGAAAAATCATCTGCAAGTGCAAGCCTTATATAATAATCATTTCCTCCAAACATAAAAATTCCCATTACCTGATAAACCATTTCCTCCAAATACAAAAATAGGACTATCACTCCCAACTAGATTTGGTCCGTAAGAATAAAGCCATGTTTTTCTCATAGATGTATGCCCTTTCATAGCACCCAACATTTAATTCAATACACAATGACTGTTTAGAACATTTTAGAGGCCCAGATTAGGATAAAAGCTTGTCATAATGGAGACAACAACAAACAAGAAGTTCAGAGACTTAGGCATTAGTTTTACCTCTTCCACTATTAGATGAACTTTCTGGGCCTCAGATACCCTAAGAAGGAATGGGCGAAGCCATATGTCTTTTTACTGTAAATACTTGAGAAAGAAAATTAGTAAAAAATAAAAAGATCTCTTAAAATGAAGGTACTTAAAAGATCAAAATTTAATAACTGGAGAAGCTATAACTGGGATATTAAGTTTAAAAAGACAAGGAATTATAAGGCTAAATGATTTGTAGTTTTAACAAAATTTAGGACAAAATTACATCTCTGATATAAATTCATCAAGCTGTAAATATTTAAGGGGCTGCACACCTTATTTTATGTCAATCACATTTTAATTAAAAAAGTAATAATACTGCCTGAATGGCTCAGTTAATTAAGCATCGGACTCTTGGTTTTGGCCAGGTCGTGATCTCACGGTTCAGAGGTTCAAGCCCTGAATTGGGCTCTGTGCTCACAGTGCAGAGCCTGCCTGAGATTCTCTCTCCCTCTCTCTCCCCCTCCCTTGCTCACTCTGTCTCTCTCTCAAAATAGATAAACATAAAAAAAAATTTTTTTAAAGAAATAATACTTAATAAAAATGAAACAAAAATAAAACACAAAGATCATAACTCTGAGCTAAGTCTTCAAATGAATTAAAAAAACTGAGTCTTCATTTTTGGCACAATTTTTCAGACTTGACAAAACCAAATTATAACACAATTATAAATCCTTATGACTGACTCACAGCGTAATAAAAAGTCATTCTTGAAAAAATATACCAGAACTCTTATCAATTTTTCAAGGGCCTCACATAATTCATTGATTTTAAAACCAACTCACTCTCTCCAAGTGCCTTCACTTCATTATCCTTTTTTAATTCTTCTATATCCTCATTTGTCAGCGGCTGTTCCTACTGCATGAATACTTTCCAAAAATCACTTTCATGAACTTATGAGATTCTACAAGTTTGCAAATGATTCTTGACTTTGCAAGTGATAGGCATAAATAAATTATCATCATAATGTACGATCTTAACTATCATGCCATTCACATCAGGAGCAAGAGGAACAAAGACAATAACAGGCTGGGTTAACTAATGTTAAGCTGAAAAATGTGAACAAATTTTATGCGTGGTCAGTTCATTAGTGAAGAATTTCATGTTTGACAAGTCTGCTTTTCCTAAGGAAACTGTAATTGCAGGTACTCGAACAATAAAGACTCAAATAACAAGACTACAGCTGTGAAAAAGATGAAATGTCTCATAAAATTTAGTTTACGATTATTTCAATTAAGTTTTTAGGAGGTAAATTAAAATCTAAACTTATTTACATTCTTGAATTGCTGTCATGTTATGGCTAGTTTCTATCACAGAAGATGTTCTTCTCTCCCTCATGCTCACTGTTATGCAAAATTTAAGGCTTAAAGTTGGTTTTCATGAATTTGAAATAAACTCACCTCTGTCCATCTACTGTACACACAGACACACCCCACAAATCAGGACTGAACTTGGCTAGCTGAGGAATATAATCCGCAACCTATATAAAATATCAGAAAAAAATAACAGAATACAGGCAAATAATATTTCTTCTACCAAAAATTTTATCTCAATTTAGCTAGGTTCTTTTATAGTACTCAGTGCTTTGTGGTCTTTTATAACAATATTTATAAAAACTAAGAGCAGAAGAGACTTGAGGATTATAGATGAGATTTAACTGACTTCTCTCAGTCTCTGTCATCCTGTATATTTTCCTATGTATTCTCTCATCCTAGAAAAGCACAGTCTAAAAAAGAAACTAAGACATGATTTTTTTAAAGATAAAGAAATATAATTTCTTTAATCAAAGTTATTATAGCAGGGTTTCATTACCTAAAAACTTTCAATATAGAGAAAAAAATAAAATAGCCCTTAGTATTTTAGTTAGAGAATTTTTAAAACTAGAAATATTTAATGTTCAAGGATGTCACATGTATAGAAATTCTTAATAACATTACTTTTTTATTAATTAAAGGTTTACAGCCATGTCCATCATCTGAAAATGAAAAAGAATTCTTAAACTTAAGATTTCTTTGTAACCCAAATAACAAAGTTGAATATATAAAGTATTTTAAAACGATGTAATCCAGTAGCCTCACTTAACTTAAATTTCTTAATTAGCAAAACACAAGAAAACTCTACAACTTTAATTCCTATACCTCAAGTTGAGCTGGTTTTATTGAATAACAGGTTTAGGAAATATTCACATCAAAAATGTTACCTTTCCTCCAGACTGCTTTTTAGCACTTTCAAATAACTCATCAATGTGAGAGGTAAAAGACATAAAGTCAGGAATGACAAACTTTCTTCTAAAGGCTTGTGTCAACAAAACAATGTTGCTTTGAACACATCTGTGGAAGGTAAGAAAAAAATTAATTGACTGGGTGCCTTTCAAATACTAGTATACTTGGTGATAACAATATTAATTAGGAAAATATTTAAATAGTGAAATTCATCATTATATACAACAAACTAAAATCTATAAAATTATACTTTCTGTATCATTTCCTTTCCTTTCCTTTCCTTCAAGTAGTTTTTCATGCAGTTGCTTGTAAGCTGTTGAGCAAGTTAAATAAATTAGATTGCCTAAAAATTGTGTCAAAGATTAAAACAGAAGAGCATTCCACCAGGTTAAATATCAAGAGCATCTAAAGACAAGTTTCTTAAGCCTACCAGAGTTGATAAGCATTCAGCATGACATCTCATTAACAAAAACTGGACTTTAGTATGTCACAGTTGAGATCCTGTTTATTTAACTAGTAAGTAACCTCAGATATACATCCCTTAGTTCCTATATAACTATTAGTATTTCACAAAACCCTAAACGTTTTGTAATTTAACATTATTTTCCCTGAATTAGTTTGAAAAACCTGTACTTCTAAGCTAACAAAGGGAGATAAAATCAATTTTGTTTAGTCAGACTAGAATACTTATTCAAATGCTTGTAAAATATTATTTCAAATAAAATTATATATAAATAAAACTAATATAGTAATTAACTTTATATTATATGAATTACCAAAAATGTTAAATCATATTATTCTATTCACTATATGTAATACAATGTAGAATAAAAGGTCTTGTTATTAAAAATTATTTAAAAAGATGGAAGAGCATGACTTAAGCCAGAAAATTCATATATTAATACAACCTTAAAGAAGAGTTTTGTAAATAAGTTACAGTAAACCATATACTGTAAGCTAATTTTCTTAAGAGATTCTCAGTAACTCACTCAGTAAGACAAAGTCCAACCACTAACTATGGGAAGTTATTTATATAACTGGATTCCTCACAGGTAAATGATATGATACTATATTAGCAGCTTCTTTGACAGGAAAAAAAAAACCCAAATTGTCAATTAAAAAAAAAAGTAAGTTTTAAGTAATATTCATCTGTTGAACCTTGAAAACATCAACAATTTGAGAATGATGATTTCCTCACTTTACAGGTAAGAAAAGTATACCTGTAAGTAAATAAATTACACTAATTATAAATATAGAAGTGAGAAATTTGTGGGTCTCAATACTTCGATTGAAATTGTTCTAAACAAATCATCAAATTAAAAACTAAATTTCACTTTTTAACTATTAATAAAAAATTCAGAATACAGCTTAGTCAATACAAAATTAAAACACTGATTTAAAATATTGATTTTCCAGTCATAAACATGTGCCCCAATTACAACATGAAAAAATTAGTAGACAAAGAAATAATTGATATCCCAGGATAACAAATAGGTACTTGAATAAACTTTGATAAATTATTTTCTTATAGTTCCAATGTTAACCTAAAAATTAAGTGTGCTGATTTAATATTTAATGTTTTAAATAGCAATTCAATTTGCACATGAGAGTTGTAAGAAATATACACTAAAGAACATATTTCTCAGCAGAAAAATGTTAAGACAATTCTTGATCTTAAATCATTGTATCTGTATCAAACCTAAATCCTCATTTTTCAAGAAGTTATACATGAAAAAATATGAGGACTGCTGGACAAATTTAAATCATTAACCTACTACTAACTATTCAACTATTTAAAATCAATCAGCACTTTTAAAAAGAAGCTTTATGATTAACAAAACTGTACAGTCAGTGAAACTAATTTGTTGTTTTTTTCCCCCTCTATCAAAAGGTGCTGGTAAAGCTGTGGTAACTGACTTCACCAGTGAATTACTGTGGCCAACACAGGCAACCTTACCACTCCAAGGAGTGTCTATTACAAACTGATGAACATTACAGGTAGTAAATATTTTTCTTTGGAGTTATTTTAATACAGATCTCATGAATAGAACTAGAAAATTAGAAGTCCTATATAAAATGAATTCTGAGGAGGAAGGACTCATGGTTTTCAGCAAGTCACATATTTCTCATGCTTTGTTTAGTATGCTCAACTGTAAACTGGGAATCATCATCATCTTCATAAGTGTTTATGATTAACAACTAAGTAACGTGTTTTAGATATTTTCTCACCATTTTTCTCTACTAAAATAACATAATGGATGTGATTTTAAAAGACAAACAATATACAAATGCAAAAGACTACCACTCATTTTCCTCAAAAACAGAAAAGATCAAAAAACTATGATCATACATAAAAATAATTCTAATATTTGTATGGTTAAAAATGCAGAAATAAATAATGCATTCACTTTCAACACAATTTTCCACTTCTAGTTTTCAGGATTCTTAGCATTACAAACAAGTGATAATCTAGATGAGTACAGGCAGTCTCCAACTTTCAAATAGATTATGCTCCAAACAGTAAAAAAAAAAAAAAAAAAGTCATACATAGTAGTTATTTCTCAGATTACTCTCAAAGTCTACATACATTAATCAACAATGTTTTTTAAGCAAAAATCAACAGACTGACTTCAACCATGCCTATATGCCATTATAAATTATTTCTCTGGGAAAATGAATTCCACTGTAACATCTCGTTCCCACCTGCATGGAGATGAGATTGTTTATTTAAGGCAACACTAAGCTATAAAACTTATTTTGAAAAAAAAAAGAACCTCTCTAGAGCAATCACCCTTCTAGGTGACCTGAAAAGGTTAATAGAGGTTTTGAATCACTTCATTCTAGAGATGAAAAGAGAAATCGTTATGCCTTCAGACTGAGACTTTCTACTGCCTGCACATATATAGCTCTAAGCATTTGTCAAATTGGGAACTGCCTATATTACAATCATCAATTAAAAAAAAAATCAGCATTTAAAATAATTTTCAAGATTAGCATTTAAAATAATAGTTATTGTTATTCTTTTATATAATTATGGACATAAAATTTTATGATTATGTTTCCTGGCTTCATAATCAGTATATTTAAGTTACTTTTAATTTCATATAAACACAGCAAATGTTTATAAAGCACAAAAAAATTTTAAACAGTACTAAAAAGGCATAAAATACTGCTTTCATTTCAAATTCCAAAACAGTCCCTCATACTTATTATCAACAGATCTCCCTACCATCTCTTTGACAACTTCATTCTCAGATATACCAAAATAACTCTCAGAAGGCACCATAATCAAGAGTACTTTGCACAGTTTATGAACACTAAAAATAAACAACAAGAAATGATTTATTTTTTCCCCTCCACAAAGAAACATGTTTTGATGACTCAAAAAAAATTCCTAATATCAGTTCCAAAATGAACCTAAAATCTCTATAAGGTCAGCTGAGTTAACAGAATCAAGAACCTTGTAGTAAAAAGACAAGACTGTCAGCAGTGCTTCACAGCATGCCAGGAAACTTTGAAGGACCTCAGTTAAATACTTATACATTCAAATGGCTTAATACTCTAGGATACTTCCAGGAGATATCTAGGGCAATCCAGTCACTCAAAACATATAAAAGAACAATAAATAAAAATACATACATACATAAAACTAAACTGTCAAGGTAGATGCTAGAATTCTTTGGATCTACTTCAAACTAAGCCTATGGTCTGGAGAAAGCCAATGGTTTACAGTAGTGTTTACAGTTTTACACTGGTTTTTACCAAACTCTTAGTAAGTTTAAACTAATAGGCAAATACAAGAAAATCAAAATAAACATGCTCATTCAACCAAATCAAGGCATTCATCTCCAAAGTTGTTTTCAGTTTTTAAATAATTTGAAGGAAATGAAAATAGTCAAAAGCCTATGTATTAATATGTCTGAAAAGAGGAGAGAAGCAGACAATGGGGATATGTGAATCTAAGGAATGTTGTCTGAAGGCTTCTCATTTTATGATGTCATCTAAATCACCTTGTAGGAAAGACACAGAGACCATACTGAAAACGCCTGCAAGACATGCATATGAATTGGAGATCAATTTAAGCTGTGACAAGACAGAGTGTGCTCTATTCAAACTGAATACAAATTCCAGATAATTGTAAACTGGAAACACACATGTGTACTGCTCTATTTCCATAGAGCAATTTCAAAGAAAGTCTTCTCTTAGCCCCTGTGTATCACAGAACCTACGTGCACCAAGTTCTTCAAACAATCGATATTTATAAATTCCCCCTTATTTTTTTCAGTTACACAGGAAGCACTGGCCTTCAAAGATGCAATTTTGTTTTAAAAGAAAAATCACCATATAGCATAGCAAATCACCATTAAAGGTTTGGCAGAAATTTTTACTTTTTAAAAAGATCTTTGTCTAGCATGACACCATCTGATGTTGTTTGAAGAGTTAATCTTAACATATCCATACACTCTTTCAACCTGGGATCAGACGTTCGCAATCCTGTAGATTTGAGTGCCTGTTTTTAAAAAAATAAGAGTTTGTAAATACATAGTGCAAATAATGTATATGCTTATTCCAACTATAAGTTTTTATTCCTGTATATGAAAACTTCCACCCAGAACCTGAATATGCACATGGGCATTTAAGGGTCACTATTACCCACTTTCTGGACAAGTTTCTCATTGTTTCTTTCATTTTCTTTCACTGATTACCTTGAAATAGCATGATGAAAATTTGAAAACATAATAAAGAGAAACAGTGTCAGTCAGAATCTACATGTAAAATGATCTTTAAGACTACATTAGACATTCCTGTATTCTGATACAGTATTACTGATTTTCAAAAAGTTTAAGATAGAAGAATGTAAAAACTTACTGTAATAAATTTATGAACAGGTATTTTCTCTTGTCCTTCTGCAATTGTATAGAACAGCAAATCTTCCAAGCTAGGTAACAGACCCTGTTTTATTTTACTAAAGGGGAAAAAAGAAAACAAAATTAATCTTTGCGTGACCATTTTAATGGATTTTAGGTATATCATTATTAAATAATCATTGAATCAGACTACATCTGAGCTGATCAAGACTGTCCTGAGAAATGCTAATTTACCAAAAATCAAATCAGTATTACTGAAATCACACTGAGAAAGTAAAAAATTATTAACGAATTCAGATATTTTTAATCTCAGGTTTTAAAATCCTGATTACCATTTCTAGTACTACTAATTCCTACCCATCTGTTATGGTGATACCTTCCTATATAGCCTAATACAATCCCAGTCCTAATTATAGAGCCTAGCTAATGTTCAGGTAAGAGTCTACATTGTTCTGTGTTTTTTAAATACGATGACTATATTTATATATTACTAGAACAGTTAACCTAATTGTAAAATTTGGGGGACACAGCAATTACATACTGGACAGTATATATACCAGTTTTTAAATCCTAGGTATAATACTTACTAGCTGAATTGCCTTGGAAAAATTAAAGAACCTTTCTATGGTTCTGTTTCCTCATCTGAGGGGAGAGAAGTATCTACCTCACAGGGCTGTTATGAGGATCAGGCTGACTTGGTACATTCAATATATTTAGAATGCTGACTGGCAGAGAATAAGGTCTCAGCTGATGGTAGTTGTAGTTAATATTTCTAAAGTGATCTTCGCTTACATATACAGACCAAATGCTACAAAAATCACAAAGATTATTAGAATAAAAACAATTTAACATAGAAAGACACTAAAATCTTAATAAATTAGTGTAAAACACTATAATTAAACAGATATTTAAAGAAAAGAATTTTTCCTATCCGCTGAAAAGCTTCCAAGTAAACAAATTATAATGAACTTATTTAATGTCTTTTTTTTTTTTAGCTCTGAAACTACAATCAACACATTTCATTATGAACATCAATGACTATCATTAAGTATTATAGTGATGTTATATGATGTACAGATCTAAGGTAAACAAATCTCCTCCCTACCTATCAGTATTCATTAAAACAGGAAGGAGAAATACATACTGTGTGTGTGTGTGTGAGTGTGTGTGTGTGTGTGTGTGCGCGCACGTGCACGTATATATTCTGGAAAAGACTATATTTCAAGAAAGTAAGAGAAAAAATGAAAGAGAAAGGATGGAATGCTTGTTTCTTTAATTTCAGAACTTAATTCACAACAATTTTGGACTAGCCATAGGTTTCAAGGGAAAACTGTATACATTATTTTTGTAAAACTGTCACAGAACACAGGTCTGTTTAAAATTGTGTTTTTATGCTGTTAAAAAGAGTTTTGTAGATATTCTATCTAATTATTTCCTGGATTACCCAAAGATTACTTAATAGTCCTATACTTCAGTAAGACCACATGTATTTATTTCCTATTATAATTACTTTCCTATTATTAGTGGGTCCATATATTTCTATCTTAAAAGACAACAGAATATAAAGCTGGTTCACAGAACATGAACAGTTACTCCTAAAAGAACAGTTTCTCCTAAAAGAAACATTTATATTGGTATTAATGTCATTTATAATTGCTTTGAAAGCTATTACACCAAATTTAGTTCTTAAAGTCAACCTTAAAATGTATCAATTTCACACCAAAGTCTTTAAAAACTAACACAGGATTACCACAACTTAATGACATATCCTGGAAATATAAAAATATATACATACACACATATATACGTATGCATATATAAAGCGAAACGGGGTTCAAATAGAAGCTTCCCATGACTGCACAGTGGCAGAGATGGATTTAGCCCATTTCTCTGAATCCAGAGTGCATATTATTCACCACTACAATATACTGGCTCTCAAACTTACTGCCTAGTTATTATTTTCAGAAGGTACAATCTTTCTAGGTCTTACTCAGATCCAAAATCATTAAACAGCATTCAACAATACTGATGACTTAATATTTAAAGAAAAATTGAGTCAGCCATCAAAACATCAGTGGAAAATAACATACCAATTATTTACAGAAAATGGTTTGTCAAATAAACTTTAGATAGTGGTGGTCTGTCACTTTAAAAAACTGCAGAATAAGCTTTCTATGTATTTACCACATGAGTAAATGGTATTTGCTTTGCCTAAAAGCTAAGTAAATAACAAAATATACACTTCTTTACCTTATGGTACAGAGCACAAAAAAATTTAAATGACCATGTTATTGTCACAGTTAGCAAAAAAAGTAAATACTTGCTTTTGGACAAGAGACTAATTTTTATCGATTGAGGAGAGATTTAAGTCATCTCTAAAAAATATGCTCACAGAATAAATGGGTCAAAATTGATAAAAAGAGAATACTACCTATCTCAGCATTTAAAAGCTCAGACTCTGATTTGAGAAGACGCTGGCTTCAACACTCTGGTGAACAAATAAATGAAAAGATTTTCCCCAACTTTCAAACAAGGAGAAATTACTCCAAAGATCTTTGTTGATATTAACTCCTTTTCTCTCTCCAAATTTAATAGGGCTTTGTGACAACACTTCACAGTAATGTATTTTACTATGAAAATTTAAAAGCTAAAAACTGTATTTTAAGCATATAGAAACTAGGAAATCCTTGAGGAGTATTTAAGTTTCAATGACAAAAAAGACTAGATTATAGGAGGCTTTCAAATCATTACAACTACTGAGAAGCCCAAGTGAGCCCTCCAGATTCCCTGGGAAAAATATAAAATGGTTATGACACTCAGCAACTAAAATAGGATACATGTAGAAGATTAGTAAATCCAAAGAAAAATCCTTGTTTCATACTTTCTTATTCCTTCCCTTTCATTTTCCCCTCACTTCTTTTCTAATTACTGCCCTCAAGATCCTTTCACCATCATTTTGTGCCTTCATTTACCCATTGCTTCCTCTACTTTACCCTCACAAAATACCTGCCTAAAACACAGAAATCATTCTTTAACATAAAAAATTTAATGACATCTAGGACATGTACAGCATTATGTTAGTTGCTGCTTACAGTCTAAAATGAAAAAAGTAGATACATAATGAGTAATGACAAAAAGGGACAATGAGATCTACTCTGAAGAAAGTACTTCACTATGGACTAATAAGGTCTTTTTAGAAGACACGGAACTTGAGCTACACTTGAAAGAAGGGCAGGAGTTGAAAACATGGCAACAGAAAGGGATTTCCAGCAAAGGAAACAGAACCAAGGCAATGAAGGTTAGCATTCACTGGGTATTTACAAGGAACAGCAAACTGCCAGAGCATAAGATATATGAATTACGTGCCTGTTTCTATTTATGAGTTGTTAAAATACCTAATTTTCAAGGCTGATAGAGATCTATATAAACAATAAATGAGAAATGAGACTACCTCCCAAAAATTTACATACGATGTTTAAATTCAGGGCCAATTTCGGCAACATAAAAAGAGGTACTGTCTTTGTTTACTGATCAACCAGTTACACAATACCATTTAAGCTCCTCAGTCTGGTATTCGGTTCTCTACTTTGGCTTTGTACAATCTATTCTTAATTTATCACTTTTAACTAACTAGATTCACCAATCTGTAAATAAATCCCGCTATCTTATGGAAGTCTTCTGTTTATAACTTTTCTTTTTTTAATCTTTTACAGTATCAATCATCATTTCAATCATTAGAGGGCTTTCTCCAACTAAATTTTCTATACTCTTTTAAGCATGTCCTGGCTGTACCAGTAAGTTTTGTACTTTTCTTATACAGCCTATATAAAGATGAATAAAGTAAGGATGCTGTCTAGGAGAGCCAAGACTATGGCAAGTACTAGGACAGAAGTGCAAAAAAAGTGACAGAAGTACAAAGTAAGCATTCAACTGTGCCTTGATGGGTGGGAGAAAATTAAGGAAGTATAGCTTTTATTTAGGAGCAATACCCCAAACTCTCCCTCATGATTTAAAATCTTATAAATTAAAAAAACTAGTATTAAATGAAAGGTGGAAAATGAAAATCATCAAGTCTTTAAGAACTGCAAAATGAGAAGGAAAAAAGTTGAAACCAACTATATTTTGTCTTATTTTGTTAAATAATGTTTCCTATTACCTGACTTCAAACTATAAACCTTCAAGGCTGGTGTATTACCTTCCTTAATTTTTTTTTGCAAGGGTCAAACCCATGTAACTCAAACACAGTACAGCACGGTAAGTCTATCAGAAAGTCAGAAACTTTTTTTCCCAACTAGGTTAAAAAAAAAAAAAAAAAAACTACACAAAAAATAAAAAAAAA
>NW_027532605.1:3110941-3118606 GCF_008692635.1 Crocuta crocuta
CTCCACTAACAATACAAAAAAAATACTTTGCTGTTTTTACTTATGTTTTCCTTTTAAAACAATGATCTTTAAAAAATGTTTTTAAATTGGTTTATCATTTTTAATTTAAAGTGAGCTGATTGATTGTAAGTTGAAACTCAGACACAGAGAATAGTGGTGGTTGCCAGAGAGAAGAGGGGCTAGAGGTGGGGGGCAAGAACTGATGGGGGCTAACCATATACCATTATAAGTCTGACAAAGTGATGAATTCTGCTTATTCTCCAAGTGATTCTACCCCAAGTGTAATTATTGGTGGAATTTAAAAATAAAACATTACATATTTTAAGGCTTTACTGTTAAGAAAGAATCTCTGGCTATCTAAAAACCCTATGTGCTAAAGTAAGGTTTACAGGTAAGGACAGAGTCTCAAAGTCAAGCAACATGTCTAATGTCACACAATTCTTAAGTGGCTGCACCAGAATTAGCCTTGGAAAATTGGTCTTTGGTTTCTATATACTTCCTGTATACCACACCAATTGTGCTCAATTATTAGCCCTCCATTTTTGGAGGAATACCTAAGAATTTGTACAGAATAATTAAAAGTTAAGACTCCTTATATATTGAAGAATTTCTAACCAAAATGCTAATAGGGGAATTACTTATGTTAAAGGACTAAACTGTGGTTCCACCTTGTTTAAGTCCTATAAAAAGTGAGGATGAGATTATGTTAAATTAGGACTGCTGTTCTAATTGGATTTTACTGAAACTTATTCAAAAACATACCAAAGAAACAAGCACAAAAGCTAGTGGCCAAGCTATCCATTATCAGCTGATGGCAATTTTTCTTCATGTACAACTTCAGAAGTCTAACCCAGGGGGCAGCCTGCTTGTCTCTGATGGGAGGACAAGGACGTGGGCAGATCAAGTCCCTGAAGTCCACCTATTCCTTCAGTCAAGTATCCTTTAATACATCATTCTAGTTGTAAATATAGATATCATATGAATTGTTACTGTAATCATTTTAATACCATACTAGAGATGATGTCTTTTAAAAAAAAATTTTTTTTTAATGTTTTTTATTTATTGCTGAGAGAGAGAGAGAGAGAGAGAGAGCGAGTGAGCGAGCATGAGCAGGGGAGGATCATAAAGAGAGGGAGACACAGAATCTGAACCAGGCTCCAGGCTCTGAGCTGTCAGCACAGAGCCCAACACAGGGCTTAAACCCTCCAACTGTGAGATCATGACTTGAGCCAAAGTAGGATGCTTACAAACTAAGCCACCCAGGCGCCCCAAGATGATGTCTTTGAAATAACTAAAATATGTATGTAGAAGTTAATGAAAGGGAGACTTCAGCTACACAAAAACAAAACAGCTCTGAAAATGGAAGGTGCTATATTCTAAGGGAGTGAACTCTAGTCAAGGAAGTATTTAAGCAGAGATGAATAACAATTTGCAGGCAATATAATGGAAGAGAAAAAAAATCAGTTGGGGAGAAGGGTTGTTAAGGTATCTTCCAACACTGTAGCTAAAAAAGTAACCAATTCAGTACTATATTTTATTAATCTAATGGTGGATAAAAAAAATAAATCTCAGTATTTATAAACTTTAGTCATTTAGTTAGTATATGTGGCCAACTTACAAAATATGTAAAACGAAGTGGAATTAGATGTCTTTAAAATCACTTTCAACTCTAATTTTCAGTTTTTAAGCTGCTAAAATAAATGGTCCTCCTAAATTCCTAAAGACTATCAACTTTACTCACCCAGGAACTATACATACACAAATGACCTATATACACACATTTTATACATAAAGTCTATCTTAAGTTCTTTAAAAAAAAAAAAAAAAAGAGACTCACAGAGTACTTAATGCCACCAAACTGTAAACTTAAAAAGGGTTAAATAAAAACAATTTTGTTTTTAAAAGCTAAGGGGAACTGGGTATAGAAGGGGAGAGTAAGAGGAAATAGCCAAAGTGGAGATAGGAAGAACGGGAACAAGAGGTAGCAATGGATACCAGATACAAAAATCCACAAAGGAATAAACTCATTGAAAGTAGAACCAATCATAATATGACAAAATACATTACACAACTAGTTAGAGTTCATACAGGGGCCACTAATAGCAAACTACAGCAGAGCACCTGTGTTTGTAAATAAAGTTTTATTACAAGAGAGTTGTGCCTATTCATTTACCAACCATCCATGACAACTTTGCAACAACGGCTATTTTGAATAGTCTTAACACAGACCAGAGAGCCTGCAAAGACAAAAATATGTACTATTTGGCCCTTCAGAGAGAAGTTTGCCAATACTTGCCTATGAACATCACTATGGTAATGCTCCCTTACAGTAAAACCTAAGATGGAACAAGAAATGTTAAACTCTATCCATTATAATGGTTTGCTGTGGCAAAAAATATGCAATATTTTCTAAGGAGATTTACCACCAAGAATAAAATTAGAAATATAAGAAGTTTAATGTTTGCAAATAGTGAATATAATTGGATAATGTTGACAAGAGCTGTACAAATCCATGTACAATTTTTAACTTTTTAATGTAATGGTACTTCCTGTTATATGTATCAGAAACAGGATATTGGGGGGCGCCTGGGTGGCTGAATCGGTTAAGCGTCCGACTTTCGCTTAGGTCATGATCTCGCGGTTCGTGGGTTCGAGCCCCGCGTCGGGCTCTGTGCTGACTGCCAGCTCAGAGCCTGGAGCCTGTTTCAGAGTCTGTATCTTCCTGTCTCTCTGACCCTCCTCTGCTCACGCTGTCTCTCTCTCTCCTATTTTAATATTTAAAAATATTTTAAAAAAAAGAAACAGGATATTAGGATAGCAGACTAGGATAGTAGAGTAGATATTTACAATTTTAAAATTAACAGATGAGGTTCCTCTAATAATAGAAGTTGTAAATGCAGTTGACCCTTGAACAACATGAGTTTGAACCATGTGGGTACACTTACATGTGGATTTTTTTCAATAAATACAGTAATAGTACTATAAATGTATTTTTCCTTGTGATTTTAGTAACATTTTCTCCTCTTGCTTACTTTATTGTAAGAATATATTCCATAATACATATAACATACAAAATATGTATTGACTGTTTACATTTATTGGTGAGGATTCCAGTTAACATAAGGCTCTCAGTAGTTAAGTTTTGGGAAAGTAAGGTGATTTTTGACTGTGAGAGGAGGCTGGAACCCCTAACATCCACAATATTCAAGGGTCAATTGTACTCATAATGAGAAATCTTTTTTTTTTTTTAATATTTTTGAGAGAGACAGAGCATGAGTGGAGGAGGGGCAGAGGGAAAGGAGACACAGAATCCAAAGCAGGCTCCAGGCTCTGAACTGTCAGCACAGAGCCTGACATGCGGCTCAAACTCACCAACCATGAGATCATGACCTGAGCTGAAGCTGGACACTTAACCGACTGAGCTACCCAGGGGCCCCACTCATAATGAGAAATCTTAAAAGTAACTCTACAGAGGCAAGCAAAACAGTGTGCGTTCTCACAAACCACAACTGCTGATATTATTTCAGTTTATTTTCCCCAAATACTTTTTCTAATCATGTTTTAAAAGCTTAAGAATCACTTGAGATCATACTGCAGCATAGGAATTTTGTATCCTAACTTTTGCCCTAACATTTTCTTACATCTCCCAAAAGTATCTGTATACATTTTAAATGAATGAATAAGAGACTCTCAAATGGATGCATCATAATTTACTCAACCATTCCACTAATGTTGAACACAAGATTTTCTCCATTCTTTTCTAATATGCAGGATATTGTACCAAAAGTATTAATGAATAAATCTTCCTACAACTCAAGTTTGTTAGCCTAGACTCCTAAAAATCTATTAATATATTTAAGGTTTCATACAGTTTAAAAACCGTTCTTAAAAAGTCTCTACTCTTGGGGTGCCTCGGTGGCTCAGTCAGTTAAGCATCCAACTCTTGATTTTAGCTCAAGTCATGATCTCATGGTCATGAGATCAAGCCCTGCATCAAGTCTCCATGCTGAGAGCAGAGCCTGCTTGGATTCTCTCTGCTCCTCCCCTGCTCATGCATTCTCTCACAAAATACATGAAAGCTGTAAAAAAAAAAAAAAGTCTAATCTTAACAACACCCACCAAGAATCTTAAGTGCCTATGTCACTCAGAACACCTTCATGAAGATGACCATTTAAAAATCTTCTTTAGAGGCCTGTAGTAATTGGTGGGCAAAAAAATATACATATATCCAAATCTGGAAATCTATCAACTTATTGTTCATTATGCAATATCAATAGTTCTGTTTTAAAATTAGTGCTTTCACTATAAACTTTTTAGAAATCAGTAAGCAATAACATTACATATGAACTAGAGAATACTCCCCAAAGTAAGCCAAGACAACACATTATCATGCTTCTACTACATTATAAAAGGCCAGAAAAATCACAAGTACAGTAAGTAGTTACATGTACCATGTCTCATAACCAAAGCAATTTTATACCTGAGTAGAAAGATTCCAGGATAAAATCCTAAGTATTTCTACCTGAAAGCATTTACCTCACTTAGAGATATCAATAATCAGTAATTATTTTTATAAATATATCTGTTCACTCAGCTTTCTTAAGCATTCTTCTTCCTAGCAAATGAATTAAAAGGTGAAAAGGCAGACAGGCAACTCTTTGATTTATACAGGATTTAAAGACTGAGCTCTTTAAAGAATGCAAATCCTACAATTAGATGTTCAGTTTCTACTGCCATAATCTTTTACTTCATAATCACAAGGAAGCAATATAACTTTTTACTTATTTCAAATAAATTTTTGAAACTCAAACCCACAAATATCTTCAACAAAGGTCTTTTCAAGGTGACATTTATTTTTTTCAGACTAAAATAGTGCCCTTCCAACCCTTGTTACTTTTTCCTACGTAGCGCCTCATAAAAAAATTGAATTCAATTTGGTAGTCATTTCCTTAGTTGATTCTGAGGTAGGCAGACTTCTCTGTAAACAGTAAAGCCTAAAAAGCAGCTAAAACTTAAAGAAACTAAAGTTCAGGATCTAATTCATGCTCTTTCAGTGAACTTCATCTAAAAATTCTTAAGTAGCACACAGTTTGTTAATTACAGATCACCACAGATATACCCATGACTAAATAGATGCCTGTGGTTAACATAAACATCAGGCAGTTATGATGTATGTTATGACTGGCCACTAAACTAAAGCTCACTGATAACTTAACTGGAAAAAATTTTTAGTAGAGGAAATCACAAAATCAGAAGTGTTGAGGAGTCCCTCAAATTAAATATGCTTTCAATCTTAACTTTAAGTGAATTGTAAATATTCACTTTTACACATTAAAAAATGCATTAACAACAGTGACAGAATTTGTCACCTATTTCACACCTGTATTTCACTTTGAAATTCTATCTGCCACTGTCTCAACTTCATTATCAAGTACTGTTCTATAGAACTAACTCAATGTTTGCTAAAATGCATAAGCATTTAATCTTACTTTGAGATTAAGTTTTCAGAGCATGTAATGTAATGATTGTTTGCCCCTCACTTTCCATTTAATAAATATGAACTCCCAGGGTACCTGGGTAGCTCAAGTCATGATCCCAGGGTCACGGGATCAAGCTCCATGTCAGTCTCTGGACTGAGTGTGGAGACTGCTTAAGATTTTTTTTTTTCTCTTCTCTCCTCTGCTTCCCTTCTCTGCTCACTCTCTAAAAAATTAAAACTTAAAATATTTTTTAAAATACCAAAATAAGTCATACTACTTGAAGCTAGTGTAAGAATGTTTCTTTTCACTTTTAATATATTTTAATTATGCATATTTAATCTAAAATATATTTTTAAATGCCATGACTTCATGTAGAAGAGCAAACATTCAATTACTGCTTCATGGTTATGCAGTTTTTGACAAATACTACCAAACCACCTTCCAATAAGAGTTCCTATTCCCCACACCCTCTGCATCACTTGATTTAACTTGACATCTGCCAATCTGATAGGGAAAAAAATGCTCTCACTGTTTTAATGGAATACTGTATCCTGTATTGTCAATATTGTACCCTATATAAATCACCCTTTTACTAAAGAGCATACATGTGCTGATATTTTCCAAACCTTAAAGACCATACATGTGCTGATATTTTCCAAACCTAGTCCTTCTGTTAATTATTTTCCTTTCTAACTAAACAATAAAATGCCTAAACAAAAAGTAACAAAAATGTCCCTCAGCCCAACCTGCCTAACCTTTTCAGGGAGTCTTCCCTATAGGATACACACTTATAAGCTTTATAGAGATGAAGCATGGCATGCTTGATGGAGAAGAAAGTGACATAAAACGTCCGTATGGTACAAGCATTTGGCATAATGGTTGATCAAGAATATTGAATGCCACAGCACGGTTTGTAATTTTGATATAATGCTCATTCCAGTCTGTATTGGTATTTTAGAAGAAGAGTGGTAGTTTGAAATTAAAATTCTATAAACAATCTCAAAACAGATTGAAATGAGACAGAATGGATACTGGGGTACAGACTTTAAATTTGGGTCATCAAATATGTGGAGAAAAATGTGAGTAGAGTGAATGAAAGATGAAATACTACTATGAGAGGCAAAGTTGAGAGAAAACACATGCTATGGAGAAGGTAGAGAAGTGGGAAAGAAGCAAAGACCTTAGCCTCAGGGTTTATTCCGTGAGCAAACCCAAAGAGCCAGGAAAGCAAAGACAACAGTTTAAAAAATGGAGAGCCAAGTGGATTTTCAAAATGATTAAAATGATAGCAATAAAGTTAAGTAAGTGCACTACAGGAAAAACTAAGCAAAAATTTTATTTTCTATAGGAAATTTAAGACAGTAGTAAAATCTTAAGTTGAACCAAGAATCTAAACCAGACTGAAGTTGGTTGAAGGAGATGGCATAGCCTAGGATGACACCGGTTCAAAGAATTTGACTACGGAAAAAAAGCAGGTAACTTGCTTATATTCCACCTCTTTCCAGAATATAATCTGGTAAGGTTAATAAAATACAGTCAGACCAAGGAAAGGAGGAAAAAGCAAGTATGTCAGCCACATTAATTAATAAAATTGCTATGGCTAAATATTAAATGCTGTAAGCTTACTAGTAAGTAGGCCAAAAAGACAAACAGTACAAATCAAATAGTTTCATATAAGAAGTACAATAATTTCTCCGGAAACTTTTTCTGGAAACTAAAAACAAAAAGAAATTTCTCATGTATAAGCCTAAAATTCAAAGGCTAATTAATGTCCTTGTCATGTTTTACAACATGAAGATGAAGCAATTTTATTCTTATTTAATAAAGTTATATCGTATTTAAAACATACCAAATGTCCTAAGCCTTTTACAAAATGTTAACTCATTTAATTTCACATGGTTATTTCTTTTAATAATCCTCCATAAAACCTGGCAGAGTCCTGAGTGCTGGCATTCTGGGTGGCTGAGGGATGAACTATATTTTGGAAGCTGATTATTAGAAAGGATAACAGGATCAACTAGAAGCTTACCTCCCAGAATGACAGAAATATTTATTACATAAAGGCAAAATGGAAGGAGTCGAAAGAGGAAAGCTACATTTGGAAACCAGATCATTCAGGAAATAGAATCTTTAATAAGGTGAAAAAATTTTTTGACAATCTTGAGGCCAGTGCTCTTCAACTATA
>NW_027532605.1:3119454-3121618 GCF_008692635.1 Crocuta crocuta
CAGCTGGGGTTCACTCTTGAAATCCTTGATTGAAAGCTCTCAGGATTATCATACACAGTACTTAGATTGCTCCCGAGCAAACTTCAGTGGCAGAAAAAGAAACTCCTTTAACTAAGGTAAACAAGATTATCTTGTTGGCCATTCAAACTCCCAAATCATCTAAGCTAATGTTCTTGAAGGATTCCCTCCTCAGATTGGGTTTTTCTTTGGTGGTTGGGGTACAGTACAGGACCTTTTTTTATGTATCGTTGTTATGAAGTATTAGCCAAAATAGTGTTTTAAAGTTACTGCTAAGACATGATTTCTTATTTGGAAAGCAATGAAACTAGAAAAGTTTTAGGAGACATGTAAATCACAAAAAAAGAGCTTAATTTCCTATCTGATAAAAAGGAAAAAAGAAAAAAAAGCAGTGCCTGGGTGGCTCAGTTAAGTGTCCGACTGCATCTCAGGTCATGATCTTGGGGTCTGTGGGTTGGAGCCCCACACCGGGCTCTGTGCTGACAGCTCGGAGCCTGCAGCCTGCTTCAGATTCTGTGTCTCCCTCTCTCTCTGCCCCTTCCCTGCTTGTGTGCGCTCTCTCTCAAAAATAAGGATTAAAAAAAAAAGTTAAAGAAGGAAAAAAAAGGATACTAGTGACACTGATGAGACAAAGACTTGAAGGCATTTTCATTAGAAAGCAGTTCCCATCCCACAGCCTTTAAGGAAAACTTTTAAATGCTAGCAATTGCATTTTATAATTCTGTAACCCTGGGCTCAGGTATTTAAAACTAGTTTCATGCCTGGTAAACCTGATGATAAGGTACAAGTGAGTACCAGATGAGATTAACCGTACACATTCTAGTCCCTAAAAAAATATGAGGTAGAAATTTAACAAAAGTATAGGTTTTCAGACCTTGAAGGGACTTAAATCAACTAACTAAAGATGTTAAATGACCTACCTGTGCTCCTAAGACTTTGTGGTACAAAACATTATCACAGAATACCTCAAATTTTGCCCATCATTAAAATAACACTTTTCAGTCTGGGAAAATTTAAGCTCGGAATGTTTTAGGAAGGCACCAACTTCAATTACAGGAAACATTAAGCAGGCCTGAGATTCAAAGTATAAAAATCACACCACACTTTCAGTTTGACTTAAGGTGATCTGGAGCTGGAGACAGTAATGTAAGTCACAGGGAGGCAAAAGGGGTCACATGTCAGTACAATGTGGGCAAAATAGTAGGGTATAAAGAAAGCATACAGATTTTTACCCATATTAGGAAAACAAAATTTGGGTCCATTTATATTATACAAAATAACCAAGAAACTGCTTCCCATTTGTGTAAAAAAAAAAAAATTCGTTTTAAGTCGAAAGTGCAGCGTGGCATAGATGACTTAACATTCTGAGTATTTAAGTCACAAAAACTACGTGACTCGGATTTTTCTAGGGTTTTTACCAGTCACATTTCATCTTGGCTATTTTGATTTTTATTCTGAAAAATTCGCCCATCTCATGGAAGACACGAGACAGGCCAAAGCTGGTCCCCAGTGCAAACAGGTAGTCTTGTACTGCGTGCCCCTTCTCGGCCACATGACTCTTTTCCTCCTAATCTCCTTTCGAAAACACGATTTCCGGTGCCCCAGACGGCTCGACACCACGCCTGAAAGCCACTCCAGAACTATCAAGAATATTCTGCCACGCTAGGCTTCTAAAGAGATGGTGGCAGAGCGATCGAAGGAGGGCAGGCTTAGAGAGAAAGAAACCTGAGCCTGAAAAACGACGAGTCAGGAAGTCGCAGGATATGCTCAACACCCTACTCCTAAATGTCACTCGGTGGAGATGTTCGTGCGGCATCACCCACGGAGAGCTGGGCAGGCAGCCAGGAGCTGCAGCCCGGAGCAGGGGAGAGGAGCACGCGGCGCGGGCCAGGCAGCCGCAGCCCCAGGGGACGGGGGGGNCCCTCCCGGGCCCGATTCCGGGCCCCACGCCGGGGGAGGCCTCTTCCGCCAGGCGGAGACACTCACTTTTCGCCTGAGGCCACCAGCTCCTTGCCCTCACTGTTGCCGAACGCATCCGTCTCCCCGGGGCCGTCCTTGGGGCTGGGAGCCGACGGGGCCGCGGGCGGCGACGCCCCGGGCTGCTGCTGGGGCTGCGGGCCCCCCTTGCCCAGCTCCTGCAGGATCT